>NC_059375.1:8915000-9220000 GCF_019703515.2 Myxocyprinus asiaticus | reverse complement strand
AAGAAACGACAGAGAAAAGTGAAGACTTAGTACTGAATAATTGTTTGATATATTCTGTACTTGATGGTTTCTAGGAGTCATCCAGAAAACCTGATGCGATGCTTTCACAACAATGTTATTGTTTTAGGTGGATGGTAAAACTTGGAAAAAGAGTGTTGAATAAAGATGGTTAAGTTGATTTCAGCTGTTAGTGTTTGTTTGCTCATAGAAAATAAAGGAAAATTCACACACATAAAATTTACCTCTGCAATGCCTTTTGATTATTTTATCAAGACATTTCTCATGGTACACTGATACACACACTCACACATATATATATGGCAATAAAAGAGGTGAATGAAGAGGAATCTTCATTTGCTTGCTGTGGGTGTTTTTATGGGAATGTGGATCTTTCAGATCAATTTAAGGAGTGCCTATGATTTGCATGTTCCACATTTTATCGTAAGTGTGTCATGCAATGAGGGACTCGCACTGGTGTGGTCTTGGTCTTGACTCGGTCTCACCCTGCCTTGGTCTTGACTTAGTCTCAACCCCTTAAAGTCTTGGTCTTGTCTCGGTCTCGATACACTCTTGTCTTGGTCTTGACTTGGTCTCGGTTTAGGTGGTCTTGACTACAACACTGGGTTGGACTGTAGAATGTATTTCAATTCTTTTTTTCTCTTTCCTGCAAATGAGCAGCAGACACAGTTAAATAAATGTAGTTTCTGACCTCCATACGTATAGGTTCCAGTTTAAGTGCAGTTGTGGGAATGCTACTAATGAGGGAAAGCCCTGGATGTGAGTAATGATCTCCTTGGATGTTCCGTTTTGCATAATTTCCCCATCCAGGTACTCTGGCATTGCCAGGTTGGAAAAGATAGACAATGGAAGGATGCTTTTTAAATCCATAAACACAATCTGTAACACTGATTTGTAGTTGAATCAAGGAGATGAAGTCTAAACCCAAAACTAATCCATAAGCCAGAGCTCATGGTGCAAGCACAGCCACAGGTAATCTAACCATATTGCTATGCAATTCAATGGGCAAGTCGGTCCAGCCAAGAGGTATTTCAGCTTCACCATTTACCAAATACAAAGGACCATGAGTCCAAGGTTTTAGGTCTTCTTCTGGTCTATTTAACTCAGCCCATAGATACTCATGTATAAGAGTATATCTAGCTTCTTTGTCAAGAATGGCTTTTCCATACCATGATCCAATGTTGAGTGGCACAACAAGTTGTTGTGGAATGGACTGATGTTGCAAAGGAGGATGTGACTGTGAATTTTGAGCTTTCAGGGACTTCTCAGTGTCTTTCTTATGATACTTTTATATTTAAGTTACTGCTGATACAGAGTTTTTGTTAGAATGACCACTAAACTGTGAATTCCAGGACAACTGCTTGTTTATTGCTGATTGACTGAGTTGGTATTTGTACGATGAGTTTTATACTGTGCACATGAACCAGGAGCCTGAGAGCCTTAACATCACCAACAGAGAACAGGTGCTTTTTCCACTGACTGTCCAGTGGTAGATCCTATAGGCTTTGCACTGGTTTTCTGGGCTTTGATCTTACGCTCATATTTTAATTGCTGCTTCAAAGTCTCTTTTCAATTGGTGACCAAGTCGCACAAGTTCATCAATGTTCTGCACTCTACCCTGAAATTGGCTGGCAAGGTAAGGTTTGATGTTCTTGAGCAGTGGTTCCCAACCCTGTTCCTGGAGGCCCCCCAACGCTGCACATTTTGTATATCTCCCTTTTCTGACACACCTAATTCAGGTCTTGGAGTCTCCGCTATTGAGTTGTTAAGTTGAATCAGGTGTGTTTGATTAGGGCGATATACAAAATGTGTAGTGTTGGGAGGCCTCCAGGAACAGGGTTGGGAACCACTGTTCTTGAGAATAAACTTCACAATATCAGATTCTGCCAAGCTAGCATTTCATCTTCTTCAAAGGGAGAAGAATTTCTGTTGCCTTAATCTTCAACCAGAAATTCAAACTCTTCCCAAGAGGAAACTTTGGACCTAGTGATTTCCCACCAGTCATGAGCAGTGCCATGCAGAACGGTTCTGAAAGTGGCAAGAATATCGTTGTCAGATAATGGGTGTAAAGCAAAGAACTCTTGACACATAAATAAAGAAATGGGTAAGGATCATCTCTTGGCCTTCCATATATAGGAAATGTAACCCTAATATGATCAGTTTTTGGAACAGGGTTGAGGTCGGAAACAGAAGGAACAAGTGTTAGATGTAAAAAAGGTAAATGTAATAAAGGGGAAGTTAAAAGATGGGAAGGAGGAGTCATTTGTTTTTATTCTTCTGTTCAGTTCTGCCATTTTATTCTTATGAGTTTCACTAGTTTGATCTATTTTCATACACACATTCTCCACTTTTGAAGAAAGGCTCTTTAGAATTGTGGCACATTGATCAAAGTGTTTGACCATTCCATTTTGTTTGTCAGGCTTTTTGAATTGCTTTGTAGTCGTTTTGAACCTCAATTTGCAATTGATCCACCATGATGCCAAGCTCAGATACAATTGATAACTTTATTCATCTCCTCAGAGACCACTGTTCATCACAGCTTCCAGTTTTTCCTGACTGAAGGATACCACTGCAGCGTAAAAAAGGAGAAAATAAAATATTTATAGCAGATGGTACACATAAGTATTTTAACCGTTATATACACAACTCTCTGCTCAAAGAAAATTCCCAAACTAGAACAATGCATAGAGAATAAAGTTTCAGCACACAATGTCATCACCATAACAAAAAGCACAATTCCAAAGCACACAAGTACATTTTTACAGTTCACTCCTGTCAGAGAATTTTGAGTCCTTGAAGTAATTTTGAGAATTAAAGTCTATGTTCACTCTGCCACTCTGTAATGGTAGTAGACCCAGTACAAAACTGGTTAAGGTGCCAGAGAGTAAAATATGCTGTCAGCTTTTTATGTAGGTATAGGCAGTCGGACCACCTACTCAATTCAAAGAAAATACACGAGGCATAATTTGAAACCAAAATCTCAGCACTTTATCAAAAAAATATAAACAATGTGTTCTCAAATTCATAAAATCAGCAGCCAGTAACAAAAACACAATTTGCCATCACAAGCAACAAAAACATTTTCATAGAATAATATTAACATACTGAAGTGCACTGAAACGATACTGTATTCACAATTCACAAAATCGCACCAATGTAGTCAACAACTTTTTAAACAATACTAAAGCTGTTAAATCAAAACAACAGAAAATAAATTAAAACAAAATAAAATAAAGAGAGTCTCAAATAAGAGAGAAAAATTTATATATTTCTGAAAGCTTCTGGGAATTTAGAAGTCCGTGAAGGCAGAGAAAGCAGTGGGTTTTTACCCAGGTGTGAATGAATCAACGGTAAGCCAGGGGGAGCTTGAGAAAATGCGTGACACAAAGAATAATTAAGGCAACACAGTTCGGCAGCACCAGAAATGTTAATTAGGAAAAAACAGGAAAGTTTCACCTGGCCTTGCACGGTTCTTCTCCTGTAAGTGTCTACTAATTCCCTGTGTCTTTCCGTTATCCACAGATCTGAAGGAAATAATCCCAAAGATTTTGACAAAGTATCCAGTTTCTTTGTCTTAAAGGGGACCTATTATGCAAAATTCACTTTTACATGGTGTTTGAACAAATGTGAGTTGGCAGTGTGTGTACACAACCAACCTACAATGTTGAAAGTCCACCCACTCCTCTTTCTTATATTTCTATTAATCTAAAACAGTGTCTCAAAGTGATTGGTTTTCGTTTCTGCTCTAACGTGACATCATGTTAGAGCAGGCCTCGCCCACGACTGGTGACGGACTCCACCCTATTATCATAGATCCTCCCCTGAGTGATCTACACACAGTCCGACATTTTTTTCCATGCAGGAGCAGCTACGGTGAGAAGAATAATGTCTCATCTTCATAAGCGTCATAAGTGTTCTGTTGTTGGCTGTAAAAGTGAACATAAGAGTCTTCATGTACTCCCGGCATCAGAACCACTGAAGACGCAGTGGAAAAATTTTGTTTTTGAAGCAAATGTGCCCCAAAACATACCAAAATTTGTGTATGTTTGTGCAAATCATTTTACACTGGACTGCTTTGTGAATGTGGGTCAATATAAAGCAGGATTTTCCAAAAATTTTATTCTCAAGCATAGATCAGTACCAGCTGTTTGTGTATCAGCTTTATATCCTGAAGATGTAAGTATTGCACCTTATATTTTGTAAATGTTTGCAAATCGCCTTTCCGAATGTGCTTGTTAGCTGAATCCACGGGTAATGCAGCTAAAGTTACCATTGTCTCTGATTGTATTCATGGAGAACAGAGCTATGTTGTTATTTTTACGCTTACTGTCTGTATAATTCATAACCGCAACTTAATTATGCACAATACAGTAAGGTGTTTGTCTTTTTGAAAACTATGTACGTTTTCTGTGAATATAAGAGAGTTGTACTAAAGTGGAATGAGTGGTTCTGATTTGTTGTTGCTGTAGTATCCGAAGCAGGAGCTGTAAAGGCACAGCCCTCTTCCGGAAAGGGGGCGGGGAGCAGCAGCTCATTGTTTTTGATTCCACCCAAAAAGAGGCATTTACAACATGGTATAATAAATGATCCATTGGGTATTTTGAGCTGAAACTTCAGACACATTCTGGGGACACCTGAGACTTATATTACATCTTGTACAAAGGGCAATAATAGGTCTCCATTAATGGTGATAAATCCCACACAAAGATATTCTTTGTCTCTGTATTTCCCACTTGGCTCTCAAGCTTCCTTGTCCTTCTGCTAACTCACACATGCTCTAGCCCAATTCTTTCCTTCTTTTATCTTATTCACCATCCAATTTTCTAACCTTCACTGACACTTCATTTTAATATTGATATTATTTCTTGCTTTGTCATTATTATTATTCATATTATTGTGACTGATTCATTTATCATTTATTTTATTTTTAAGAAATAGATTTTTAAGTATGGTCTGCAACAAGTTACAAACAATTGACTTGGTTTGGCAGTTCCATTGGGGGAGGACTACTGGAGATTTTAGAGGAGATTCATAGTGGGGTATAGAATCAGACATTTCATCTTTTAAGTACCTCATCATCATGTTATCTCCCCCTTGATCCCTCTGTTGGCCAACATCCTATGGAACTACTTCCACCCTTGGAGTCTCTTACAGAATCCCTGGAACTTTTGTGTTGTGTTCTGTAGGGGTAAGAGAAGAGTGCACCTTGCAACACCATCACATTCCTATTAAAACCTGGTTTGCATGCATTAGTTTCTAAAATTGTGAGCAAGAACTCATCCTTAAGGTACTACAACAAACAATGCTTGACAGAGGGAAAGGGCAAACACTGGGATTTATATACACAAACACACTAATGGGAAAATGAGACACAGGAAACACTCAGGCAGGGAACTGGGAAGGGAAGCACAAGAACCCAAAACTAATTTCAAAATAAAAGTCCAGCCTCCTAGCGACCTCTAGTAGGGCACTGAACACAGGATTCAAATGTCCAGGGGAGAATGTTGGTGGAGCACGAAACCACGTGGGATCAGGAGAGGTAAGAGACCATGGAGGATCAGAAAAGGGCAGAGACCATGGGGGATCAGAAGAAGGCAGAGACAACGGGGGATCAGAAGAAGGCAGAGACAACGGGGGATCAGAAGAAGGCAGAGACCACGGGGGATCAGGAGAGGGCAGGGCTGACAGATGACCAGGAGGCAAATGGGGAGCCGACAGTCGACCAGGAAAACAGGGCTGATCCAAAGGGCGACCAGGCAAGGCGGTCAACTCAGCAGTCAGGGAACTAGCCGACTTAGCAGTCAGGAAACTAGGGGACACAGAGGCCAAGGCACTAGGGGGCTCAGAGGTCAAGGCACTAGGGGGCTCAGAAGGTAAATTCAAGACACTAGGGGACTCAGAGGCCAAGGCAGCTGGGGATGCTGAGGGTTCAGTGGTCAAGGCAGCTGGGGATGGAGCGGTCAAGGCAGCTGCAGACACAAGGGTCAAGGCAACTGGGGACGCAGAGGTCAAGGCAGCTGGGGACACAGAGGGCCCAGTGGTCAAGGCAGCTGGGGATACAGATGGCTCAGTGGTCAAGGCAGCTGGGGATGCAGAGGGCTCAGTGGTCAAGGCAACTGGGGACGCAGAGGGCTCAGTGGTCAAGGCAACTGGGGACGCAGAGGGCTCACTGGTCAAGGCAACTGGGGACGCAGAGGGCTCACTGGTCAAGGCAACTGGGGACGCAGAGGGCTCACTGGTCAAGGCAACTGGGGACGCAGAGGGCTCAGTTGTAAAGACAGCTGGGGACGCAGAGGCCTCAGTTGTCCAGGCAACTGGGGACACAGAGGACTCAGTGGTCAAGGCTGCTTGGGACGCAGAGGGCACAGTGGTCAAGGCAGCTGGGGAATTAGAGGATACTGAGGATGGGACCACCAGGACAACCAAAGCTGGGACCACCGGGGTTGAGACCGCAGAGGAATAGGACCATTGGTACCACCAAAGCTGGGACCACCAGAGTTGAGTCCACCAAGTATGGGACCACTGGAACCACCGAAGCTGGGAC
The DNA here is from genome assembly GCF_019703515.2 of Myxocyprinus asiaticus. Classification (NCBI taxonomy): domain Eukaryota; kingdom Metazoa; phylum Chordata; class Actinopteri; order Cypriniformes; family Catostomidae; genus Myxocyprinus; species Myxocyprinus asiaticus. The sequence goes on along the minus strand of NC_059375.1, from coordinate 9,213,438 downwards.
CACCGGGGTTGGGACCACCGAAGATGGGACCACCGAGACCACTGAAGCTGGGACCAGCGGGGTTTAGACCACTGAAGTTAGGACAACTCTCTTCCTTCTCCTCCTCTTGACACTCACCACTTCCATTGATTTGAGCATTGGATTCCACAGGGGGGTTAATGCCATACCCCCACTGTGTAGGAGAAAGCAAGCCTTAAGGCATAGTCGAAGTATTACACCAACAAGAGTTCACATTTTTTTCCTGGCAGACAAGACTTAATCGGCTTGTTTAAGCCGAAACAATAAATGTCTTTCAGAGCAATATCTCCCCAATCTAATATACTGGCCAGTGCGCAAAATAGTTCAGCATATTCCTCAGTTGTCTCTGTCTCTTGCCGAAGAGCCAATTTTTCTGTTGCTGGATCCAGGAGGCGGTGGGTGTTCTGCTGAGTTTCTAGTGTCGGGTCAAGCTTTATGTTATGACATCCACGTGAGGTTGTAGAACCCAAGTGCAGAAATTTACTAATTGAAAATCCACAGCAAAGCATCAAAAACATAAAAAGACATGGTCTTAATGACACTTCAACAAACAAAGCTTGACAAAGGGAAAGGGCAAACACTGGGTTTATGTATACAAACACACTATTGGGATAACGAGACACATCTGGAAACAATCAGGAAAGGAACTGGGAAGGGAAACAACACAAGAACCTAAAACTAATCTCAAAATAAAAGTCCAGCATCCTAATGACCTCTATTGGCCGTCCATAATTTGTGAATGATTTTGTGAACCTGTACTAAACTAGAATCCAAAGTACCTCCTTCTTAATTCATCTTTACCTTTTGTAAGGTCTTTGGACATGGAGATGAAGAATTATTAAAGGCAGTTAGTTTGTTAAAGGTGCTATATGTAAGATTGACAACAAGCGTTTGAAATGGGTACTGCAGTCCAAATTCAAAATATTGGAGAGTTGTCTGCCCCACCCCAGACTCGAAGCTCATGTGGGTTGCCAGAATGAGGACACGCAACAGGAATGAGCTGTCTCCATCTTCCAAAGGCATCTCCAATATTTATCCTTGTTTTACTATGCCTCTGGTCATGGTGGTTTTTAGATGGATGGCGAGGCTTTTTAGGTCGGGTGGAATCTGTTATCTCTGATCCAGTTCGTTTGCTGACTTCCATGGCTGCAGCACGCAGTGTTGTTTGCCTGCAAACTTGTTCAAATCTGGCAACCCGGTGGTGTCGAAATACTATTGGTGAGTGGGCAGTGGGCAGGATCACACAGGACAAAACATAAACAGAAATTCCGGCCCGGAATGGAAATTTCAAAGTAGAATATACTGGCTGTAGCATTGTTATCGGAGAAGCCAGTATTTCAGCTTAGCATGTTTCCTAATTCTCTAATGACATATTATGGTCATTTTATGATTTAGTACAGTAAAAATATTACATATAGCACCTTTAACTTGCTAAACCATGCCTGCTGGAAAATAATTTGAAGAGTTGGAATGATTCAGAATTTCAGATTGATGGACAGCTTGCACAATTTATTTATTTATTTATTTATTTATTGCCAAAAGTATATAAAAGGAAAAATTCATTCTTCTTGTCGGCTGGTGATACTCACATTGATCTGGAAGAACAGCCAGAACATGGTATTTGTTCCTTATTGAAATCGAAGCCATGTTTGTTTTTGAAGCAAGGAGGAAAATAAAAAGAGGATCTCCAGGAACCTCTTTTCTGGTGGGTTATAATCAGTGTATGATTTTCACAAGCAATAAAGTTAAAATCATTGGCTTGAAAAGCCTTTTCATGCTAGCAGTGTTGATTTTTAAGGCCCAAAAAATTAGGCATACAAAAATCTTAAGTGCAAAAGACTGCCAAACTTTTTGTGTGCACACACTGGTAAAGGAATGGAAGTATTCACCAAAAAAATAAATAGATCAAATCAAATCAGGCAATAAAATGTCCTTGAATTTAACAAAATACCCTCATTGCAAGGGTGTTCACCCCTTTATTCTTTTTAGGCCTTAAATCCTCTAAGTGCTTGTTTAGGGGTCCCCTTATTAAATGCCTATTGTCTTTGTTCCACCTTACTTGTCATGTATAAGAAAAGTGCTACTTTCAATGCTTAGCAATCCTAGAAATCATGCTTTATGTCAAATGTTTGAAGTTGTCAAACAGGAAACATGCAAAGCTCAGAGTTTCAGTGTCAACTCTATGCAATGACAATTTGTGCATAACTTCACAATGTATCTTAAGAATACTTGTTTCCTTTAGCCAAGCTTTTTAGTGAAGGTTTTGTCCTACTTGTTGTGGAAACCAGTGTTTAAATGTCTTATTTTTTTATCAAACTTTTGCAGCTCTACTGCCAACAGACTTCCACAAAATTGTGCAAACTCACAGATCTTTACAAATAAAAGGCATAAAGCAAAACATCTATGCATGATGAAACTTAATAAACTTAAGTTAATGAAGCTTGAAACTTACCTTTAAAGCTTTGGGCTAGTGCTCTCCCTCTACTACAACAGACTTCTCAACAAGGGTAATTTTTGGCGCAGGCTCCTCACAGCATCCTTTTCATCAGTGGACCATTTCAAATGGCTGTAGGAAACATCATACAATTCCCCTCAAACACCAAATAACCACAATCCCAATCTAAGTATATGTCACTGAAGCTCTTGATATGTCGAAGATCAGCTTTGGGATTTTACACTTTGTAAAAATTATTAATTGACTTCTGGACATTTGCCATTGTGCTGTGATCCACCACTTGTATATGCTTTAACTGGCCCCTCTCAGCAGTGAGTTACAAACAGCTTTGCCTTCTCTTAGTTCTTTCAGGTGCTGGCTAGTAATATGATTATTTGATACCCTGCGCACAGTAGTATTGAGGATGAAGAAAGTTTAGTAGCATTAACAAATTAGGTAAAAGATGATAAAACATTTCTAACCCAAGCTTTGCAGACAAATAAACAATGCATGTCGATATTTTAATTATTCATTGATTTGTTCAATAATCCTCAGATTCCTTGACCTGTCTGTTAATCCTTCCTGTAAAGTGATTACCTGTTATAGACAAAAATAGTCTTGCAAATGGGGATGGCAGTGGCAAAATGGTTGTTCTGTATGGGTAGGTTGTTTCAGTGGCCATTCTTCATTAGTATAGTGAACAGTACAAGCACCTGCCACACGTAAGCCTGGAGTTATATTCCCACACAGGGAAATTCCTTTTTTTTTTTTAGAACTATTAAAAACTTGCCCAACTATGGAAGATACAGGTAAACATTGAAAAAGATTATGGTATGTTATGGTAAAGTTCAGCCTAGGGCTATGGCCAGGGGCCTGTTCCATGAAGCCAGTTTAGGTGGCTAGCCAGGTAAGCTTTAGTTTTATTTGCACCAACCCTGGGTTTTAGGTACCAGGAAAGTGAGTCAGCCTTTACCAGTGTTCATTGTCAAAGTAATTTATGCTCCATGGCTAACATGCTCCGTAGCAGGTTTTGTTCTGGGTAACAGATTGCTAACAGATACTGAAATAATAAGCTGTGAGTAAAGGGACATCTCTGACGCAATGTAGTCACTCCCCCATCTCTCTTTACAAAAAAATCTTCGAAATCCACAAAATATCCTATATGTGATAAAGTATTTAAATATTAATTTTCCCCAAACTGAGTCTTGTATTTTATTTAAATAAACTATAGTTTTTTTCTCTTTCCATGTTCCACGCAGTTGGCTGTTTGCTGCAAATGTCACTTATTCATGTGTACATGTGCATGAACTAATCTTAAACTCAGAATAAAAGACTCAGTTGACAGAGAAAGTTCATGAATTCTGTAACAATTAATCCTGATAGCTTCATGGTACAGCCCCAGTTTTTTTTTTTTTTTTATTTATTTTTTATTGTTTCAAAGCACAACATTTGATGACATGTCACAGGGATCTTCAGTAAATTCTTATTTAAGCATTCAACTATTAAATGCATAACCAGTGTCTTTATCCCACCTTACTCATCATGTACTAGAAGTGCTACGTTCAGTGCTTGGTTAACCTTGCAATCATGCTGCATTCCAAAGTCCAACAATCCAAAGTTGTCAAACAGGAATCAGGCAAAGCTTTAGGGATTTCACAACTTCATACATGGCAACTTGTACTTCATTTCACGATGTATCTGCAAAAAGATTGTTTTCCTTAGACAATCTTTTTAGGGTGAGTGTCTGTCTTGCTTGCAAATCCCATAAACTGTTCTTATTGAGGAAGCCCATGTATAAATGTCATCACAACAAAAGTAACAAATTTGTGCCTCTCTGCTACCAACAGTTTCCCCCAAAATAGAGCAAGCTCACAAATCTTTTGCAAAAGGCAAAAGATTTATGCATAATGAGAAAAAACTTGAAATTTACTCTCGAATCTTTGCACCAGTGCTTTCCATCTACTACACAAGACTTCTAAACAACGGTGATTTCTGTGTAACCCGCTGCTTACCTCACCCTAGTGACAGTCCTTCTGGCATTTGGCCACGCCCCAAGCCGATAAACATGTCTGATTCCTTAGAGATCTAACTCTTCCCAGTGATGAGTTCTCCAGTCCTCCGATTCTGCCTTCAGAGCCCAAGACCAGAACCCTCCACTCTTCCGGTTTCAGAGTCTCCCCATGAGTTCCTCTGATCAGTCCCCCAAGCATCGCTCCATAAGACTTCTTTCTCCTCTCTCAACAAGAAGGCTTCAATTTTCCACATCCCCCGACCGCTCAGGCTTCATCTTCTTCCTCTCATGCGGTAAGTCCTTAAATTCCTTAAATTTCTAAATGGACAGTCAACAGTCTCCATTGAGCCCTCTCAGCTGCAAATGTCATGATCTAGTAAAGCTCAGCTTTACGAAAGGTACCTTCTTTCTCAACAAAATCCAAGGGAAGCTCCTTCCAAAATCACTAAATCAACTTCTCAGCATGTGACACACTTCTCTTCCCACACTCAAACCCTTGTAGCACCCCCAATGTTCATTTCATCCACTACCTCTTCCCAAATGCCTGGCTCTGCACCACAGCTTCTCCTGAATCCCTCACCTTCCTCATTTAGTTTGCGTCAACCCTGGGCTTTAGGTACCATGAAGGTGGGTCGGCTTTTACCAGTGTTCATCGCCATAGTAACTTATGCTCAGGGGCGTCATGCACCTAATTTTTTTGAGGGGGCACCAGGGTCAACCAAACCCAGCCCACCACCACCATCATTTATGCAAAGTTCATATTGATGCAACAAGCAGTATAAATCACACGTTTTAATTAGCAATTGTTGCATTCCATTGCATTTTTATTTCATGTCTGACATCTTCAGACAGTTTTACATTACTTTCTTGCACTCTTGCCACTTATTTTGTGCACACAGGACATAAGAGGCAGAACAAAATGTGTCTCAGCTCAATAGAGAGTGAGCTGAAGCCTATCTCTAAAGAAAGTGAACATGTAGCCTTCCCCTGAATGAGGTGATTACTGTAAATATAGTTTTATGTGTTCAGTTATAGTTATAGTTAATAAAACTAAATGAACTTACTAAAAGAAAATATACAGTATATTAACCTTTCCATTAAGGGGCAACATTTGACCCCTGGAGTTGTTTTTCTCAGACATTTATTTATTTATCTATTTTATTTCAAGAGGGCATTATTAGGGCATCATCTGGCACAACAGTTCTAATTCATGTTTCACCTTTGTGGTTTTAAGAAATGTAACGTCTGTGTAAGATCAGTGATGGCTAATTACACTTTGTTTGAAAAAAACTTTGTTTGAAAAAAAACCTTTTAGCCTTTTGACATTTGCATATAAATTACTGACCTGGCCTCCACGTTTACATTTATATGGGTGCTAAATTGCAGATGGTCTTTATCACTATCAAAAGGATGCTAAAACAGGTCTCCTCTGAAGTGTCTCCATCAAGCTTCAAACACATTCCACAGAAAGGGGGGTGACACATTCCACAGAAAGGGGTGACCCCCCCCCCCCCCGTGCCAGGCAGCAGAGCAGTTGTCTGTCTCCAGTAATTCCAATACACGTCACACACACACCTAAAGACATTTTCTCTATTTAGGCCATAGTAAGCAGTTATAAATGTATCTGCTATGTGCATGTGTTGTATGTATATTCCCCTATTATATTAACTTGGTTAAAACCCTTTACTTGTATTAGTTAGACGTTAAACGCATATATTCAAGTGTATGAGTGTATCTCTGCTTTAATATCGTCTGGAGGTTACCTTCTTGGTATCAAAATGATCTTCTCTTTATTTCTCACACCATAATGGGTGACCCCCATGCCAGGCACCAGAGCAGTTGTCTGTCTCCAGTAATTCCAATACACGTCACACACACACACCTAAAGACATTTTCTCTATTTAGGCCATAGTAAGCAGTTATAAATGTATCTGCTATATGCATGTGTTGTATGTATATTGCCCTATCATATTAACTTAGTTAAAACCCTTTACTTGTATTAGTTAGACGTTAAATGCCTATATTCAAGTGTATGAGTGTATTTCTGCTTTAATATCGTCTGGAGGTTACCTTCTTGGTATCAAAATGATCTTCTCTTTATTTCTCACACAATAATGTACACCATGTGATCGTGAAATGCATTGAACAATTCTTACTATGTTTTGAATTAAAAGCTGCACTAGCGGTCCAGATCAGCAATAAAATGCGAATGGGCCATAAACGGAGACAAAGGAAGTTTCTCCCGCTCAAAATGCATGCCTCTGATTGGCCACTCCACCCACAAAATGGGTGCGGCAATGAACTATCAAAACTCCAGAGCGCAGACTAATCATCGCTCAAAAACTCTTCTTCTTGAGACCAACACACTCCAAAACTCTCTCTTGAGTTTAACCTTCTGGCAGTGTTTACCTTCAAGTAACTTTGTGGATTTCCTGTGGACTTCTTCAACTCACTCCTAAAGAAATCGTCGAGAACCTCGTCTACCGCATCAAGACTCTTATTCAGCAACAAACCAATGCAAGTAACCATTTACAACTGATTAGATGCGCGTTTAAGTTTGAACCCCTTTTAAGATGAATTGTGCCTCTGATGATTCTCATTTAGGTTGTGGTTAATTGATGTGAAATATTGCCATTCTGTGCTCTCTGTCTCTCTTTTCCTTACATTCCTTCATTCTATATATGTATGTTTTGCTTAGTTTGTTTGTATGTTAGTTATAGTTTCATTTATTAAATCCCCTATATTCACGATTGATTGTCTCTGTGTTCCGCTCACAATTCAAAGTCACTGAATGTTGCTCCTTGCTACATGCTAAACTACTGCTAGCACTGTATAAGTAGGAAGGCTATTGTTCCTTGGCCAGGAAAGTAATCTTCCAAGAGTTGATAAATAATTATATTGTCTGCTCGCTGGACGGACAGATCAAGTAATTGTAATATCGATTCTGCTACAGTTAATTCTAAGATCTAATCTAAATATTTATTATTAATTATAACCAGTTATAATTAATTATAAATAATTCCCTTTTAAGCTAATTTGCTACATAAACTATAATTTTCACATACAACAGTGCATCATGAGTTATTAGGATTTATAATGAATATATTAATTAATACAATTTCAACAACATGACGGCTAGGGATGTGCAAAACTGCATAGTTTCAAAATTGACATGATAGAGTGTGGTCATCATTGTCAGTGGCACATGGTTACAAAAATGGAGGGGAGTGGATACAGTGACAACCAGGACGGAGAGCTATGGCTGTCTGGGGTGGCCATGGCCACCCCCTAGCTCCGCCCCTGCTCTTAGATGATAGTCTAAGAGTCTAAATTCCAGGTCGAACATCAGCATTTCAAAATACCATGGCTCATATGTAGGCTATTAAAAAAATAAATAAACAATCTGTCGATGCATTTAAAATAAATAAAGAACTGAACAGGGCATCAACTTTTAAACATAGGCCTCACCAAGTTGAAATGAAATGTGTTTCCAGTGCCAGCTTGTTATAATCCACTGAGAGAATTTATTTTATTTTTTATTCATGAAAGGATCAAAAAGAAAAAACAAGGTTCCACCCAAAAACACTAACAGTATTCTTAACATTTTACAGAAAATTCATGAAGAAATGATGCAAAGAAAGAGAACGAGGATGCACAATTTTATAAAAGAGAAGAACCCATAGACGAGAGAGTCGCTGCACCGTTTACAATAACAGTGATTGGACGAATAGCCTATACTGTGGAAAGGTCGCCAAGCAAACCATATCTGTTTATCTTTCGTCTTCTGAAACATGCCATGATAACACGGAATACTGTCTTTTCATCACGCCAGTTATCACAATTGCCATCACTGTTTGACGCATAACCAGTTTCCCCTAGAGAGAGAGCGTAAAAAGCATGATCCGTCTCGATCCGTTCAGCCGCCCGCCGCCTTTCTCAATGGATACAGAATCTGCGGCTAAAGAGGAACCAGGTAAAACTGCCTTTTGTTACTTAAAAAAAAAAAAATTATAATGACTGTAAAGGAGAGGTACTGCTGCTATCTTTAAATATGAAGAGAAGAGAGTGTTACGCTGCAAAATCAGTCAAATGCATTTCATCACCAAAGGAAATGATCAGTGACCGATCAAACAAAAATACAGACAATCTATATTAGACTATGAATAAAAAATATTGATTGTTCCACTGAGACATAGTTAGGAAACGTTAACTGCACAAAAGTTGATCTAATTAATTAGCTTAACATCGCTTTCCCATATGTGCTCGACCTTCCCTGTGAGTGCGATCTGAGGCAGCCACAGGACTTCACCTTTAGCGGAACATGGGATTCAATTGGACTGACAACAAAAAAACTAAATTTAGCATGTGAACAAAGATTTCTGCCACATACACATTCTTGTTTACACGCGATAATCATTCAATTTAATTATCGAAGGTGAAAATATGTTTTTTTAAGTTCAAATAATCCATTTAAAATCCTCTTGGCTCAAATATCTGAGGGGGCACGTGCCCCTTACTTTGAATGAGCATGACACCTCTGCTTATGCTCCATGGCTAACCTGCTCCATATCAGGCTTTGTTCTAGGTAACAGATCGCTAACAGATACTGAACAAATCAGCTGTGAGTAAAGTGACATCATTGATGCAATGAAGTCACTCCCCCGTCTCACTTAAAGAGCACTGTGAAGGACTCAATTCATCTGGGAAAGGAGGAAGTGGGAGCCGGATCCACATTCAACAAGACTTTAATTAGACAAAACATCACACTGAAAACACAGCAATACACACACACACACACACATAGAGCAGCCGTGTGTGTCTCTCTCTCTCACTCTCTGGCATCCCTGGCTATTCCTTAATCTCCTTTCCGTTGATTAGGCAACTTAGAGCTGGGCTTGCATCCTCACGGCCGGCCATACCCCACTCCTCCACCGCCCGATTCAGGCCGGGGCGCCATCCGGACTGGCTTACTCCCCCCACATCTCTGGAGGGGAGACGCTGCCCTTCTGGCCGTTCTGCCACCCGATGGTCCTCCCCGCCTCCTGAGAATCTGAGAGAAACGAGGGGAGGGAGGGAGAGAGAGAAAGAGTGAGCGGGAGAGACAGAGAGAAAGAGGAGAGAGAGAGAAAAGAAAACACTCTTCATTGGCTCCCATGGGCACGCCACCCACCTGGTTCCTCCACCTCCCGGCAGATGGCAGCGGGTCCTCCATCTCCTGGTGGACGGCAGCAACGAGTTCTCCTGGACAGCGTGCCCTTCCTGCTTTCCCGGGTTTCGGCACCAGTGTGAAGGATCTCAGTTCGTCTGGGAAAGGAGGAAGCGGGAGCCAGATCCATTCAACAAGACTTTAATTAGACAGAACATCAAACTTAAAACACAGCAACATAAACACACACACAGAGCGGCCGTGTGTCATCCCCGGCTCTTCCCTTATCTCCCTCCCACTGATTAGGCAACTCAGTACTGGCCACACCCTCCTCCTCATCACAAGCACCTTACAGAAAAAATCTTAGATATCCACAAAATCAACTCTTCATGATAAATTATATAAATATAGATTTTCAGCAGATCCAGTCTTTTATTTTATTTGTTTTGCATTTACCTACTCTAGGCATAAAATATATGTGAAATAATATAATATTAGGCTATCTATAAAAAGCTAGTGAGATTAATTAATATAATACTTGCCAATAATTATTTATTTGAAAATATTAAAAGCTAAAACGCTTCACTAGAAAGCTAAAGACAGTGATACATGCCTCCCAAACCCCTTCTTTCAAGGACTAGAGATGAACATACAGTATATCACTTGAAGTTCAATTCAAGCAGTACACAAAATACATCTTTAAAAAACCAACAAATATGTCTTATTATTGCACACCAGCTATTGAATACAGTATTCAAATGCTCACTTTTTAATTATTCAGTAGAATCCTATATTAAATTTTAATAGTAATAAATTATATTAAGTATTCAATTTAAATGAATATAAAATCTTTTATTTTTTAAATAAAGTTTTTAAGCTTTTAATATTCATAAGTCTATGTGTTCTTGTTGTGGACCTATACTGATGAGCTATAACATTATGACCACCTGCCTAATATGCTGTTGGTCCTCCGCCTGCCGCCAAAACCGTGCCGACCACCGAGGCATGGACTCTATAAGACCCCTGAAGGTGTCCTGTGGTATCTGGCACCAAGACATTAGCAGCAGATCCTTCAAGTCCTGTAAGCTGCGAAGTGGAGCCGCCATGGATTGAACTTGTTGGTCCAGCACATCCCACATGTGCTCAATCGGATTGAGATCTGGTGAATTTGGAGGCCAGGGCAACACCTTGAACTCTTCATCATGTTCCTCAAACCATTCCCGAACAATGTGTGCAGTGTGGCTGGGTGCATTATCCTGCTGAAAGAGGCCATCAGGGAATACCATTGACGTGAAAGGATATACCTGGTCTGAAACAGTGTTTAGGTAGGTGGCATGTGTCAAAATGACATCCACTTGAATGGCCGGACCCAGGGTTTCCCAGCAGAACATTGCCCAGAGCATCACAATCCCTCCACCGGCTTGTCATCTTCCCACAGTGCATCCTGGTGCCATCACTTCCCCAGGTAAATGGTGCACACGTACATGGTCGTCCACGTGATGAAAAAGAAAATGGAACTCATCGGATCAGGCAACCTTCTTCCACTGTTCCAAGGTCCAGCTCCACAGCCCCATACACAGCAGGGTGTGATGCACTGTGTGTTGTGACACATTCCTCCCATAACCATCATTAAACTTGTCTGTGAGTTGTACCACAGTAGAACTTTTGTCTATTGCCTTCGTTGCCCTCACGCATCGATGAGCCTTGGGCGCCGGTTTATGGTTTGTCCCACCTCTGACAACTGTCGGTAGGTATTCACCATTGCTGACCAGGAGCACCCCACAAGCCTTGCCGTTTCTGAAATGCTCTGACCCAGTCGTCTGCCTAAAACAATTTGGCCCTTGTCAAAGTCGCTCAGGTCTTTACTCCCGCCCATTTCTCCTGCATTCAACACGTTGACTATAAAAACTGATTGTTTGCTTACCATCTAATCTACCCAGACCTTGATATGTGGCCTTGTTAGGAGATGATCAACGTTATTCGCTTCACCTGTGAGTGATCATAATGTTTTGGCTCATCGTTGTAAATGAATTTACTTACGCATCGATATACTGTATCAGCTGTTACTTCTTGTTGTGTAAATGTCTTAAATTTCTTCACAATTGTACAGTCATCCATTGTGCAGTGTAAATCATGAGTTTGAATTCTTTGTGATTTAATTATGAAAAATAGATATAACTTTGGCTTTTAAATTCATGCCTATCCTTCCACACTTCTGTCATCTGTTTGCCATTCATTGGTGAGATTATCTATTTATGCTTGTGTCCTTTTTGTTCAAATTCTTATTTTGATAAGTGTTGTTCATGAACTCTTATTTAGAATTTTTGTGTTTTCTGTTTCCTGTCATTATGTTGCCTATGTGTGTCTTGTTAGTCAATTAACTTCACATGCATTTAAGCGGCTTTGCCATCTAATCACTCTCGCTTCATCCATTCCAGCTTTAGACGAAAAGAATGGATCCATTTCACTAAACCTCAGTTGCAGTGCGGACCTTAATCTATGCATCAATTTCCTTTTTTAATGGAATGGTCTTACCTTTTTCTATGATGAATTTATCTTTCTTTGGACACAGTGTGAGCTTCCACTCCGGTCACGGACTCTCCCATTCAAATCGTAGTGTCAGCTCTCCCGGTTGGATGCAACGCAGGCTCTCTCATTTGAATCGCAGTGTGGGCTCTCCCTTTCAAAAGCAGTGAAAGCTTCATGTTATTTACACTGTGGCCTTTCCAGTTAAAATCATTTTAATGCAGTCTGAGCCTCCATTCGGATGCAGTGTGAGCTTTCCCGTTCGAATGCACTGTGACCCTTCATGTTAGTTTTCATGGAGGCTCTCCTGTTCAAACTTTGAATTAAAATTAACAGTATTTGCATACACATCAAAGAATATATTAATATTAAAGATCTATGTATGTACTTGCTGGGGAATTTGGTATGTTTAGTGACTGACCCTTAATCACACCCGGCCAACACTTGCCACATGCTGAAATTTTGTCATTAGCATGGTTCATATGGACTGTCCACATGCAGCCCAGTTTTTCTTACCTCATCCACCTTTACGTGTCTGTGCTTGTTGTCTATGCAGGTGTCTGGAGTTGACTGTACTAAAAAGAATCATAAAGCAGTCATAGTATGCATTTGTTGAATGTGTTTGTATGGGCTCAAAAGAGTATACATTGAAAGGCTAGCAAGCCAGACCATGCACAAGACATAACGGCATGTGAAAAGAAGTATACCATAGCCTTTAATGTGTATGTGGTGATTGATTAAGTTTATTACACTACTTATATTACAATCAACCACTTCAAGGGCTTACATTCTGATTTTTAGCCAACAGCACTCTCAAAGCACCCGCTGATTGTAAGTTTCTGGAGGGCACATAGACTTGAAGTAGTGAGTGTAGATAGGGGGGTGTGGAGCCACTGGTTGTTCTTTAAGTGAGCATCAATGCCTTGAACCTGATGCCAGCAACCAGTGCAGTTCGATGAAGAGAGGCATGACGTGTGCTCTCTTTGGCTCGTTAAAGACCAATCGTGCCACAGTTCTGGATCAAGTGCAGAAGTTCGACTGTACATGCTGAAAGTCCTGCCACAGAAGAGCATTGCAGTAGTCCAGTCTAGATATAACAAGAGACTGAGAAGGACTTCGCTGAAAGTGTATTTTTTTTTTCACGCACTCGTTTCTCCCTTTACAATGATTCATGGGCTCATTATATATCTCATTATTTCCAAAATAATAGAAATGTAACAAGAATATATGTGTAGTACAAGTAATGTATTTAAAAATAATTAATTGAAAGTTGGTAACTATGATCTGATTGCAAGCCTTTCAAATGTAATGCATTACACAAACTTCAGCTAAAATAGGTATTAGATCACATTAACTACTTTCTGATTGCTATCATAGTCAATCACATTACACCAAACTCTGCTTGCCACACAAGATGTTTCAGTATACCTGGTTTACTACACACACAGATATCAACATTTGTAATACAAAACTTGATAATGGTGGCAATAAACAAAAAAACATTTTCAGATAGAAGGATCAACTCTAAACATTACAAAACAAGCTGCTAAATATGACATATAAACAAAAAACTGCAACAGCAGAGATAAAACCAGCAAGTATAAAATTCAAATGTATTAGCATAATTTATTCATGCAGCAATGCATGGTGAGGATCAGCATCATTGCTTATTCATTGTCGTTCTATCCACAGTACTGCTTAATCAAAGTAATGCCCATGGCCAATTTCACTGTAGAAATACAAGAAGATTGTTATGTTTACAGTAAATTTTGTGTTTTCCAGTACTGTAAAATTACAGTACAACTACAATCTTTTACAGACAACTTAGTCGCAGTACATTTTAAGCTGCTAGAACTTTGTAATAGTAAGTAAGCATTATTTACTTGATCTGATAATTATTTTACAGTGCATTTCTTTACAATAGCAACAATACCCAATTGCAAGCCAAGTGGCACATTAGTATAATACAGTCTTAACACAGTACTTACACTTTTATGTGATGAAGTGTGACCATTAAATATTTGCATGGGAGTCTAATCGCTGGAGAACACTTAACTGGAGAGAAGTGTTTGGTGAAGCACCATTGCTCTTTGCCCTTGACTATGGTGTCTCTGGAAGAGATCAGCTTTGGATGGAGCGGCCGTGACGATGTGCTGACGTGGCCATCATCAGCACCACACTGTGGAAACCCATGGGAGAAAGAGATAGCACACACACACACACACACACACACAGAGAGAGAGAGAGAGAGAGAGAGAGAGAGAGAGAGAGAGAGAGAGAGAGAGAGGAAGAAGAGGTGAAGATCTTTGTCCTGCGGCACTGCAGTCACAGTCAATATCGGAGTAGCGTTCATTAGAGGCCGAATGATGGAGGTTCCACGCGTGGGACACATTGTCAGTAGCCCCACAAGCCCGTGTGAGGACATGATGAAGAATCTTAGTCTGGATGCGATCCAGCTTTGTGAGATAGAAGGTAAGACGTGTTGGTTTGGCTAAGTTATTCTGCCATTCTTTTCCGCTCAAGTAGCACATGCTGGTGTGGAGTAGTGTCGTTTATTTAAGCCTTTAGACGGAAATATTATTGCATGCAAATGCATTTTAAGGCGCATGCATTTAAAGACTGGCTGATGCATAATATAGATTTGAGATGTCATTCTGTCATTTCCACCCGGACAGCTGAGCGTGCCGGTGTTGAGGAGCATTCTCAATGCAAGCTCTCTAGACAAGGAACTATTATTTTAATAAATGCAAAATCAACCACTCCCGTGCGGGTTCGTTTTTAAAAAACTACGTTTTAGAGTAGCTACTAATTCACTGTTGTCACAGTTATTTGTCAATCAGATGCATTTTTAGCATTTGCATTTAAAGACAAATGTTATTTTAATGCATACAGAACGAACTCACGAGCTGAGTTTAGCTTTGAAAATTGACGATTTTGACCACTAAATCAACTGTTACTGCTAATGTATTTTCTTTGTCAGTCAAATCAATTTTAAATGCGCATGATGCACACAATAGATTTTGGATGCGCTTGAGATTTTTCTCTTTATTATGTTCCTTTTGATTATAGAAGAGATGCATGTGTTGCCAGCATTATAAGATGATGGTGCTTTAATACTCCATGCGCTTGCATGCTTGTTTCAGTTTAAAACGCGCGTAATGTTCAGCACCATGGACACGGTCATTGAGTGTGCATCATAGAAACAATACCAGATTGCAGCTGCATGCAACGGAGGCTATACGACCAGTAAGCAGTTCACTCACTCAGCTCGTAATGAAACAGCAAAATGTTAAGTCGATCAAGAATAATCCTGGGTGACACATGCTTTTGTATCTAGTGTGTGTGGTTTAGTGGTTTACTTAATTCATCGTTAATGTTTATGGACAGGGTGTACATGGGTGTATCCCAATGCAAGCATTTGTGTCTTAAGTTATTGATTTTCCAGAGAAAATGGAGTGGAGACCATAGTACACTGTCATCATTTGTAAAATCTTATGATTTGCACCCTTATTTGGGATGACAAAGCATTTACATATTAAAGCACAAGAACATTTTCCCACCATGTTCTTTTCTTTGATATTTTAATGCTTCCCTTACAGAAATATGATATATGCCCATATTAACATACGTGTATTAAATTATAGTTCATACTGTATATTTGAACATACAACATTGTGTAGATGTACTGTACATTTAAATTCCACTATTTGGCAAAATATGTTACATGTATGAAACTGAATTTTTTGTAGTATTTTATTGTATTTTTTTTATTATTTTATTGCATATACAGTATGTACAAGTAAGTGACTTTTTATATAAGTGAAAACCTCATTTACATATATTTCATATATTTGTTTTGTGTATATTGCCATATTTCAGATTTCTGTATGAGTAGAATATTTAGTAATCAGAGCAATAGTTGACCAGGCTGATGAATTGGCTGATATATGGAAATTTTTTGATTACTGACATTGTCTGGTAACTGTGCCTGCTTGATTGATAAACAAAATTGGTCATTTGGGCTAGTGTCATTTCCAAACTCTACCAACCACCTTGTCAAAAGATTGTGCACAGTTTCTGTTTTCAAATATATATATATATATAATATTTATTTCATATTTATTTATTTATTGAGTAAACATTGCAAATAAAACAAGTGCAAAATAAGTTTTCACTTAAGTGTTCATGGTACGGTGTAGCCAGATGGCAACAATTTATTTCACTTTCTTACCTTTCAGATAAAACTACAACATAATGCATTGTTGGAAATGAAAGGGCAGTCTTTTAATGTACTGCAACCATGAATATGCTGTTTTTAAGCCACATGACATATGATTTTACTCTAAGACTCTTTTTCAGGGGTCACCCTTACAGGATGCTGAAGTGCTCCACAAATTGCTGCTTCTTTGATAAGATAATTAGATGTTGTTATTAACCGATAAACTTTATCTAACATCGTTTTACAGAATATCAAGGAAATATTAACATGCCATATGGCAACACTTACCACAATGTAGCTCTATGGGTTGCTATATGTTGCTATTTAACTCTGTACTGAAATGGAATTGCATTAATGCATTTTCTCATATTGTATGTATTTATTTATTTGAAGTATTTACCATTATGTAATTACATTTATGCATAAATAGCAAAATTAGGATTTGTATTTTTCTTTTCAGACAAAAATCAACATTGCAGTGTTTTATGGAAAGGGCAAGAAGTGTGCACAGTTCCAAACAACTCTTCCAAATGACAACAGTGAGGATGAGCTTGGCTGTAGTAACAGTGAAAATTACATTGATGATCGAAAAATGCATGATAATGCTTCACTCAATTGACATTTTTAGGAATTCCAAGTGTAAAAATATATCAATTAATTAAAGAAATCTAATTTTACTCAAGGAGAAATTTATTATATTTAAGAAAAATTAGTTTTTGGACCATTTACCATTGTGGCGCAGAGTTGTCATTGCAATGTTTTCCGTTTTCTTTCCAAATTTTCACATTTTTGTCATTAGAGCAATTTTATGTCAGTAAATAAAAATTCAACAGTTTGAACATAATGCTCACAATACAGGGTTCAATTCAGCAATTATGATTACAATTTATTATATATATTGGCCATCAGCCACACTATCTTTTAGTTGTCGATATTGGCTTTGACCATTAAAAACATATCAGTCAGCCACTATTGTTCAGTATTAATGAAAGTAACAAGAGGTGATATGAAGATAACAGCATTATATCAAGCCAATGCATTTGCATGGACTTAAACAAAGTAAGAACATGCTTTTGTTTTCTATTCTATGCCAGCACTGTGTAGAGGAACTCAAAGTACCTTCAGCCATGCTGTCACAAGTAAGAGAGAGAGAGAGAGAGAGAGACACACACAAAGAGAGAGAATGTTCTTATTGACACGGTCTGTGCTTTTGAGTCATATAATGGCTGTGCACTCTATTGATTTAGTTTATATTGTTATAAATTATTTAATAATTCAAACAGTCACTGTTATGTAATTTATGGCCACAGAGAATCTAATTAGATTGGTTGATGTATATTGGACAATAATTTGCGATAATGACAGTTCAGATCTGAACCAGGAGGGAGCATGACGAGGATATGATACATATGACTGAGTCACAATGGGTACATTCTGTTCAGATCCATCTGTCCCCTGTGATCCATACCTCTCCCATATTATACACCAAAACGCCTCTCTCCATTTCTGTTGACACACAGTAGTGGACATCTGTGTCATGGTTTAGAGGAAAGGTTTGCCAGTTTTTAAAGGTTAATGAGCATATTCCCACTTTAGGTGGGTCATTCTTGGAAACAGTGCCATTTGTGTAAAAAAAAAAATAAATAAATAAAAAAAAACAAATCTTAACTTTTTTTATTATTTCATTTGAAAATGTTAGTACTGCTGATCTTTCAAGTAGGCTAATCATATTTTCCCATTTCGGGCCATAAGTAGGCCTACCGCTATAGAAATGGGGGATAACCATTATTAAAAAATATATCAGTTTACCTTGTAATACATCACACATGTTTTGTGGCAACCCTGTTACATTTAAAGCTTTCTGGGGACACTATGGGGACACAAATTGAAGATTTGTCCAAAAATGTCTAAATATGCAGTACATAAATGTATCAGAAAGTAAACAAAGGGACAGGATGTGAAAACAGGAGACATACAGTATACAGTACAAAATACAAAACTATTTATACCATTATATTCCATCATTAATTGGTGTATATATGTGCATGTACTCTTATACGCTGCAGTGCTACAGGATTTTTAGAAAAAGAAAAAAATAATAATAATAATTTAAAAGATAGTGAACGCATGATATTTAAAAATTAAAATCTAATAGTGATGAATGGAGACATAAACAAATTGATTCCAATGAAAAACACATTCAGAAATAACATTTTGAATTGTAAATTTAAAAAGATTCAAATCTATCAAATGCTGTTTGTAATTTCTGTTATTTATCCTCTTGCTTATATCAATAGTAAGTCATGGACACACAAACTGTAGCACACAAATGGCATTCATGAATATGTCTCAGGTGTTTACACTAATAGCGTAATTTATGACCTTGTTGTGAATACTTGGTGCCAATATGTTAAGTTCATCTTTGTTTGACTATAGGATTCAGTAGAAATTAAATCAAGCATATATTTCCATCATAAAACTGTTGAAGACTGACTCAAGGGAAGTTTTTGATTCTGAAACACAGAACACTCTAAGAACAAGCATGCATTTGTGAAATGTAAAAAAAAAAAAAAAAAGAAAAAATAGGATGAGTCGATTCTGTGCTTCAGCACTCTTAGATAAGCATGCATGGAGGGAGGCATTTCTTCACCCTTGGGGCCACCTCAGATGGGCCATTCCTTTGTGTGAGCCTGACAGTGCTAGCTAATTACCTCTGTCTATGAATATACAGCTTTGGCCAGCTGTGTGTGTGGGGACTGGCTCCAGTACAGGGGCCACCATCTGCCAAGCCTGCCTGCCTGTTTAATGAAAGAAACGATTTAGCACGGCCATCAATTTGCTAATTGTGTCCACTCTGCACACAGCACAGCAAAAAGACAACAAACCAAACGTGAATCAGACAGAAATAATAGAGTTGATTCATGATTATTAGCCCATTCTGAGCTGAGCATGCTCATAGAAACAGCAGTGCTGTTTAAATTGGTGGAATTTGGACTTTAAACTGTTAAGGGTTACATCCAGGGGGATCTTGCTCGTATTCGTAGGTATTTGCATTTAAAGTGTACATTCATTTTCGTATGTTTGGTAGATATTGAAACATACAATATCATATTGGCAGCATCTAAAGTGTTAAGCTCTTACATATGTACAAATTTAGATACATACAAATGTTTATAGATCCCCTGAAGACTGGTTGGAACTGAAATGGTCAAAGCATTTGCAAGAGGTACATTTATCAGTAAGTGATGGAGAAACATTGTCTCCTTTTTAATACCATATATATATAATTCAAGCAGAGCAATTCAAGCATGAAGTACTTTTAAAGGGATAGTTTACCCAAAATTTTTAATTCTCTCATCATTTACTCACCCTCATACCCTGTCAGGTGTGTATGACTTTCTGTCTTCTGCTGAACACAAACAAAGATTTTTAGAAGAATATCTCAGCTCTGTAGGTCCTCACAATGCAAGTAAATGAGTATCAACATTTTGAAGCTCTCAAAAGTATATAGGCAGCATAAAAGTAATCCATAAGTCTCCAGTGGTTAAATCTATATCTTTAGAAGCGATATGATCGGTGTGGGCAAGAAACAGATCAATATTTAAGTTCTTTTTTATTAGAAATTCTCCTCTCTTCCCAGTAGGTGGCGGTATGCATGAAGAATGTGAATCGGCAAAAACAAAATTAGAAAAATGTGACAGTGGAGATTGATATACTATGGCTGTTTTTCAATGTGTGTTTTTTTGTGTTCTTGCATTCCCGAGGAGTCGTTCGACATCATCATCAACTGCCAAAGTTCAATTCCAATACTCAATAACACAAGTACAGAGAATGCATAAAATTACCCTTATATGTTCTTGATCAAGCCGATTATCGAGGATGCATCGGACGGTGATTTGTGTGCAAGAACCTAGTACAATGGTGGCAGACTAAGGACATTTATCGTTGTGTTTTACCTCAAGAGTTTCCCGTTGTAAGCTCGTGAAAGTCTGACAGCTCATGAGAGTCCTTATACTCCATCAACATTTGTTGTTTTGTTGGGCATCATTTTAATGAAGTAATAAACACATGAAGGAAACGAGTGTTAACAGATTTTATTACATTTTAACGTGTCACTAGTCCTGCAAAACCTCACTGGTGTGATGAAGATAATGCTATCACTGGTGTGTGATATGCCAGTAGTTCTCTCACTGCCTTTAAATGTGCTGTGACGGTTAATTGCGCAACAGGAAAATCGCAGCACATCTCAAAATTCGCAATAAATGGATTCTACATCCTCCTGTTCTTCTGAGTTCGTTCTTCCAAGGTAGCTTGGCAAGATTGGTCTTCATAAGAACGCAAGTCCATTCTCTGCATTCTTTGCATTGAGACACATTTCTTTAACTTTGTGTTTTTAAGAGCTGTGTCAGCAATGGGCAGTCAGCCCGCTTCACAAGCAGCACAGCCACAGAATGAGATCCGGTCACACAGGACAGGACAACCTTGACAGCTTGGCGAAGCACAACAAAATGCAGTGGTCTCAAGGCGTGATTTTCAAAGCTTCAAGTAATTTTCACTTGACACAGTGTCCTAAAAACTCAGCGTTTATGACCTTTCAAATCATCCATCTGACATATGAACATGGTCTAAAAATTAAAAATGGCACAGACAGAACGCAAGAATGACAAACTCAATTGAAAAAATGGATTGCTGTTGACTGTAGGCTTGTTTAATAATATGGAATTAAAACAAACAATATATTGACTTCTAAAGTGTCTTTTTGTATTGTCTAATCTATGCTTTACTTGTCTGCCACAATAATGCACATAATTTGAATGTTTGAATTATTATATTTCTTTTAAGTCCTACATATAATATTTTTTATTATACTGTATTGTTTTATCATTCATATTATTATATACAGTATCTATATATCTATTTTTGGGGGCCTTTCTCAGCAAATTCATTGACAGCCCAATTTCTAAGACATGTCTACATATCATAGTATACTAATCTATGCTGATGGGGTTTACTACAGTGAAAGGATGCTAAACTTCTAATAAAAACAGAAGACTGTGCCCTTCCACTCCAAGTTCATGTTTTTATGCCGCCTCAAGTGCAAACATCACAACAAAAGAAACACCATGCTAGACTTGTTTTTCTCAGATCTCATTTTACTCAGTGGTGTTACATAGCTGGCATCACAGTTTCACCCTGTGTGTGTGTATGTGCTTCTCACAACTTATCTGTCTTTAAACCAAAGTGTTAAGATGGTTACATGCCACATTGCTGCTCTATTAAGAGATTTAATCATATATATTCACTCTGAATTCTCCCTTGACAAGTCCATTGTTCACTCTCATTGAACTGAACAAGTTATTAAAAGGCAAGCAATACAACTTTCAGGAGTTGGCAGGTGAACTAGGAAATGTATCATGCATCATAGCTTCTTCCTACAGTAAATTCATAATTAAATAGAAATGTAGTTAAGAAAACACACATTGCTTATTTTAGCAATAAAAGTAAAAAAAAATAAAAATAAAAATAAAAAAACAGGACTATGCAAGCATCTTCAAAAAAAGCTAAATTTAAGCACAGTGCGCATTATAAACCGTATGAAATATCACACGGCAGTAACAGATACCAGGTTTAACCTTAAACAAAGGCACAATCAAAGAAAAGGCACCAAGACAAGTTTTATGTTTCGCAATACAAACCAATAGACTGCACAATGAGGAATCAAATAAACCTGTGAGGACGACCTTTGTGAAGATACATGTTTCAATGCTACTCTGTTAAGACCCTCTCAAACTATATGGCATGCATAAGTTAGAGTTCTGTTGGTGTTTACATTGTAAAATTGACTGTTGGATGGCTCCTTATTACACTTATTACACAACTGCTTGGCCAAATAAATATCTAAATGGACAATATTGATGGTAATATTGATTGGAATTTAAATGATCTTATTAGCCTACTTGTAGAGATCGCAGAGTTATGCGAGACATAGGAAGAATGACTCGAAATACCTGGATGACCGGTCTGATATCACTTTATACCTAGAAATATAAGACAGCTTGTTGGTGCGATTGACCATTGGGATGGGACTGTCCAACTGCCTTTTACTTGAATGGAAATGGCAACTGGTAGCTTTCTTCACGTTTTATGCACCTCCTTGTGTTTGGGTATTTATATGGCTTTGATTTACCTCTTTGCCTTTTATAGCAACAGAAAACATATTTTACATACACTACAATTTTCAAAATGCTCTGGTTTGGACAGGTAGTGTTCTGATACGTTTTCTTAGTTTAATGAGACAGGCCTGCTGTGTGGCCCATATGCTGCTGCGGCCGTACTGCTGCCATAAGCTCTTTCTGTACACTCTCCGGACCCTTCCCTCTGCACCTCATAGAGGGGCGGCACAGTAGATCAAGCCAGCACCAATTCACCTGCCAATAATTTAGCTTTTGCTAACAAGACTCCACTGTTTCCTGTCATATCTATTGCAAATTCTTACTCATGAAAAACAGAAAAAAGTCAAATGTGTTAAAGAGACACTTACTGTGCATGCACAAGTGAATTTGTCTCACCTAAAATCCATTCAGTTAAAATATATCCATTCATTAAAATATAAAACACACAGTATGTCATGTTAATCAATTAATTAAAATAATTAAAATTAGCCATCACCTGCAAACTCAAATAAACATCAACACATTTTTATGTTAAACAAAGATACAATATTTGCTATATTTGCCCCCACTGTTTAATTTTTGGGGACATTGTTGTCACTTTTTGGAGCATTTTGGCCCTGAGCCCCTGTTACTGTAATTTCTGACCTTGATTCAGACCCAGTAAAACATTTCAACTCATTTAAATAAAAAAAATGTACATTTCATATTATTTTTGTGAAAACTGCCTTGAATTTTTGTGAAGTGTTTTTGTGCAATGTAACTCTCATGTTGGATGAACATAATAAGAATAAACGTTTTATAGTACAATGTTTTTATTAGTTAAAATTGGCAATGCATTACTCCAAGATCAATTTTAGCCTTATGATAATGTCTTACAAACATACGATTCCATAAATATCATGAAACACCGACCAATGTCATCAGAGTCCTGTCAAAAATCCTACCAGTTGAGACAGCATTTCCTACAAGAGCTATTTTTTATTCTATCGCCAGTCAAACATCAAAACAGCTCTTTGAAAACCAATGTTGTCTGCACATTTTCCACTTGTCATCATTTAAATGATGCCTTAGCATTGGTCTAAAAGCACTGAGAAAAAAGCATGTGCCACATCTTCTAACACGATGATCCATCTCCCCAGGGATCACTACAGTGGTAATAATCTTCAGGAGCTATTCAAGCAGTTCATCATTAAGGGTTTTGGCTAATTTCCATTGCTCAAGATCTTTAGATTCTGGACAGCTTTGAGAAAATGGGAACTTACGCATTAAACTCAAGGGTAGATAGGCTGCATTTGATGCTGTAATTACGGTTTCTTAAAAGATTAGTTCACCCACAAATTCTCTCATGATTTACTCATGTTTAATCCATCCCATATGTGTATGTCTTTCCTTCTTCAGCAGAACCAAAATGAAGATTTTCATAAGCACATTTCAGCTCTGTATGTCCATACAATGAAAACGAATGGGTGCCATGACGCTGCTGGCTGTTTGACAGTCCAAAAGGCATATTTAGGCAGCATAGAAGTACT
This sequence comes from Myxocyprinus asiaticus, assembly GCF_019703515.2. Lineage (NCBI taxonomy): Eukaryota > Metazoa > Chordata > Actinopteri > Cypriniformes > Catostomidae > Myxocyprinus > Myxocyprinus asiaticus. The sequence continues at coordinate 9,189,382 of NC_059375.1, read as the reverse complement.
CCACATGGCTCTAGTTGATCAATAAATGTCTATTGAAGCAAACCGAAAGGTTGGTGTAAGAAACAAATCAATAATTAAAATGTTTTTATCTTTAAATTGCTGCTTCTGCCCACCGCTGTATATCTGTTTGAAATGGCATAATAAAGTTTTAATTATCTATTTATTTTTTATACAAACCAATCGATTTGCTTCAGAAGACATTCATTGATTATGTGGAGTACTTTTATGCTGCCTAAATATGCATTTTGGACAGTCAAACAGCCAGCAGCGTCATGGCACACATTCGCTTTCATTGTATGGACATACAGAGCTGAAATGTGCTTATAAAAATCTTCATTTCGGTTCTGCTGAAGAAGGAAAGACATACACATCTGGGATGGCTTAAAGGTAAATCAGGAGAGAATTATCATTTTTGGGAGAACTAATCCTTTAATGTTCCACTCTGTCTCACGAGAACAGCTGGGTTCTTCAAATGGTTATTCAGCAGATTATATAACTTTCAATGTCAAGCAAAGTAATATCATGATATCAAGTTGAAGTTATGATGTGAAAGAACAATTTAAAACAGTGAGTGTTGATATATATATATAAACTAACAATGCCATTCCAACTGCCCAGAACACATTACTAACTGCCTAGCAACCACCTAAGAAGGCCCAGTGTCTGCAATGTTTTCTTGCACTGCACAATTGGCAGCTTTATTTCTCCATCACTGTTTCAGGGGCATCACCCATGTCAACACTTCCCTGACCAGAACAAACAATGTGTCATTGAATTTGCACAGTACGAGTGCTTTGATTTTCCCATTCTCTGCAGCATTCGTCCGCTCTGATTCCACACATTAAAGAATTAAATGCTACTCTATTTATAGTTTTGGGACCAAGAACTGATGAAACATTAATGCGCTCTCTCAGACAAAAGAGTGGTTCAGTAATATCATCACCCTGGATATATTAAACTCCTTCATGCCTGCATCTTCAGCAGGGAACTTAAGCAGGAGAAATTATATAAACATGGACAGCAGCTGCATTGTGGTGAAGAGTCTGTGTGTGGTTTATTAGAGTCATGGGTAATGTATGTTTAAGACATTACCCATGAGACACTGGCTTTTTAACTCTCCGAATGAATGTAAGGTTTTACAAGTTGGTACAAATTGGTCTTGGTGCACTAGATCTGCTTACGCTACTGCAGAGCAAGTACGAAGACTTACTACTGATAGAACATACACTATATTGCCAAAAGTATTCGCTCATCTGCCTTTAGACGCATATGAACTTAAGTGACATCCCATTCTTAATCCATAAGGTTTAATATGACGTCGGCCCACCCTTTGCAGCTATAACAGCTTCAACTCTTCTGGGAAGGCTTTCCACAAGGTTTAGGAGTGTGTTTATGGGAATTTTTGACCATTCTTCCAGAAGCGCATTTGTGAGGTCAGACACTGATGTTGGATGAGAAGGCCTGGCTCGCAGTCTTCGCTCTAATTCATCCCAAAGGTGCTCTATCGGGTTGAGGTCAGGACTCTGTGCAGGCCAGTCAAGTTCTTCCACACCAAACTCGCTCATCCATGTCTTTATGGACCTTGCTTTGTGCACTGGTGCGCAGTCATGTTGGAACAGGAAGGGGCCATCCCCAAACTGTCCCCACAATGTTGGGAGCATGGAATTGTCCAAAATCTCTTGGTATGCTGAAGCATTCAGAGTTCCTTTCACTGGAACTAAGGGGCCAAGCCCAGCTCCTGAAAAACAACCCCACACCATAATCCCCCCTCCACCAAACTTCACAGTTGGCACAATGCAGTCAGACAAGTACCGTTCTCCTGGCAACCGCAAAACTCAGACTCGTCCATCAGATTGCCAGATGGAGAAGCGTGATTCGTCACTCCAGAGAACGCGTCTCCACTGCTCTAGAGTCCAGTGGCGGCGTGCTTTACACAACTGCATCTGACGCTTTGCATTGCACTTGGTGATGTATGGCTTGGATGCAGCTGCTCGGCCATGGAAACCCATTCCATGAAGCTCTCTACGCACTGTTCTTGAGCTAATCTGAAGGCCACATGAACTTTGGAGGTCTGTAGTGACTGACTCTGCAGAAAGTTGGCGACCTCTGCGCACTATGCGCCTCAGCATCCGCTGACCCCGCTCTGTCATTTTACGTGGCCTACCACTTCGTGGCTGAGTTGCTGTCATTCCCAATCACTTCCAATTTGTTATAATACCACTGACAGTTGACTGTGGAATATTTAGTAGCGAGGAAATTTCACGACTGGACTTGTTGCACAGGTGGCATCCTATCACAGTACCACGCTGGAATTCACTGAGCTCCTGAGAGCGGCCCATTCTTTCACAAATGTTTATAGAAGCAGTCTGCATGCCTAGGTGCTTCATTTTATACACCTGTGGCCATGGAAGTGACTGGAACACCTGAATTCAATTATTTGGATGGGTGAGCGAATACTTTTGGCAATATAGTGTACATAGGACATGCTGCAATGATCATGTATGACATTCTGCTGCTGCACAATTGACATTTCGCTAAGCCCCACCTTAAAAGCGTTTCTAAACAATCCTATCTTTGCAACTGTTGCCGTCCGCCATTTCTCTGACAAGCGCTTGGTTTTTTCTAACGAGATTGTTGTGGGAGTACTGTGTGTTTGAGTAGTTTTAAGGGAAATTTTATAGAAATGATCCATAAAATGTAAAAAACATTTACTAAATGTACTTGTAAATTGGACACAAGGTATCTAGAAAGGATACATGTAGTGTTTTTTTCTTTATTTTTAAGTAAAGAAGACCATACTATGGATTAAACTTGTGTCAGCCCTCATTCCCAAATGAACACGTATAACATCAGCAAGGACACCTAAAATTGCTCCAAGGTAAATTAAAGCTAATAACTTTGATGTTAATTAATTTATGAATTGATTCATGTCTTAGTAAAGGCAACTGTAAATAAAGAATTCACAGCATCATAGTGAGTGTGTTATGAGACTGTGGTGATGTAGGCATGGCCAAGCGAGTATTAAGAGGGGTACATATCAAAACTTGGTGGATTCAGGTTGCAATCAAACCTCTATTTACCAAAGCTTGGTTCATTCCGAGGCTTTGGATACAAGCCTGCGGGTGAAGGTAAGGTGTGAGCATGGGGATATTCACGATTACCCCTTAGTGCCCATCACTATTCAATTCAAACGGCAAAAGCATACTCATATTCTTGCACTCTCATACCCGTATTTTTTCATTATTAAGGATCGGTTGTATCGAGTGACGCAGGACTCTCAGACAAAGGAGGATACAACCCAATTGTTAATACCGAAGTGCCGTCGGGAAATGCTATTCCAGATGGCTCGTCATAATCTGATGGCGGGTTACTTAGGGCAAGAAAAAACACTAAACCGCCTAATGGCCCGTTTCTATTGGACGGGCATTCACGTGGATGTTCACAGGTGATGTTCGGCATGCCGTGAATGGTGAATCCAAGTTCTTGTATTACTCCCCAGATTGAGCTCTAAATTACTTGCCAAGTGGCAAGGGCCCTTTGAGGTCACACGGCGAGTCTGGGAAATCGATTGTGAGGTTAAATGAATGGATGGAGTTGGAGCATGTCAGATTTTCCACCTCAGTCTCCTAAAACCATAGAGAGATGCGGTCCCCATGACTTTGGCGATGGTGGTACCGGAGAGAGAGGAGTTTGGACCGGAGGTGAACATAAAAGCCACCGATCGAGTCACCCCAGTCACTTGTGGAGACCACCTCTCACTGTCATAAGTCATGGAGGTTGCCAGGTTGCAAGGAGAATTTTCCGATGTGTTCTTGCTTCTTCCCAGTCATATGAATTTCATTAGAATTTCATATGAGCACCATATCGAGATGACCCCAGGGGTAGTGGTACGCTGTCGTCCCTACCAATTACCCGAGCACAAAAAAAGAAGTGGTTCAGGAAGAATTAAAAGCCATGCCAGATATGGGGGTAATAGAAGAATCCCACAGTGACTGGTGTTGGTTCTGGTTGGTGACGGCTCGGTCTGGTTCTGTGTGGATTATAGAAAAGTCAATGCGGTGTCTAAATTTGATGCATACCCAATGCCTCGTATTGATGAACTGCTCGATTGGTGAGGCGCGGCTCGCTTTTATTAGACACTGGAGTTAACAAAGGGATACTGGCAGATCCAGTATCCCTGGATCGAGCAGTTCATAACTCCCATGTCCCGTGAAAAGATGGCATTTTCCACACCATTCGGATTACACCAATTCGTGACACTTCCTCAGACCGCACGCTGCATACACCGCTGCCAATCTGGATTACATCATTATTTACAGTAATGATTGGCAGCGGCACTTGCAGCATCTGAGTGTTGTCCTGAGGTCGTTGGTCATGGGCAGGTGTGGCCCCAAATTGATAAAATCGCAGTGACTGCAGCCTGCCCGAGAACTAATACCAAAAAGGAGGTGAGACATTTCCTGGGGTTGGCTGGCTATTATCATAGGTTTGTGCTTAATTATTTGACCGTCACCAGCCTGCTGACTGATCTCACTGAAAAGGGGGCACCAGATCTGGTCCAGTGGACAGAGCCTTGTCAGAAGGCGTTCACATGGGTGAAAGCTGCACTTTGCAGCAGGCCGCTCTTGCATTCCTCTGACTTCTCTCTACATTTTTGTTGCAGACGGATGCGTTGGACAGGGGGTTGGGGACTGTATTATCCCAGGTAGTGGAGGGGGAGGAATGCCCTGTGCTGTACATCAGACGGAAGCTCTCGTTGCAAGAGACGAAGTACAGCACGATTAAGAAGGAGTGCCTGGCCATCAAATGGGTGGTCCTCACACTCCGGTACTACCTGCTTGGTTGGGCCCTCACCCTCTGTTTGGACCACTGCCCGTTCCAATGGCTCCATCACGAAGGATGCCAATGCACGGATCACCTGTTGGTATCTGGCTCTCCAGCCTTTTAAATTCGAGGGGGTCCACAGGCCGGGGGTGTAGATGGCTGTGGTGGATTTCCTCTCTAGAAATGGAGTGGGGAGTAAGTCACCGGCTGGATGGCTTCCCGGCCTGAGTCGGGTGATGGTGGTATGTGGTGATGTGGGTGTGGCTGAGCAACGTCTATGGAGAGCAAGGCCGGGGGAAGGAGAATGGTAAGGATTGGCAATTGTGGGAAATAATCTCTAATAGCTGTTCTGTGTTTCAGTGAGAGCTGGAGGGGGATAAAAAGGGTGTCTAGACTGCTGGAGGTGAAAGAGAGAGATGCGTGATTGTGTGCTCATGCATTTTATGTTGTGCTGAAAAGCAGTTTGTTGATTGACGCTGAAAAGTGTAGAATTAAAACTCACGCTGGATTGTTTACTTAGCTCCCGCTTTCTCCTTCAGAAAGAACTCAAGAAAGTAAGAGACTTTGTCACAGAGACGTTATGAGCAGTTCTGTTCACTCACACCAGGTGTTTTCAAAGTCTTAAACAATAAGTCCTTCTTCCACGAAAAACAGCAGTACATTCTGGCCACTTATTTGAAGTTTTATCAGGTATTTTCCTCTAGTGTTATTTGATCAAAATTCATCATATTTCAGGTGTTGTTGGAGCAATTCACCAATGATGATCAATAACCTTAAAATCAGTCTGACAGGTTTATTCAGCAATACATCATACACTGGTGCGTGATTAACGGCTATAAATATTTCTGTTAATAATATAACTGTATTCTGCATTATTTTGATTAAAAATCCATTTTGCCCTTATGACAATGGAATTTCTTAACTGTTTTTTAGTCTATATTTGTGATAAACTCGTATCACATGAGCCAGTCTCCACCTTCATTAGAAACGGCACTTGTCACAAACACATGAAGACACATCGACCCGATATCATGTTGAACTCATTACAATGGACACGTCGTGACAGATGAACAGAGCCAGAGCTGTATGGTTTTCTAATAGATTTGTGAGTGCACAGGACACGTTTCGAAAGGTCACACACACTTTGTGAGTGAGAGCAGGGAGATTACATCGATTTCATCATTGCATGATGCAGTAAACCAGCTTATATATAAAAAAAACTGTGCAATTTACTGTAAATGTTAGACAAAGAAAAAGCAAACAGGTTTATTGGCTAAATGATTAAATGTCAGAGGACCTATAATATTAGCTTGGGCCATGTTAGCAAACCGATTGGTTAAACCGTTTACATATCAAAGAAACGATCTGCTTTGTCCAAGGAGTGGGCAGGATAATTGACTTACAGACTACATGTTCAAAGGACCTACCAGCTTTGGCCATGTAAAGTTTCATGAATGAACTAAAAATTATTTTTACACAAAACTAGATTAAAAAAAAACAATTTATTATCATTATTATTTATTTTTTTTTACAATGATGGCTAAGTTTGGAATGATATACTGTTCTTACTATTTCTTCCATATATAGCTGTGACAGAAATATTAATAGTAGTATGGTAGTATGCCATTCTGAACTTAGCCAATAGCTGGACTCCACTTGCTGAATTGCAATGACAGGTGACCACCCTGTAGCGTACTACTGTTTGAAATGTTTATTATGGAATAATGTCTATTGTTTTTTTTTGTTTTGTTTTTTTTATGGTAAAAAATAAGCTGTCAATCCACTGTTGCACTTGTGTATATGGTTGAGTGACAATAAAGGGATTTGATTTGACTGATTTTTGGTTTGTAGGTAGTATACTGCAAAAGTTTTCAATATGTTGTAAGATAGTATTCCCTTTTGAACATAGCCAACATTTAAAACAGTAGTATAGGTTACTATATTTTTGTCACCTGATGTCATTGCATGTTTAATTTATTGAGTGGCAACCAGTTATCATCTTGGAAAGAAAAATGGTTATTCTGCATTTCTGATCCAATATTATGTACCAGTTTTAAGACTGGTCTTAATATTTAGCAGTCCAATTAAATAATGAGTCAAAATGGAGATGTTAATAATTCATGGTTGATATTACTTCCGGTGTATTCGTCACACTGGAAATGGAAGATTGTGAACATTGTACTGTGGCATACAGTATTCCACACAGGGTTTTCTGTTGTATGCTGCAGAAGGTCATCTGGGTATTCCATGCTTAGAAAATGTGCATATTGTGCACAGTATGCATACTCTTCACTGCAGAAATAGTAAGGGTAGTACGGTAGTATGTTATTCTGATCATAGCCTCAAGATATTATGGTAAATTCCCAGTACTAGAGTCTCAGTACTTGCTATACAAAAATAGTCAATATGTGGTGAATTTGTGGCAAATAAGTAGTGGTGAACATACAGGAAAACTGGCATGATCCAGAAAGATGGTCTAGTTCTGTTGTTCAGTGCATTGTTTTATCATGTAGTAATTCAATCAACATACATTTTTTTTTTTTTTTTTTTTTTGCATGTGTTTTTAGATAATCCACCAATCATGGGCTTTTATGCACCAACGTTGCATACAAAATATTACCCAAATATAAGTGCTCATCATAAAGGAATACAATTTTAATCCAAATGCATCTATTTCACGATGAAAAATGTAAATCATTCAGGTGAACTTTGGCTTTGGATTTCATCCACAAGTGTCTGATGAAAGGCTCTATTGCTGCATCATGTTTCCCATGTATTATTCATTAGAGTGAATGTAACAAACAGCCCCTCTCTGTGTTAATGCTCCAGAGCGGTGGAGAGCTGCTCAGAGTGTTGTTCAGCTCAATGAGGGTGTTGTAGGGCTCATGGAGTGGCCCACCAGAGAATGTTGAGCATGAAGATAGCTATTGTCTGCAGTCTCATGCGTACATTGTTGTCTGGTCATGTGAGGATGCCAATGGATGTCATCATTGTGTGGCTTTATTTTGCATAAGAGCAGAGTCCCTAACTATGCTATATTTGGGTGAATAACATATTCTGTAGGTTTATGAATGTTCATCTTTATCTAATACAAAGATAGCAAGAATTAACTAGATGCTAGGTGGTTGTGGGTGGTTTTTATGCAGTCGCTGAAGTATTCTGAGTGGTTTTTAGCATGTTGCTATATGGTTGCTTGGGCATTCTGGTTGGTTGCTATGAGGTTCTGGGTTGCTGCTTGGTGGCTGCTTACACCAAGTCTCTTTGGTCTGCTTTCCTCCTTCCATGTAAGATTTTTTTCACCTATTTTATTGTTCGCCAAGTGAAAATCATAAGTCTGGTTGCGTAGGAAAGTAATAGCACCTCTTCTCAATAAGCTGGACAATTTGAGGCATCATTCATGTCCAAAGCACAAACGTGCAGGACAAGATACATGCCAATGTTTAATCTAGAAACCACTTTGTAATGCCCTAGCAAGGAGGCAAAAGGGTTTAGCAAAACCCTAGCAACCAGTCAGAACACCTTAGCAATGCTTTAGAAAACAGTCAGAAAAACCTATGAGCCACCTAGCAACACCCAAGCAACTGCCTAACAATGACCTGCCAACCACACCGAGCACCATAGCGAGGCCTACATCCCTTCAAGCTTCAATTCTTTCTTCAAACCATCAAAAAAATTCACATATAAGACCTGTGTAAACTTCAAACTTCAAACTAACCTTCAAACTGCTTTAAACATCCAGGCTTTGTCAAGCCAACATTCAAGGCTTGCCTTGACAAATGATTAAGAACAGTACGTTTTTGTTTTTGTTCAATATCTTTCACTTAAAATTGTGAGTGTGTGTCTCATTCACAAAAAAAAGATGGATTCCTCTTTCCTACTACCACAACAGAAAATAGTCTCTAATACGCTAAACTCTGCAGCTGTTAGACAGTTTAAGAATGATGTCATCTTTTGGAAATATGACAGATAGTGCAGAGGGTGGGAAAGGATGGGAGCAGAACTTTGCTTCACTTTCTGCTTTCCTAGTGGAAATTATGTTTTGGATTTGGAGACTTGATTACCCAACCAAGAGACATGTCATCCCAACTCTCACTCTCTTTCTCGCTCTGTAATTTCAGTCCAGCACTGACCCACAGTCAGTCACTGAGTCTGTCCACAGCAGAGACTGATGACATAATCTGGGCTCCACCTATGGGAGTGCGCTAGGCTTGTAAAACAAATGCTAAAGCTACTCTAAGCCATTTGCGTGTGGCTCAAGCTCAGGGTGCACTGGAGACAGGTCAGTGCACTTGAGCTGAACAGGAGACCATGTCCCCTAGCCTGATATCTCATAGCTACTGCATTACAATCAAAACTGCTACTCTCGTGTGCGGAACTCCATGAGAGGACGTGTTCATCTTGCAGGTAGGTGAAATAGTTTCTCTCCTTGGCTATATAATCTCCTCCAGGCTTAAACGCTTGCATCATCATCAGTTGTTTTCTGTGCTGTTGTGGAGTAAAGATTACCTGGAACCGGATGCTGTGAGCGGATGAAAGCCAGAGAGGGTGTCTCTGCTCTGAAATTGATGCTATGACCTTCACTGCAAAACATCACTTTATCAATCAGTATTTTTGTCATATTCCAATAAAAATATCAATACATATTTAAAACAAGGACATATTTACTTGAAAAGCAAAATTGTGGCTTGTTTTCAGAGAATATATCTTTTTTTTCTTACCCCACTGGCAAATAAATATATCTTGTTTCTCAAGTAAATTTATCTTGACTTCTGGAATTTTTTTGTGATTTTTACTGGAAAGCAAGACAAAAATACTGATTAAGAATATTATTTTTTTTATGTTTGTTGTGACTGATAAATATTAAGTTAGTATTAATGAAATAACATTTATATGCTTTATCCTATGTTCATCTTTCTGCCATTGCTAGTACTTTGCAGAAATATAATTATAGAGTTCTTTATGATTATGAACTATAGATTCTATCTTCACAGACAGTTTATTAGGGTTATTAAAGGCATCATCAATCTACAGATGATAGTTCTGATGCAAGAATAATAGAAAGAGAGATTTCAGAATAAATTTTTATATTATGTATCATATTGATGGGTAGCCAAATTAATTTGACCCACTGCAGGATCACTTAAAATAAAGTGAAGGGGAAAAGGTGATTAACCCTTTCATATGTACAGCTTGTAATGTAACTGGCTGTTGCAGAAAGACATATGTGTGATGCTACTCTGTGTGATGTGTGATGTGTGACGGTTAATAACTGGGCCCCACAGAGTAGCGTCACACATGTGTTTCTGCAACAGCCAGTTACTTTACAAGCTGCCAGATTCAAATCTGCTTTTGCGCCAACACAGGCTGCATTGGTCAAGTGTCTGTAATTTATATTCACTCAAATAGTTACTCATACAGTCTTTTAAACCACAGAATACATTTATTTTATATACATACATCCAACTCGTCACCAAAGTTCCACGATTAAAAGTTTACAGCTCTTATATGCACAGCCAATACATCAAACGCGATCTTCCTCCGATGTGTGTTGCCATTTTTTAACGTTAGTAGTGGTTGTCATTCATCAAACAAACAGCTACTCAAAGAGTCTTTTCAAGCACATAATATGTTTATTTTATGTAATAAACAGCCAAATTCCAAAGTGAACCTTTTACTCATGAAAAGGTTAATAATGGTGACAAGTCACAGAACGTCACGGTTACTGTCGTAACCTCTGTTCCCTGATGGAGGGAACAAGACATTGTGTCGATTTAGTGACACTAGGGGTCACCCTTGGGAGCCCCAAACACCTCAGATCTTTGAGAAAAGGTCAATGTGAATTGGCGAGACATACGGGTATAAAAGGAGCTGGCTCGCAACCACTCATTCAGGTTCGGGGCAAGATGTGTTGTGTAGCCTCCGTCTGCTTCCTCACTGTCGAGAATTGCTGGGCGAAGTCCTCGTCGTGTCGCCGAATAGGCCGATCTGGGAGATGGGGGCGTTGAGAAAGCGAACCTTGTCCGCGTCCCTCATCTCGACCAGATTCAGCCACAGGTGGCGTTCCTGGACCACGAGGGTGGACATCACCTGCCCAAGTGCTCGCGCCGTGACCTTCGTCGCCCGGAGGGTGAGGTCGGTTGCTGAGCGCAGCTCCTGCATCATATCGGGATCAGGACTACCCACGTGCAGTTCCTTTAGTGCCTTGGCCTGGTGTACTTGCAGCAGGGCCATGGCATGCAGGGCAGAGGTGGCCTGACCAGCGGTGCTGTAGGCTTCGGCAGTCAGAGATGACGTCGTCCTACAGGCCTTGGAAGGGTGTGCCAGGCGATCCGGCCAGGTGGCTGCGCTTTGCGGGCACAGGTGCACCACAACTGCCTTATCCACCTGAGGGACCTCCGTATACCCATGGGCTGCCTCGCCATCGAGGGTAGTGAGAGTGGACGAGCTGGGAGGTCGGTTTCAGGCAGAAAAAGGTGCCCTTCACGACCTAGTCAGCTTGTCGTGCACTTCCAGGAAGAAAGGGACCGGGGGGGGGGGGGGGGCATGACTGTGAGCGGCACCCCGAACCCAGGAACCAATCATCTAGCTGTGAGGGCTCAGGGGAGGGTGGAAGGTTCCACTCCAACCAGACACACGCGGCAGCCCGGGCAAGCATGGCGCTCATCTCGCCATCAGCCTCAGACTGGGTGGGCCAACCCGAAGGTGGCAGCCCAGTCGAGTCCTCGGCATGTGACGTCGCCAGTACGCTCTCCGATGCAGCGATCGAGCACTCATCCCACTCCGGAGCTCCGAAAGGGACACTAAGCTGGCCCTGGGGCGAGCTGGTCTCCTCTCGGAACTCGCTGGGGGCAAACGAGCATGCTGGGGAATGGGAGGTCTGCAGGGATTTATCCGGCGGAGCCACGGCCATTGAAGCCCCCAAATCGCCTCCAGCGCCAGCCGGGCCGGCCTCGTACCCGGAGGTAAAAGGCGAGGCGATGGGGGCGGTTAGAGTGGCTTTCCCCTGGAAGAAGAAAAGCCGCGACCGCATCGTTGCCATGGTCATATTCTCGCAATAAGAACATGAACAATCCACGAACGCTGCCTCAGTGTGATCGTTGCCCAGACACGTGTGGCAGCGCCCGTGGCCGTCGGAAGCGGAGAGATAGCGACCGCATCCAGGAATCACACAAAGACAGAAAGGCATCTTTATAAATATGTGTCTTTAAAAAGACGTTCAACGTCAATGTGTGTGCTCTAATAGAGAAAATATACTCTTTAGCGCTGTCAAAGTGCCCAGGGGCGAAATCTGCACTCGTTATGCAGAAGGAGAGAAAGACGCTGGAAATGCGCCATATATCCACGCTTCTTAAGAGGTGAATGGAACAGCAGTAGTATTCAGCTCGCTGATAGTACAACCGCTCAGCTCCGAAGAAAACATCTGAATGAGTGGTTGTGAGCCAGCTCCTTTTATACCTGTATGTCTGGGGGAGTGGCATGCAAATTCCACTCGCCAATTCTCATTGGCCTTTTCTCAAAGATCTGAGGTGTTTGGGGCTCCCAAGGGCAACCCCTAGTGTCACTAAATGGACACAATGTCGAGTGAGTGACAGAAGGGGAACCTAAGATATTGAACTTCCCTTTAAATATACTGTATGTACATTTTAACCTAAAATCTTCATGTAAAATAAATAAATTAATTAATTAAAAAACAACGCAGATATGTTTGCTGATGATTTTTTTACTAAGATAAGCTTCTTAATTTAAGTTCATAACAACTAAGTATCCACATTAATTCTTATCATGGATAGATATATTAATAGCACACTCTTTTGGGAGGGGAGTCCTTTCCCACACATCCATATCACCCCATTCAAATGTCCTTACAAGGAAAAAAGACAAAATTAGATGGATTTTGCATTCCTAGGCTTTGCTAAACTGAGTTATTCTGTGCATGACTGTGTGTCCAGATCAATGATGATGATTCTAGATGACAAGTTATTAGTGCTGCTTAAGTTGTCATTAACAAATGTAGGCCTGTACAGTATATGGTGCATAGTATCTGTACCAGTCTAAAGTTTTGACACCCTTGACTGAATTTAGATTTTTTTTTTTATAAACAGTTGATTTAAAGGCTTATGCTTACATGCTTGAAATTGATTTAGCAGAAAATATAAATTCTGCCAATGTATAAGTTTCTTTACATAACTAAAATTTTAATTTAACAAGCATGTTAAAGTATCCAGCAAGAGTCCAGCATACTTACATAGAAACTCCTTCAATACTGTTGAAAAAGCATCACAAGATGCACTTATGAAGTTGTTTAAAAGAATGCTCTGATTTTTAGAGCTGTAATCTAGACAAAGAAGGATGGACAAAGAAAAAGCTACTTTGAAGAAGCATCTGATTTAAGATGCTGGTTTGTACATTAAACATTTTTCGCCAACAGATTATTTTTTTATTTTTATTATTATTATTATTATGTGAGCAGTTTGGATTTTTGATCCTCTTAGGGCTTTTTAAAGTAATTTTAGTTACAGCGTCCCACAAACTGTCCTTTCATTACATCTTATTGGATGCATGCCCTTAATGTCAGTTTGCTATGCTGGATAGTTCTGCTTTAAAAATACTGATGCACAAAGATTTTATTGGTTAGTTATTGGGCGAATCTCACAAAACCTGTCAATAACATGCCTTGGTCTGAAAATGGAGCCTATTTTATTTATTTTTTTTTCTTGGTTGTTGGCAGATAGGATGTTCCAAGCTTCTTGGAGAATTCACCAAAGTTCTTCTATCTATTTAGGCTGTCTCAATTGCTTCTGTCTCTTTATGTAATCTCAGACTGACATGATGTTCAGTGGGGTGCTTTGTGGGGGCCATGACATCTATTGCAGGGCTCCCTGTTATTATATTCTAATCATTTCTATTTGCAAAATTAATGTTTGGGAGTCTAACATTTATATTTCCTATTGACACAATAAAGCTGAAGATATAAATAACCATCTTAAGACAAATGCTTTTGTGAAACACCTTATGTGCCTAAGACTTTTGCACAGTACTGAATATACAGTATATATTCATAAAAACATACACAAAATATACATACACTGATGAGCCAAAACATGAATGCAGGAGAAATGGGCAGGAGTAAAGACCTGAGCGACAAGGGCCAAATTGTTATGGCAAGACGACTAGGTCAGAGCATCTCTGAAACGGCAAGGCTTGTGGGTTGCTCCCGGTCAGCAGTTGTGAGTACCTATTGACAGTGATCCGAGGAGGGACAAACCACAAACCGGTGACAGGGTGTTGGGTGCCCAAGGCTCATCAATGCACGAGGGCAATGAAGGCTATCCCGTCTGATCTGAACCGACAGAAGGTCTACTGTGGCACAAGTCACGAAAATTTTAATGATGGTTATGGAAGGAATGTGTCACAACACACAGTGCATCGCACCCTACTGCATATGGGGCTGCGTAGCTGCAGACCGGTCAGAGTGCCACCATCAAAAGTGCATACAATGAGCAGGTGAGCATTGGAACTGAACAGTCGAGCAGTGGAAGAAGGTCTGCTGGTCCGATGAGTCCCGTTTTCTTTTAAATCACGTGGACAGCTGTGTACATGTGTGCCGTTTACCTGGGGAAATGATGGCACCAGGATGCACTGTGGGAAGACAACAAGCTGGTGGAGGGAGTGTGATGCTCTGGGCAATGTTCTGCTGGGAAACCCTGGGTCTGGCCATTCATGTGGTTGCAATTTGACACGTGCCACCTACCTAAACATCGTTGCAGACCAGGTAAACCCTTCATGTCAATGGTTTTCCCTGATGACAGTGGCCTCTTTCAGCAGGATATTGCACCCTGCCACACTGCACACATTGTTCAGGAAAAGTTTAAGGAACATAATGAAGAGTTCAAGGTGTTGCCCTGGCCTCCAATTTCCCCAGATCTTAATCTGATTGAGCATCTGTGGGATGTGCTGGACCAACAAGTCAGATCCACGGCAGCTCCACCTCGTAACTTACAGGACTTGAAGGATCTTCTGCTAATGTCTTGGTGCCAGATACCAAAGCACACCTTCAGAGGTCTTGTAGAGTCCATGCCTCGGCGGGTTGGCACTGTTTTGGCAGCACGCGGAAGACCAACAGCATATTGGTCATAATGATTTGGCTCATCGGTGTATATACAGCACATGTGTGCTCTATAAGTGTGTTAATGACTGTGAGTCTCTTTACTGTGTTTGCTGTGTGGGTGTGTGTTAAGTGAGGTGGACAGCTCTACACTTAATATGTCACTTCCTGCTGTTCCAGCTACTTCATACTGGCAACCTACACAAACCACCCACATAAAACTATGATGATAAAGCAGACTTCCCTATTCAGAAATCTCTCATTTGCCTTGTTTCTCTGGTTATGAATAAGGAGTACTTGTGATCTGAAAGTGCCATTGTTTTTTCTTTTATTAAAAAAGTGTTCCAGAAGTAATTCTCATCAGTCAGCACAGGCCTACTATTGAGACTGTACTTGGTGTCAGAGTGCTCCTCCTTAACGTAGGTGGTCTCTTGTTCTCCTGAGTCTTTGTTCTGAGAACGCATTCTGCAGGCAAAAGATAAAACAAGAAATGATTCAGCACTGGGAGCTACAGTAAGGGCCTGGCGATGAATCATTCATTCAGGTCCTTTCTGATGGTTGAGAGGAAACTGCTCACCCTCAACATTTCATCTGAACAGACTCAGGAGGACGTCTCCCGTATGGTGCTTTGCCAGCTCTAAATTAATTCCCTTCATCTCTCTTTATCCTGCGTGTCTTTGCACAGCGGTTTTAGCTGACTGGGCAGGTAATATGTCTGTGTACAGCTCTATTTTTCTGTGCACCCTCTCTATCTTTCAAGTTCATTCATTCGCATTTCCCTATAGAGATGGGGTAAGTAGACAGGGCCACCTTGGTGCCAGGACAGGGGGAGTTTAGGGATAGAGTTTTTCGCATAGCCAGACCTCTGACTAAACAGCAAAAGGTTTGGTCCACATTTTAGCTTATTCTAGTCAAGAATTGCCTACTTGTGTAGTGACCAACTACAGTTAGTATTGTTTTGTATGCCGTTGAGGGGTGGGTTTATCTGAATACCACAATATTAGACAGGCATGAAAAACAGCTGCGAGGCATTCTTCAAAAAATTATTGTACAGAAAATAGTGAAAAAATTTGTGTGACATCCTAAAAAACCATGAACAAAACTATGCAAGGTAAAAAAAAAATACACATCCAGAGTATATCACTGGAAATACACTATATTGCCAAAAGTATTCGCTCACCCATCCAAATAATTGAATTCAGGTGTTCCAATCACTTCCATGGCCACAGGTGTATAAAATGAAGCACCTAGGCATGCAGACTGCTTCTACAAACATTTGTGAAAGAATGGGCCGCTCTCAGGAGCTCAGTGAATTCCAGCGTGGTACTGTGATAGGATGCCACCTGTGCAACAAGTCCAGTCGTGAAATTTCCTCGCTACTAAATATTCCACAGTCAACTGTCAGTGGTATTATAACAAAGTGGAAGCAATTGGGAATGACAGCAACTCAGCCACGAAGTGGTAGGCCACGTAAAATGGCAGAGCGGGGTCAGCGGATGCTGAGGCGCATAGTGCGCAGAGGTCGCCAACTTTCTGCAGAGTCAGTCACTACAGACCTCCAAAGTTCATGTGGCCTTCAGATTAGCTCAAGAACAGTGCGTAGAGAGCTTCATGGAATGGGTTTCCATGGCCGAGCAGCTGCATCCAAGCCATACATCACCAAGTGCAATGCAAAGCGTCGGATGCAGTGGTGTAAAGCACACCGCCACTGGACTCTAGAGCAGTGGAGACGCGTTCTCTGGAGTGACGAATCACGCTTCTCCATCTGGCAATCTGATGGACGAGTCTGGGTTTGGCTGTTGCCAGGAGAACGGTACTTGTCTGACTGCATTGTGCCAACTGTGAAGTTTGGTGGAGGGAGGATTATGGTGTGGGGTTGTTTTTCAGGAGCTGGGCTTGGCCCCTTAGTTCCAGTGAAAGGAAATCTGAATGCTTCAGCATACCAAGAGATTTTGGACAATTCCATGCTCCCAACTTTGTGGGAACAGTTTGGGGATGGCCCCTTCCTGTTCCAACATGACTGCGCACCAGTGCACAAAGCAAGGTCCATAAAGACATGGATGAGCGAGTTTGGTGTGGAAGAACTTGACTGGCCTGCACAGAGTCCTGACCTCAACCCGATAGAGCACCTTTGGGATGAATTAGAGCGAAGACTGCGAGCCAGGCCTTCTCATCCAACAACAGTGTCTGACCTCACAAATGCGCTTCTGGAAGAATGGTCAAAAATTCCCATAAACACACTCCCAGAAGAGTTGAAGCTGTTATAGCTGCAAAGGGTGGGTCGACGTCATATTAAACCCTATGGATTAAGAATGGGATGTCACTTAAGTTCATATGCGTCTAAAGGCAGATGAGCGAATACTTTTGGCAATATAGTGTACGTAGTCAAGTTATTATAATAGTATGAGATGGGGAAACCGTAAGTAATCGTACAAGTTGACTTGTACATAAACATATGACTTTTACTCCCATAGAGAAAAACAAATTAACCAACAATGTTATTACGATTTTTTTTTACGTTTAAAGGCCTTTTCATGAACTTTCATGAAGATTTTGAATAGAAACAATAGGTTTCTATGGAGCCATTCACACCGGGAGCGAACATTTGCGCGCTGACAAAGCAAGGGTAATTTTTTTACAGTGAGTGTGTCGACCGGCGATGAAACACCATGAACAGTAAATATGAGCTTTGGATCATATGTCTGCAACCTCTGCAGTTACCAAAACCAGTGCAATTGGTGGCCCTAAAGCAAAACCAGTTGAGAACCACTACTGTGGAGTGTGCAAAGGAGTTTTCATTTTGTTTTCCTGATTTAACCATCCACAGGTCTAAATGATGACAATGTTTTCGTCTAAATTCTTTCAGGGCTAAAAGGGAGATGCTTTGAGGTGGGCTTGATTGTGTTTGTGTTGATTACTTGGGGGAATAAATCACATGAAAAGATGATGATTGCAATGTGGAAGTCTGGAAGTCTACTGAAAGTTTTACAAGGATGAATCAGCCAAGTAATTACTAATCCAGTCCAACAGTTGATTATTAAACCCAAACTCAATAATTAGACTTGGGGGTGGTGTCTTTTTGCATTGGGCCACCCAAAACTAAAAATCTAGTTGAGTTGAACCCTATCAGTTGAACCATACAGCATACTCACTGAATTTGACTTCCATTGCATTTCCATTGTCATTCATAATAAGAGAAATGACCCAGTTCTCTACAAACACACTTTGATGCGATGCCCTGTGGCACATCCTGACAGTCAATATTCACACTGGAGGGACCTCTTTTTATAGATGCTAGTGTTGTAGTAATGGACCAGTACTCATACCAGGATGCTCAGTGGTGACCTGGATAAAGGAGGGCAAACTCATGAAAACATGGTATTGTTAGCAATTTTGTCCTTTGCTTTAATCTAAATATCAAATCTCCTTAAGATCCCATGAAATGGCTTGACGTGCACAGTTTTCTTTCCTATGTTGACATACTGTATTTCCTTTTGAAACAGGAAGCATTTTATTGGATACATCCCTAAATTCTAGAAGAGTCATCAGTATTTTTGATCTATTTTCCCTGTAAATTTTAAATATGTATATGTTTGCTAATTTTGTCAACTTTTAGGAGTACACTAACATAAAGATGACCTTAAAGCTAAGAGACATGGGCTGTGTTCGGAATGACACACTAACCGTAACATTCTTATTACTTCTGCCATATGGCAGACATAGTAAGAGTAGTATGGGAGTATGCCATTGCGAACTCAGCCATGAACTAAAAGCCATAAAAGATTTCAAACAGACTTTAAAGGACAGGAAGTTTGGGCAGAACATATTAAAGGTCTCGTCCCCTTTTTGTAAACAGCCCATAGGCTACAGACATGAAGGTTGCAGGTGGTATTAGAGGGAGGGATTTTCTGCAAGATGTCAACGTTTAGGTCAGGACACTAATATTTAGATGGCAACAAGGCTAACAGATATGGATTAAATGCTACAAAACTCCTATTTTGATATTAGGGGTCTTTAAAAAAATCTGTGTGAGAACTTGTAAGATGTTTAGATGAAATCCAGATATATTTTAAATAAGGTAAATAGAATCCACCACAAAGAGTTTCCTCAGACTTTTCATCTGTTTTCTCTCCCACCATCTCTCTCCATCTCTCAGGCAATAAGTCCATGGACAGCGGCATTGCAGAGATGGAGGAACTTCCTGTTCCCCAGAACATCAAAATTAGCAACATCACGTGCGACTCCTTTAAGATCTGCTGGGACATGGACTCCAGAGCAAAGGAGCGGATCACACATTACTTCATCGACCTCAACAAGAAAGAAAACAAGAATGCCAACAAGTTCAAACACAAGGTGTGTGCTTACAGATTCTGGGTACATTCTTTTCTCTTCATAGCCTCATCTGACCTGCCATGTATATCAAACCAAATATTCAGCAGTGTTCACCAAAAGATTGCCAGAACATTATATTTTTTAAGGGATATGATCTGTATTAGTTTTTCTTAAAGAAATAGTTCACCCCAAAATGAAAATTCTCTCATCATTTACTCATGTTATCCCAGATGTTTATGACTTTCTTTCTTCCATTGAACAAAAACAAAGATTTTTAGAAGAATATCTCAGCTCTGTAGATCCATTGCAAGTGAATGGTGATCAAAACTTTGAAGCTCCAAAAAGCACATAAAGGCAGCATAATAATAATCCATTTGACTGCAGTGGTTTAATCCATGTCTTCTTAAGCGATCTAATTGGTTTTGGGTGAGAACAAACCAAAATATGACTCCTTTTTCACTGAACATCTTGCCATTGCAGTCTCTAGGCACAATTAGGATTTCAAGTTCGGAGGTGTAATTGAGCTGGAAATTATGATCTCTAAGGAGACTGCTGATGTCAAGATTTAGATAAGAATAAGTTACATTTTGGTCTGTTTCTCACCCAAAACTGATTGGATTGCTTCATAGGATGTGGATTAAACCACTGGAGTCATATAGATTACTTTTAAGCTGCCTTCCTGTGATTTTTGGAGCTTCAAAGTTTTGGTCACCATTGACTTGCATTGTATGGACCTACAGAGCTGAGATATTCTTCTAAAAATCTTCATTTGTGTTTTACAGAAGACAAAGAATTCTAACTATATCTGGGATGATATGAGGGTGACTAAATGATGAAAGAATTTTCATTTTTGCTTTTATCTATTTTTCACCACTACTAGTATTTAATCAATATACCAATAACTGTATAGAAATATTGGTATATTATCCTATTCTAAACAAACAAATAATTAAACAATCCAGTGGAGACAACCACCAGTACCTTTAGACTAAGGGATGAGCCAAACTCACCCAAATACCATTTATGCCCACCCAATCCCAAACCTTTTTTGGTTGCAAAACAACGCAACAGTGACCAGCCACTTTTTCAGTGCCCTTGGTTCTGGATGTATTTTTAACATTCATTTTAACATTCAGATTTCAAAAACTTCTTCAGTAGAGAGTTCTAAGCCTTGAACAAAACCAATCAGCTCTGAGATGAATCACAATATTATAAACTTTTGATTCAAAGCAAAAAAAAAGTACTTAAAAATCTGGAAAAAAAAGTCAAGAGTGTGTTGACTTAAGTTATTAACTATAAGTGAAAAATACAATACATTTGAACATATTTGTGAAATATTTAAATACATAGAAATAGTTTTTCCAGAGTGTACTGAAAGAAAGACAACTTGATGTCAATATCATTTATTTGCAGTGCTTTATGGAAGTAGATGGTCACTTTTGGCACAATACCTATTTCGGTGGCAAGTTCTCTGATTGGTGGATCTCTCTTCAGGATTATGGGTAGTGTAGTTCTTCACTAGGAATTTGGCAATTAAACTTGATTTATTTATTTTTTTTAAATAAAGTTGAAATCACACTGACTTTGCTTAACCTCTGAGCTCATTCCAAATCATTAAAAATCAATCTCTCGATGTAGAAAATTAATAAGAATTTTATTTCTGGAACCCTACTGTGGCACAAAATTTTTATCTTATTTCTAAATTTGCTTATAGACCCACTTATTTTTTTGAAGGCCCCCCAAATGGCAAATCCTATGACCACAAGAACAGAACATATAAAACTGCCCATGTGTTATTCAATCTGGTCCATTATCTGTCACCTCCAGGACGTCCCCACTAAGCTGGTAGCAAAAGCGGTTCCCCTGCCCATGACAGTGCGAGGACACTGGTTCCTAAGTCCACGCACCGAGTACACTGTGGCTGTTCAGACCGCGTCCAAACAGGGTGATGGAGACTACGCCGTGTCAGAATGGAGTGAGATCATTGAATTCTGTACAGCTGGTAAGATGCACATTCATGCTTTCCCAGTCTAGACTGGAATATCTATGAGAATAGTGACAGTGCACTTTTCTAGGTGAAGAACTATATTATTTTGTTCTTTGAAGAATGAAGTGTTGCTATGGCTTTTATGGACCTATCAAGCCATGCTATTGGCACATATTGTCTCCTCTTCACTTAATTTCTTTTTTTTTTCTGTGCCCACAGATTATTCCAGTGTTCATCTCACACAATTGTTAGAGAAAGCTGAGGTCATCGCTGGAAGAATGCTGCGGTTTTCTGTCTTCTACCGAAACCAGCATAAAGAGTACTTTGACCATGCAAGGTATGTGCTTCTCTGGGGTAACCAACATTAGACTCTTAATATTCGTATTAGAAGAATATTCACAAATGACTCAAATGTTTTAGATAAGAACACATTGCAAAAAATCTTTCATCTTTCTGTCTTCTGTGGAACACAAAAGGGGATGTTTGGAGTTTAGCCATTAAAGTGAATGCTGTGGCTTTCAGTCCCTTAAATTCTGCCTAATATTTTATTTTGTGTTCCACGGAAACCAGAAAGTTATATGGGTTTGGAGCAACATGAGTGTGAGTAAATGACAGAATGTTTCCTTTAAAACAAGATACATTTACTTGAGAAGCAAAATTGTATACGATAATAAGACTTGTTTTTAGAAAATATCTGGCATCACTGGCAAATTGCTTTTTCTTATTTTAAACATAAATCTAACAAAATTTAGTGAGATTTACGCTTAAAACAAGAAATAACAATTTGCCAATGGGGCAAGAAAAACTCTAGATATAATCTGAAAACAGGTCTAAAATTTTGCTTCTTAAAGGGATAGTTCACCCAAAAATGAAAATTCTCTCATCATTTACTCACCATCATGCCATCCCAGACGTGTATGACTTTCTTTCTTCTGCTGAACACAAACAAAGATTTCTAGAAGAATATCTCAGCTCTGTTGGTCCATACAATGCAAGTGAATGGTGATCAGACCTTTGAAGCTCCAAAAATCACATAAAGGCCACATAAAAATAATCAATAAGACTCCAGTGGTTAAATCCATTACTTCACAAGTGATATGATAGATGTGGGTGAGAATCTGGTAATAAAATGACTTAAATATTGGGTGAGAAATCCCAAAAGGTTTGATTTAAATATTTGATTTAGTTTTCTTTATTGCAAATATGTTTTTCTTTCCATCTAGACCATCTCTCTCTGTTTATTTATTTTATTTATTTTTCTGAATGAAATTACAGGGCAATGAAATTTATTTTATTGAAAGTAATATTTCATTATGATTGAAGTTTAGTGAGAGTATGTAGCTGGAGAGAAATAAATAACTCTCAGTACACAAAAAGCAAATACATTTAAGTAACCTTAGAGATTTAAATATCTTCTATATTAATCTAACTGCAAAAAAATCTATCTAGTACTGATTACAAATTACATGACTAAAATTGTAATCAGTAACGGATCTTTTAGATTACTCTTTCATTAATCATTAGTAAAATCAAACAGCAACTTGCAATTTTTCATAATAAAATTTAAATAATTAAAATTTCATGCAAATAAAGAAATGTAAAAAGAGAACCTCCAAGTACTTTTGTACACTTAATAGTAACTTTCATTAATAAATCATTAACAAATATTATATTATATAAATATTAACAGATCATTGGTTACTGTATATTCAAATAATATATAGACATAAGAGATAATGTGCTTGTTAATGTTTACTAATGAATTTAAATAACATTACATAATGCTTAACAGGTTGTTAGTTAATGTAAATTCAAATACTTACATATGTTTTTTTTTGGGTTTTTTTGTCATCGTGTGAGCCGTACTGGTCAAAATGTTTAGATGTTTTTTCACCATGGCAGTCAACCCTGGAAATGTTTGATATATATACAAATTTCATTTATGTTCTATGTTTTTTTTAACACTGACTGCTTACTGTACAATACAAGAATGTCAGTTTTGTCTAGCTGAATGATATTGTGTATCACACTAAGCTTTTTAGATACCAATTTCAACAGTAGGTAAAAGTTTACTGGGAAATGTCAGTACTGTACAATACTGTAGTACACAGAAAAAGGACATGCACATTTGTATGTATACAGTAGATTTATTTTTGTAGCAATGTGTTACAAAAAATTCACATTTGCTTGTCCATTTTTACACATTTCTTACATGTAAAGTCATACATAGTGAACAGAAAATTGCCCCAAAATTACATCCATGCCAAAAAAAAAAAAAAAAAAAAAAAAAAAAAAAAACAGCAACAATGAAAATACCTGCGATAGTTCTGTAAAAAAAACAATAAATTGTACCTCCTCACAGAACGAAACACTACAAGTTCCCATCTTCTTGGTGGACATCCTGTCTCTCTTGTTGGTCTGGCCAGAGATTTAGCAGACATCACAAACATTACATGTCATAGATATTTATGGAATATACATGTATGTCTGACAGATTTTGATAACTGAATGGATCATTTTGCATGTGCATATTTTAATATGAATATTAAGTGCTTTATGCACTACACAATACACATTAATGTTTGCATTATACTACACATATAATTAATAGGTGAAACTCGTGAAATGGCTGATATGAGTCAAATTGTAGACACTGTATTTTTATATTACAATCTACAGCCTCAGTGGACAATGCAAGTGTACCATCATACTACAATAGTAGGTCTATGCACTGCAAACAATAAAAAACTGCAATATAAAAATGCAAAACGAGGATTTAATAATGATGAAATACTTTATTGAACATGAAAATTAATACGCAGAAATATGCAGTATAACATTTACAATAATATATTTTTAATCGTTTATTTAGAAGTCTGCCACTGTTGTCCTGACTCCTGAAACTATGACTGGACTGACTAAACAGCTGTCGCACTCGCTTCCCGCTTCTCGCGACACAGCCGGACCCTCTTCCTTAGCTTACAGATATGACGTAAACACACAAGGACAAATTACATATCCCCCATATTTCACACCAAATCCAACCCGACAGTTCAAATTCCCTCAAAATAAAAATCATTATTGTAGGCTTACTGTAGTGAAGTCAAGGACATGGTATTGAACATGGATTTTTTTTATGTACTCATTACATAGTGCAGCTTTCATGTCCAGCTAATTAGTTACCAAGGTCTGTAAAGGCTACAGATTTGCTGTTTGTTTGTTGTGGTATGTATTCATGGTTTTACTTTTTACACATCTTTACAAATCATTTATAAATTATTTGTTAATATTTTAGCAGTACCCAATCTAAAGTTGAAACTATCATTGCTTCTTAGGACTGAATGTGGAGTCTTTTTTAATGGATATGATATTTGTAATGCATTGCTCAGTTAACCCCCCACCCCCACAGAAAAAAGTTTGTATTTCTTGATGAAAGCTGTAATTTGTAAAGTTTCCTCTATTCTTATTACAGGGAGGCCAAAAACAACAAGATGTTGCCGTCAGTTAAGGACAACAGCGGCAGCCACGGCTCACCCATTAGTGGGAAGCTAGAGGGCATCTTCTTCAGCTGTAATACTGAGTTCAACACAGGCAAACCCCCGCAGGACTCACCGTATGGCCGCTACCGCTTCCAGCTAGCGGCCGAAGCGCTCTTCAACCCCGAGACCAACCTGTATTTTGGTGACTTCTACTGCATGTACACGGCCTATCACTACGTCATTCTGGTGATCGCTCCGAAGGGCTCGCCAGGAGATGAGTTCTGCAAGCAACGTCTGCCAGCACTGCAAATCGCCAACAACCGCTTTCTGACCTGCTCAGAGGATGAAGACGGGCAGCTGGTGTTCCACCACTGCCAGGATGTTATCCTGGAGGTCATCTACACTGATCCTGTGGATCTGAGCATGGGAACGGTAGCTGAGATCAGTGGTCATCAGCTCATGAGCTCATCAACAGTCAATGCCAAGAAGGACCCAAGCTGCAAGACCTGCAACATCAGTGTGGGACGCTAACCCTTTAAACTGAACCTTTCTGCTGCCTTGAACAGCACAGAAACTTCGCCTTCACCTGTTGCCGTCCCATAACTCTCCTGTTGAATTTACCCAAAAGTTCCTTCTGATGTCTGAAAGGCTTTGTTCAGACAAGCAGCAAAATCGGATTTTGTGGCGCTTCCAACATAAATCTGTCCAGTTGCTTGGAGTGTGAACAAACACTTGAAATCAGATGTTTTCGAAACCAGTCCAAAGCAGTGTCATTCAGGAAGCAGCACATACAGTATGTAACATCATACAAAGTGCACAATATTGCCTCAAACTGTCTGAATACACTCATATTTGCTTACTCTTTGCTCATATGGCAAACTATGTGACATTCACTATGCAGTGAATAGTGAATGAGTGAGCAGTTTTGGACACTGTAAATGCATGAATTTGTAAATACAGTAATGCCTCTCGCTTATGTAGTCTAATGTACCTTGTGAGTTCAGCATAAGCAAGATGGACATGAGCTAAAATTTCCACTTTTCTGCCCTATCCTCAGTCAGAGTCAGAGAGGGAATTTATATTCTGAAATAATAAGTTTTGCGTTCCCTCACAATATGTTTTGTGTTCCCTCAGAATAGTTTTGCGTTCCCTCACAATAGTTTTGCGTTCCCTCACAATAGTGTTCCCTCAGAATAGTTTTGCGTTCCCTCACAACAAGTTTTGCATTCCCTCATAATAGTTTTGCATTCCCTCACAATAAGTTTTGCATTCCCTCACAATAGATTTGCGTTCCCTTACAATAAGTTTTGCATTCCCTCACAATAGTTTTGCATTCTCTCACAATAAGTTTTGCGTTCTCTCAGAATGGTTTTGCATTCACTCACAATAAGTTTTGTGTTCCCTCAGAATAGTTTTGCGTTCCCTTACAACAGTTTTGCGTTCCCTCACAATAAGTTTTGCGTTCCCTCACAATAAGTTTTGCGTTTCCTGAGAACAGTTTGGCATTCCCTTACATTCATTTGGTGTTCCCTCACAATAGTTTAGCGTTCCTTCAAAATAGTTTTGCATTCCCTCACAATAGTTTTGTGTTCCCTCACAACTGTTTTGCATTCCCTTGCAATAAGTTTTGCGTTTCCTCTGAATAGTTTTACGTTCCCTCACAATTAGTTTTGCATTCCCTCACAATAGTTTTGCGTTCCCTCACAATAAGTTTTGGGTTCCCTCACAATAGATTTGTCTTCCCTCAGAATGGTTTTGCATTCCCTCACAATAAGTTTTGCATATACTCAGAATAGTTTTGCATTCCCTTAGAATAGTTTTGCGTTCCCTCACAATAGTTTTGCGTTCCCTCACGAATAGTTTTGCATTCCCTTAGAATAGTTTTGCATCCCCTCCGAATAGTTTTGCGTTCCCTCCGAATAGTTTTGCATTCCCTTGCAATAAGTTTTGCATTCACTCACAATAGTTTTGCGTTCTCTCACAATAAGTTTTACATTCCCTCAGAATGGTTTTGCTTTCCCTCACAATAAGTTTTGCGTTCCCTCAGAATAGTTTTGTGTTCCCTCACAATAGTTTTGTGTTCCCTCACAATAGTTTTGCATTCCCTCGTAATTAGTTTTGCGTTCCCTTGCAATAGTTTTGGGTTCCCTCACAATAGCTTTATCCATCTCTTACAAAATCTAATCATGATTTTATTACAGTAACCATAATTCAACTATGTTATTTGTAGTAAAACCATAACCACAAAGTTTACCATGGTTTTACTACAGTAACCATATTTGCTAACTTATATTTGTATTAATACCTTAGTAATAAGGAAACAATGGTAACCAAAACTAACCACAACTATGGTAAAAATATATTTATTTTTTGCCAAAATGATTATGATTTTTATTACCATAGTTATGGTTTTCTTATGGTTCAACTACAAATACCAAATACTGTAGTTGCACTATGGTTACTGTAGTAAAGCCATACGCAAAGTAACCAGAACGCAAAGTAATAATGAGGGAACGCAAAAATTTTGGTGAGGGAACGTAAGCTATTGCAAATGAATGCAAAACATTTTTTGAAAGAAAGCAAGCTATTGCTAAGGCATTTTAAGGGAACACAAAGCTATTTAAGAAAATAAATTCCCTCCCTGTCCTCTAAGGGGCTCCCTACTTTCCACACTGACAGTTTCTCTCAGTAGTTTAATGATAACAAGTCTCAATGCATCATGCTGACACTTATTATAGCAACAGATGTGGATACACTGGATATTGACAACTCTGTCTGAACAAACAAAACAGATTTCATCACTTACTAAATGAGAGTGTAAACAGTCAGTCCTAAAGATCAGATTTGAAAAATGAATCTGATTTATGTGCAGTGTGAACAAAGCCAAAGACTCCTCCGCAGCATGTATCTCGCTGCTTTTGACAAAATGCCCTTTTCTTTTACTAGCTCGTCAATCCTGACCTGGTTCGGGTTAGATATGTCATGCTCCTATTTTTCTATCCATGTTGGGATGTTGACCCCTGTCAATCAAACTGCTTCTTTAACCCTTCTTTGGCTGTCAAACCTTTAATGATGTCCTCTCCCATTAGAATGCAGCATTGTAACAGTTTATCAAAGTTTAACACAAAATTCTCACAACAATCAGTCAAGACAACCATTTTGATGAGGCATTATGAATGTGATAATGTGATGATTATTATATTGAGTGAGTTCTCGGATATCTACAACAAAATAAAAATAAGTGACTGGAAGCAATGATTGCAATTAAAACAAAAAAACAACATAAAAAACATTAACATTAGCACTTCCATGACTGTTCTTCAGCAGTGTTTCATGTTATTTATTCCAACCCATCCAGTATACTGTGATTTAACATATAATAAATGTGATGAGACGTGTAGATAGAAAAATATTTATTTTTTAACTGGTGAATTAAAAAAAAGGACAGAACCAGAAGTGCACAATACAGAAGATTTTGGCAATGGAAAAGAATGGGTTCACGGTAAAGCAAATATATAGAGATTATATATTAACTGTATAAACCAATATAGAATTTACGTGCACTAAAGCTAACATTCAAAAGCTACATTTGTCATTGTGGATGTGTACAGCAAATAAAGTCTGGGACAAATATAACATGACACAGAATAATCACACCTGATTGTAGCACAATTCAACAGTTTACGCTGGTTGGCATGCAAAGACACTACACAAAGATTGTAATAGTTCAATGCAGTAAGAGCCGTTTAAGAAAGATGTTGATTGTTTCATTTTGAGAGAGTAGCTACTTGAGCAGAATTGCACTTAAAGCACTCATCTGCTTCTTATGAACATATCTTCTGCTTTGGGCTTCAGTATTTTTTAATAGTTTAAAATGTGATTGGACAGTCTTCAATGGTGATTTTAACCACTGACTTATATCATGACTTGTTTTTCTATGTATAGGAGGAAAACTGTGCTCTGTGATGGCCATGTACCATACTTAACACAATTTTAAACTGAATAGATTTACTCTTGATATCTTTTAAAATACAGTCCTTGGCTTTCTGTCTTTGCTATCCGGAAATTCTTCGGGGAGAATATTTAGTACTTCTCATTTCGTGCTCCAGTCATTAAATATCCCTTATTTTTCCTTTATTTTTTATGAGAAATATATACAACTAACTTGGTCTCTGCATTTATATGTGAGGAAATCACTGACATTTGCATACAATTATTATTTTAAGTGCTCTGGGTTGTTTTCTATAAGGGCATTGCATTATTTGAGGTGGCCAGAGCTCCTAGCCCCAGAGAATCATGGATCCTCATTAGTGTGCATATGCTCACCATGTTCCTAATTAGAATAATAAACTAGCTTCATACAAGAGCAAGACAATTTTAAAAAATCTCCTCCAAAAATAAAGTGCCATATTCCGTAAACATAGATGAATACTCTATATTTCCTTTTTGCCCTTTAAAATATGAAATATGAGGTTTGTATAGATCCACCTTGCTCTGTACACAGCACAGAGATGGCACACTGTGTTTATGTTGCAGTAGCCATCAAAAGGCCTTGCTCGGTTCGGCCCACCCATTGAGTCTAGGACTTCCAGAGTGGTCAAATCAACACAGAAATAATATTAAAGTGCATTTTAGCATCGTTATGGCACAAATATGTCAAATGTAAAAAGTCAATTTGGTCCAAACATTGGGTGAATACTGAAAGGCAGAAAGAATCTCTTTGACTCAAATTGTCTTTGTGGTTTCCTGTTTGCTGAGCAACACTTCCAGTAAGCGTAATTTGGCTTTGAGACTTTTGTACTCCTGGTACTCCACGGCCATGGGAATTCGGTCATCTTTTTGTGCAGTTCTTCATTATTTTTGTAAAGCAGGAAAAAGAAAACAACAGATACCACATAAAATATATGACTTTGTGAAATTATCTTACCAATAAAACACACATGTAACCCTTGAGTTGCCTTAGTGAAACAGTTTTGTACATCACTGGATTGCAGATAAAACGAAATGTATTTTATTTTGAAAAAAAAAAAAAAATGCATATATTGTGTACACAAACATAGTTCTTTTTTTTCTGGTGGAATTATTTTGTGTATCATTGATTAGATGTGCATATGCTAACTATGCTGAATTGTTTTGTATCTTGATTTTTCCTGTTTTCTTCCTGTCTTGAAAAAGTCAAACGTAACATAAACTATCATTAATAAAATGTGTTAATGCCACAATAATGTATCTGTATTTTACCTTCCCATCTGTTTCAAGAACTGCTCTTCAAACTCTCTGATGGCTTTACGTCGTCTCTTTTTCTCTGCTCGAGTCTCCCGCAGACACTCCAGCAACTCAGACCTGCAATTAAATGACACTTTTGTGTTTATAAATGCTTCTATTTTTCACTCACACTTTTCTAACTTTCATGCATTGGTGTTGCTTTCTATACATATTTTCTTTAAATATGTTTTTTCTCTATACACATTTTCTCTGATTTTGTATGCAATCAATTACACTACACAAAACGGCCAAAAAATTCCAATATTGTTTATATATATATAGGTGGCCAAAGGTTTGGAATAATGTACAGATTTAACTCTTATGGAAAGAAATTGGTAAAAAAAAATAAAAATAAATAAAAAGCTACTTCAAAGGGTTCTCATCAAAAAAATCCTCCACATGCAGCAATGACAGCTTTGCAGATCCTTGGCATTTCAGCTGTCAGTTTGTCCAGATACTCAGGTGACATTTTACCCCACGCTTCCTGTAGCACTTGCCATAGATGTGGCTGTCTAGTCGGGCACTTCTCACACACCTTACAGTCTAGCTGATCCCACAAAAGCTCAATAGGGGTTAAGATCCATAACACTCTTTTCCAATTATCTGTTGTCCAATGTCTGCGTTTCTTTGCCCACTCTAACCTTTTCTTTTTGTTTTTCTGTTTCAAAAGTGGCTTTTTCTTTGCAATTCTTCCCATAAGGCCTGCACCCTTGAGTCTTCTCTTTACTGTTGTACATGAAACTGGTGTTGAGCGGGTAGAATTCAATGAAGCTGTCAGCTGAGGGCATGTGAGGCATCTATTTCTCAAACTAGAGACTCTGATGTACTGTTCCTCTTGTTTAGTTGTACATCTTGCCTTCCACATCACTTTCTGTCCTTGTTAGAGCCAGTTGTCCTTTGTCTTTGATGACTGAAGTGAACACCTTTGTATGAAATCTTCAGTTTATTGGCAATTTCAAGCATTGTATAGCCTTCATTCCTCAAAACAATGATTGACTAATGAGTTTCTAAAGAAAGCTGTTTCTTTTTTGCCATTTTTGACCTAATATTGACATTAAGACATGCCAGTCTATTGCATACTGTGGCGACTCAAAAACAAACACAAAGACAATGTTAAGCTTCATTTAACGAACCAAATAGCTTTCAACTGTGTTTGATATGATGGCAAGTGATTTTCTAATTTTCTAAATGAGCAATTTAGCATGATTACTCAAGGATAAGGTGTTGGAGTGATGGCTGCTGGAAATGGGACTTGTCTAGATTTGATCAAAAATGACTTTTACAAATAGTGATGGTGCTGTTTTTTACATCAGTAATGTCCTGACTATACTTTGTGATCAGTTGAATGCCACTCTGGTGAATTAAAGTACCAATTAACTTCCGAAACAGCAAAATCTGTACATTATTACAAACTTTTGTCCGCCAGTGTATATATATAATATGGATAATGATTTGCCCATTTTGTGTAATGAAATAAATTACATAACAAATAGAGGAAATATATATGGAATATTGTCTACATTCAAAAATTATGAAAATATGTACAGACAAAAAATCAATAACTATAACGAAATAAAAAGAAAGACTCAGAAAAGAACTAAATGTTACAAAAAAATTAAGCAAAAAATAAAAAATTCAGTGTGTTTTAAATTCAATGTAATATAAAATATTTTTTTTATCGACGTGTACCTAGAGGCCTCATGAAGGTTGGACATGGTTAAGGCTGATTGTCTCACTGTCTTTATCTCATCCAGCGGAGACACAAACGCAGGGTCACTGTCTCCCTCCTCTTCCCTACAGCCTCTCCTATCTGTGAGACACACTGGTGGAGGTGTGTACCGAACAGAGTCATCATCTGACCCCTCTTCTTCTTCCTGTGATAGAAGTAAAACAGTGTCTTACTGACAATACTGTTTAAGAACAATAGAAAAAAATGCAAAGCTACCATTTTCTTTGTGCTAAAAATAAATCCAACATAGATTTCTTTTCCAAAAAAAGTCCTATTGAAGCAAAGAAAGAAATCTTTCACCCAAAGAACAAGAAAAACTTAAAAGAAAAAGAAATTACGAAAATAGTGTCAAATATTAAAAAATTTAAAGTTGTCATATCATCAGGAATAAAGTTTTCCTTAATCTTATTAGATAAAAGAGTTCGTTGCACTATGAAAACTGTATCTTTTAGAATTCAAAACTTCCTTCCCAAGGGAAAAATAAATGGGATGGGTGGCGAGGCAGCACATGCAGATTATATTTTTATTTGATTAAATCGTAGCCTTTTGCTTTTCACCTTATGCGCCAGAGAAACTAGCGTGCAGCCATCTTGGAAATTTTGTCTCTGAACTTCCATTCTAGCAGTTCTATCCACAGTTTTCCTGAGCAAACACTGGGTGGCACCATGATGATTCTAATTGCCTGTTTTGTATTTCTGGTTTCGAGATGGAAAATAAAAACTGAATGAGCGATCCAGAGGAGAACAACAACCATTTAAATGTTACCTGGTGTAAAAATTAATTTCAGGCTCAACTTGTGCAGTTATAGTTGTTGGCTGTCATAACAACTCAGAATAATTAATGATATCAAGGTAACTCACCTCGGATCATCGCTTTATGTCATCTACACACTCATGTGAGGCACTGTCTAAAAAAAACAGTCATCTCGGCAAATTTTTTTTGACAATTTTTACAAATGTAATACCTTAAACATTGCATTACCCGCTAAGAATATACGCCAATGCGAGTGAAAACACTGGAGACTGGAAACTGAAAACAGTCGAATCATGGAACACTTCAGGAAAAAGGTGGATATAGAAATCTATGTGTGACGAGGAGGAGGCCGTGAGGACGCATGCCTGGCGTTGAATCGTCCTAAGCTGTGTGTGTGCGTCTTTGTATGTTTTGCAGTTTATGTTATGTTTGAGTTCAGGTTGTCATTAAAGCTTTACATTGACTGCTCAGCTGGTTCCTGCCACCTCCTTGCTCATCTTAAGAACATCGTTACACTATGGTGTTGATGTCAAAGTGTAATTAGTTAGTGAAGTGGATTTACAGGTTATAGAGTTGTCAAAATTTATCATGAATATTTTAAAATGTTCAGGGGATGTCATAACAACTGGAAGCAGACTGGGGAGATTTTAAAACAAGAGTATTTAATTCATAAATACACAAGATCCTACCTTATACTGTGGATGGACTGATATGCCTTTCTGCTCATTAAACTCCAAGAGACAACACAAAGTCATTAAAAATATCTCTGTAAGACACCTCTTAGCATCTTATCATGTCATTCACCCATCGCGTTATAAACTCATCAAAAAAAGAAATGTCATCTCACTTTCAACTTCTTTTATTTTCAGCAAACTTAACATGTGTAAATATTTGTATGAACATAAAAAGATTCAACAACTAAGACATAAACTGAACAAGTTTCTCAGACATGTGACTAACAGAAATGGAACAATGTGTCCTTGAACAAAGAAGGGGTCAAAATCAAAAGTAACAGTCAGTATCTGGTGTGCCCACCAGCTGTATTAAGTACTGAAGTGCATCTCCTCCTCATGGACTGCACCAGATTTGCCAGTTCTTGCTGTGAGATGTTACCCCACTCTTCCACCAAGGCACTTGCAAGTTCCCGGACATTTCTGGGGGGGAATGGCCCTAACCCTCACCCTCTGATCCAACAGGTCCCAGATGTGCTCAATGGGATTGAGATCCGGGCTCTTCGCTGGCCATGGCAGAACACTGACATTCCTGTCTTGCAGGAAATCACACACAGAACGAGCTGTATGGCTGGTGGCATTGTCATGCTGGAGGGTCATGTCAGGATGAGCCTGCAGGAAGGGTATCACATGAGGGAGGAGGATGTCTTCCCTGTAACGCACAGCATTGAGACTGCCTGCAATGACAACAAGCTCAGTCCGATGATGCTGTGACACAATGCCCCAGACGATGACGGACCCTCCAAATCGATCCCGCTCCAGAGTGCAGGCCTCGGTGTAACGCTCATTCCTTCAATGATAAACACAAGTCCGAGCATCACCCCTGGTGAGACAAAACCACGACTTGTCAGTGAAGAGCACTTTTTGCCAGTCCTGTCTGGTCCAATGAAGGTGGGTTTTGCCCATAGGCGACGTTGTTGCCGGTGATATCTGGTAAGGACCTGCCTTACAACAGGCCTACAAGCCCTCAGTCCAGCCTCTCTCAGCCTATTGCGGACAGTCTGAGCACTGATGGAGGGATTGTGCGTTCCTGGCGTAACTCGGGCAGTTGTTGTTGCCATCCAGTACCTGTCCCGCAGGTGTGATATTCGGATGTACCGATCTTGTGCAGGTGTTGTTACGCGTGGTCTGCCACTGCGAAGACGATCAGCTGTCTTTCTTGTCTCCCTGTAGCACTGTCTTAGGTGTCTCACAATATTGACATTGCAATTTATTGCCCTGGCCACATCTGCAGTCCTCATGCCTCCATGTAGCATGCCGAAGTCATGTTCATGCAGATTAGCAGGGACCCTGGGCATCTTTCTTTTGGTGTTTTTCAGAGTCAGTAGAAAGGTCTCTTTAGTGTCCTAAGTTTTTATAACTGTGACCTTAATTGCCTACCGTCTGTAAGCTGTTAGTGTCTTAACGACCGTTCCACAGATGCATGTTCATTAATTGTTTATGGTTCATTGAACAAGCATGGAAAACATTGTTTAAACCCCTTACAATAAAGATCTGTAAAGTTATTTGTATTTTTACAAAATTATCTTTAAAATACAGTGTCCTGAAAAAGGGACGTTTCATTTAGTTCAGGTGAGCAGATTTTTTGAGTGTTAAACCGGGACGGGGGGAGGGGTGATATTTATACAAACACACTATGTATACACACACACACACACACACACACACACACACGAAAGTGTATGTTTTATTTTATATTCCGTTTACCAATTCCAATTTTAATCACATTTAAGCCTCTAAATTACATTTAAGTATAGGAGTGCTGTAGACTCACACCATCAACTCTTGGGGAAAAATACTTTCTGTGCTCCCACACGTAATCCATTTTGATCGACTCTTCACAGTAGCTTCAATACAAACAGGAAGTTAGATGACAAAATTTTGAAGAGCGCAGCATGGAAAAGGGGCGGGGTTGAATAAGGTGAATAGTGATGTTTCATTTGTAAACAAATCTGTCTTTTTGAACAAATCTTTAAAGTGAGTGAATCACTCTCATTCAACTCCATACACTCACTAATATTTCTCGTTCACTGGCATCTCTCCCTTTCGAAGCCAATGAGCTTTACTTCTTTTCATGCCTGTAAAGACTGACTATAGTGCAAGCAAAAAGCATTCGAGTGCGGGCTGTGAGGCAGCATATCATTGGTTTCACATGCTGTACGAATATGCCCCTTTACTTAACCAGTAAAGTCGGTCATTTGAGTCTGAACGAGATGAGACGTCTCGTTCGTGAATGAACTGAATGTACTGGTAAACTTTTTCGTGAACTAAATGAATGACTCGATCATCTTGTTCATGAACGAGAATCTGCTGACTAACTGAACGAGAGGAGGCATGTAGTTCCTTCAGTTTGCATTGTGAGTCAATCCTGTTCAACAAGGGGAGAAAGAGGTGAAATGCACTGAGACAAATTTATATGTACTGTATGCACAAAACATAAACCCCAATTTATGAATGTGTAAAAATGACTAAAGGGAATACAGTTAAAAGGACATGAATTACAAATTGAAATGTTCTGCTTTGGTGCACAGTGTCATATATTTAGGATTTTCTTGAACTTTTTATATGTCTGGGTAAAAGTTAAGCCCAGTATTTGATACAATATAGGAAAATAAGACTTGCCATTTATGTGAAAACGGTTGTTGTGTTTAAACTCAAATTTTAAGAGTCATTCGTACATTTGTAGACGTGCAAATTCCATTTGTGTTGCTTTAAAGACTGACTTTAGCACGAGCCAATAGTATTTGCGTGCTGGCTGTGAGGAACAAATACACCCCTTCAATGAACCAACAGTTGGTCATCTAGTTCATGAACGAACTAAATGAACTGGTGCACTGATTCGTGAATGAGATGAATGAATCAGTCATCATGAACGAGGATCTGCTGTTCAGCTGCCGTTCGTTCAGTTCGTCAGTCTCATTCAAAAAGAAAAGGGGCCGAATGAATTATAAATAAAAATGAGTGATGACCACACATTACTATCACATATGAATGTTATTGAAACTCATAATGATTTTGTAGGCTAGTACTGTTGTCTATTTTTGTATAGCTTTATAAATTTGACTTGATTCAAAATATCTGAAATGAATCAAAATCACCACAACTATCACACAAGGACATATCACAATTTTTGTTTTGTTAAATGTGCATTCAAAAATGTATTTATACCCAAATATGCCAAACTTCGTGACTTTCTGCGTTTTATAGTTCATTCTATTTTTAGGACTGGATTTCGCTGTTCTGTCCGTGTTTGGGCCCTATATGACCCCATTAAGGACACTGTGGACCTACAATGAAGATATTTAAAAAATGTTATATGTTTAAAGCAGAAAAAGGTTGTGTCTGAGCTGATATCTGTATGTATAATCACACTTACTATGGTTGTGATTGTGGGAGTGGCACACAAGAGATGTTTCACCACCTGGTATCTGTCGTAAAGTGGTTTCACCAGGTTTCTCTCTTGTTTGGTCCCCTATGGCCACAGAGAAATAAAAATACACTTTTTTCAGATATTAATGCCATAATCCTATCTATGCCTTATTAACTGGAACATTTCTGTGTTTAAATGTGAAAAAGCCTCTTACAGGGCGACCATGCAAGCTCTCAAAATACAACAGACATTTCTGCAGTGTGATCTTCTCCAGGGCCATCTGTCTCTGGGTCATTTCCTGTGGACGGCAGACCGTGAGTTTAAGTTACCAGTGCAGCCATGTTCAATTATTATGAGCGACTTTAGGCCTGTTTTCTCATAAAGTTGCATATAGGTTGTGTTCTTGGGCTTTTTTGTGCATGGCCCCCATAGCGCAATAAATTTAATTTGTTATAAAATATATATATATTTATATAAGAATTTTTGTGAAAGTTAACTCAAAACACATTATTTTGCAGCAAGATGTAACTAAGCCTTTTTTAAACTATATTTTATGTTTTGTATATGGCTATTAATTTAATGTGTTAATTTAGTGCGAATAATTATATAAAAAATAACATTAACACAAATAATCGTGCCTAATGACCTGTATATAAATTCCTTAATAAAAGTATGGGTTTTTTTTACCATCGGAGAAGTGTTCATTTTTACACAGTTGTTTGTTTTAGTCATAGTTTTAGCCTTTTGATGAAAATGTTCTTTAAAATTAGTAAATATTTTTTTCATGTCATATTCATTCATTTTAATCTCTCATCAGCAAGGCATTTCCGTCCACAGAACTGCCCCTCACTGAATGTTTTTGGTTTTTGGTGCCATTCAGAGTAAATTCTAGAGACTGTTGTGTGTGAAAATCCCAGGAGATCAACAGATACAGAAATACTCAAACCAGCCCATCTGGCACCAACAATCATCCATGCGATTATCTAATCAGCCAATCGTGTGGCAGCAGTGCAGTGCATAAAATCATTCAGATACGGGTCAGGAGCTTCAGTTAATGTTCACATCAACCATCAGAATGGGGAAAAAATGTGATCTCAGTGATTTGGACCGTGGCATGATTGTTGTTGCCAGATGGGCTGGTTTGAGTATTTCTGTAACTGCTGATCTCCTGGGATTTTCACGCACAACAGTCTCTAGAATTTACTCAGAATGGTGCCAAAAACAAACAAACAAAAAAAAAACATCCAGTGAGTGGCAGTTCTAGGGGACCTACACAATATTAGGCAGGTGGTTTTAATTTTGTGGCTCATCGGTGTATAAAAACAGATACTACATACAAAATACTGTTCAGCTGTCATTGCTGTGAAAACCTGAGCTCCTGAATAATAGCATATAAAGAATATACTGAAGAATTAGCTACTTTTCAGGGTTTAGCCTACTGTATTTTGAACTCTTCTTCTTTATGCTTTAGAGACTGTAATTCATTTTCCGTGTTTAGTCAGTTTAGGATATTGCATGCAGCGTGTTATATATATATATATATATATATATATATATATATATATATATATATATATATATATATATATATATATATATATATATATTTTTTTTTTTTTTTTACGGAAACAGCGTATTCAAGTTACGCATATTATGACTAGCGCGTAACTTAGTTCAAGTTCACCTGTTCATTCGCTTCATTGTTTGAGCAGATGCAAGTTGTAATATTACATATATGTTGTGGATATAGTGTTTAATCTCATGTATATATAGGATACGTTTGATTGAGGTAATTAAGCCATTTTAAAGCGGTACATTTTGCTGGTGTTCAGCGCTTTCAACTCACGCAGCTCAAGCATTGAAATCCCCAACATAATTAATTATTGTATTAGATGAATCCATATCTAATATCTTCTTCTATAAACAGATGTTTCTCTAGATGTTTCTTCTTTTGTTTATATCTTGCAGTGTTAATATCTTGCAGTATTATTTTTTCTTGTCATATTTTAGTCAACAGTATCCTTTATTAAAATTGTTTAATTATCACCATGATGCATCTTTTTGGTTTTGTATTCATTATTGTTGACGAAATAAAAAAAAAACCTTGGTCAATGAATGTTTTCGTCAGTGATTTTGTTGATGAGTTTAACACTGCATTGGAGCAATTTAAGCTTGAAGTATATGTAACGTCAGTATGGGGCAGTCAGCGCGCCTCAACAAACCTCACAAACAGCGCCGCCACAGAATGAGTGCCGCTCACACTGAACGCGTTCTTGACAGCTGGACAAAGCACTACAGAATGCATTTTGAGATGCCATTTTTAAAGTTTCAACTACTTTTAACTTGACACAGCGTCCTAGAAATGCAGCGTTTAATATGCTAAAAA
Organism: Myxocyprinus asiaticus; assembly: GCF_019703515.2. Classification (NCBI taxonomy): domain Eukaryota; kingdom Metazoa; phylum Chordata; class Actinopteri; order Cypriniformes; family Catostomidae; genus Myxocyprinus; species Myxocyprinus asiaticus. Next base: position 9,150,421 of record NC_059375.1, on the reverse strand, counting down.
CCAGTGAGACAATCCACAAGTGTCCATCTAACTTATTCGTACATAGACCAAACATTAAAAATAGCGCAGACGGAATGTAAGAGCACGTTTTGTGAGAACAGCACAGACTGACGTACTCAATTGCAAAATTAATTATTGTTGACTGTAGGCTTATGTTCAATGATATGGGAATAAAACAAATACATCGATCCTAAAGCCACTCTTCTGTATTGTCTAATCAAAGCTTTACTCATCTGCCACAGTAATGCAGTATATTTCAATCTGTATATCTGAATTATTATAAATTTATTAGAGATGTCGCCCTCGTGAATCGTGTCAGCCTGTCAGCTGATTAATATTGTGGAGGATGAGGGTTTAAGAGATTTATTGCGCATTGCAATGAATATGCGAACTATGGGGACTATTTGGTTTCAATAAGTCAACCTCCCACTTAGAATTTTGTTTAATGTTACTCGAATTGGTGCTATTTTAGTGCATTTCTATCTTTATAATGTGGAAAGTTTTATTTGAAAAAATTTAATAAAGCATTATTGTTACATTTTGCTTTGTTTTGTTTTTTCCTAAAAAGAAAATAAATGCCTTTTGACAGAAAAAGCATTACTGTTACATATTGCTTTTTTTTGTTTGTTTGTTTGTTTTTTCTAAAAAGAAAATAAATGCCTTTTGACAGAAAAAGCATTCTTGTTACATATTGCTTTGTTGTTGTTGTTTTTTTTCCTTAAAAGAATATAAATGCCAAAATCTGCAATTAATCGCAATTAACTATGAAAAATCATGCGATTAATCATGATTCAATATTTTAATCATCTGACAGCACTAAAATTGATATATTATATCTATAACTTTAAATTATTATGTATTACTTATTCTGAATTATCTTTATTTGAGGGCCTTTCAAGCAAATATTGCTATTGTCGGCATGTCGTGATTAATTTGATTGAAAATTTTAATTGATTGACAGCCCTAGTTTTTATTATTATTATTTTTATTTACAATTTTAATATATTTTTTTATTCTATGTTTTGTTTTATTTTTTCTATGTTGATCAATGAAATTAAGCAATTCTCCATAACTCATAAACCCTGTTGCTTTTGATTGGGCAGGTCGTTTATTTTGGGCTTGTTTTGTCAGACCAAGATGCTTGTTTCTCTTGCGAGATTTGGCAACAATGCTGGCTACACAAACATACATTCAAACGGCCACCTGACCCGCCAGAATGCATGCGCAGATGGCCTCACCCTCATGTTTTCTGGGAGGCCGAGAGCCTGCCGTTTCTCTCGCAGCCGTTTGAGGAGCGAGTCCACAGTTTCCTCTAGACAGGGTTTGTGATGTTGAGTCTGCTGTTCTGGCGCTTCCTGCTGGCCGTTCGTGTACCTGCAGATATCCGTGGACTCGCTGCCGTCTTGTCTTCGGAATTCATCAAATGACTGTCTCAGCTTTAAATCTGGGGAGAGGGTTGAACCAGTTCGCTGAATGAGATGTTAAGATACTGTTTTGCGTGAATTATTTATTTCAAGATGAACAGGAAACAAACAATGTTAATTTGACCTCTCTGTATACTGAAAGTTAGGCTCATCCGGTTTAACTTTAAATGTTGTTATGGTTTATTATGGATATTTTATTTTAAACCATCTGTAGATGTATTTGAGAAAACATTCAACAAGGTAAACTGCTTTATAGTTTGTTAAATATTTTACAGACTGTTGTATAGAAGTGAATACAGGGGCATAGATTCCGGGTGACATGAGGGGAGGTTACCCCCCCCCCCCAATAATCAAAACAACCAAGTACAACACCCCCATTATTTATACCCTGATCAATGGAAACATGAGTAAACACTTCACGCTGCAACCCCCCGATGTTCAAGCCCTTGAGTGCAATTATTTACTTCTTAATAAGTCACTTTCTTTATATATTCCTTACCTGCTTTAGTAACAAAATGCAAATTAATACATTAGTAATTGAATTTCTGTTTTAACAAGTTCCATTTTGTTATATAGTGTATCAGTCATTACTTGATGAATATCTAATATTCAGCTTTTTAGTTAAAGCACAAAAGGCATAATGTACACTGAACTGGTCGTTATCACAAAATAAACCCTGACAGGGTGTTTAGCATTATGTGAGAAGAAGGAGATTGTAGAGAGATACGAGAGGCATGAAAGTAGAAAAGCTAGGTAGGAAATCGATAGCCAACGATTGGACAACGGTCAATTATTCAGTGTAGTGAATGCAGTGACTGACCAATCACAACTGAGTATTCAAGACAGCGGTAATAAATTCTACAATTCTGATGTAGACCCATAACAAATTTGATAAACTCATCATTTTTGTTATGGTTTGTTAATAATAATAATAATAATAATAATAATAATAATATAAAACAAAGCCTATAAATGATTTTACCTTCTATTCTATGGTCTGGCATTCTTACCTTTGAGCTGTTTGCGAGATCTGGCCAGTTCACTTAAGAGCTTGACAATCTCTGGATTTGCTGATTTATCATTATGTGAAGGCTGTTGGTGAGAAGAGAGACAAATCATCACAGAAAATATAACTGCTGTTATAGTCTGGAATCAGTCTTTAACAGGTGCTCCTGATCGAAGAGCATCAGCCCAGCAGTACTAATCCCCACCAGCAGAGGGGGCAGGAAACTATATAACTGAATGTCTGTTTTCTTTTGGGGACTGAAAGTAGTTTGTTTGGGCTAACCTTTTTCCCAAACTTTTTGTCTTTATATAGCCCCACAGCCCCATAAGGCTTAGGTGCACCTTCATCAACACCAAACCAGAAAATTATTCCTTTTAACTCATATTATACTGAATATTTAGCAATATAATTACTATTATCACATAAGTCACTTTAAAAACACACACACAATCGATACTGTGGGTGAATCACAGACCGACCAAGTAGCACATACACCATCTGCCTAATAATGCTATTCTGATATGCAGGTTGGCGCTGTTTTGGCGGCACGAGGAGGACCTACACAATATCAGGCAGGTGGTTTTAATGTTGTGGCTGATCACTGTATATCCTTTTACCATTGTCATCCACACAGATTTATTAAACATGCACATATTATACACATTTTTTTTTTCTTTCCTTAAAATGATATGAAGAAAAAAATTAGATTTATCTTTATTAGTTATTTAAATCTATTTACTTATTGAGCTCTTCTTTTTTCATTTAAAGGGATAGTTCACTCAAAAATGAAAATTCTCTCATCATTTACTCACCCTCATGCCATCCTGGATGTGTATGACTTTCTCCTGCTGAACACAAACAAAGATGTGTAGAAGAATATCTCAGCTCTGTAAGTCCATACAATACAAGTGAATGGTGATCAGACCTTTGTAGCTCCAAAAATCACATAAAGGAAACATAAAAGTAATCTATATTTATTCAGTGGTTTAATCTTATGTCTTCAGAAGCTATATAATAGGTGTGGGTGAGAAACAGATCGTCCTGGTTACTTTCGTAACCTCCGTTCCCTGATGGAGGGAACGAGACTTTGTGTCGATGTAGTGACACTAGGGGTCGCTCTTGGGAGCCCCAAACACCTCTGATTTTGAAAAAAGGCCAATGGGAATTGGCGAGTGGAATTTGCATGCCACTCCCCCAGACATACAGGTATAAAAGGAGCTGGCTCGCAACCACTCATTCAGGTTTTGTGCTGAGGAGCCGAGACAAGGTCCAGGCCATTTCAGCGGGTAGTTCAGTATTGTGGCAAGAGGTACACAACGTCTCGTTCTCTCCATCAGGGAACGGAGGTTACGAAAGTAACCAGGACGTTCCCTATCTGTCACTCACTCAACGTTGTGTCAATGTAGTGACACTATGGGTCCCTATACGAAACGCCACAATAAGCTGAATTGTGTTACGTGGACTGGCGGTGCGAGATGGGCAGACCGCTATGTGCCTCGTAGCCAGCGCACCAGGCCATCACGTAACCTCCCCCAACGCACTTATGAGCGTCGAACGGTCCTTTGGGAACAAGTCGACTTGCCCAACAAATAGGGACAGCTGTGCCCTCTTTTCCTCTTTTTTCTCCCCAAAAAGAGTGGAATTTTGTTTACCGGCTGGGGGCCATAAGTGTCTACGTCGGGGGGGGGTCACTCCCAAGGGGAAGACACGGCGGAGACCACACCCCGCCCGGGGGGGGGGGGGGGGGTATTTTGAGTGGAAATACGTCACATGGTCTTACCGAGTCCTGTCAGAAGTATGTCATGTGGAGAAGTCCCATGGTAGGTCCTACCCAAAGGGGGAGGAGCACTACAAACACAGTGATTATTGGAGGAACCTCTGCCCAAGGAAGACGCAGTTTACCGACAGGGAAACGATTTAGCGGAAGATATATCACGTGGGGTCACCTTTGGGGAACCAGCACATGTGGAGCACCTACCCCAGTACAGGGCTTAGTTAGCACATGTACTGGGCCGGCAGCGAGTTTCTCCGCAAACTCGTCTGCCACAGGGCTATGGAGGAAAGTCATCCAGGGATCACAACTTGTGAACACAACTGGGAGTCAAAAGTGCACGTCTTCACCTCAGGGGAGGGGAAAGGCACTATGCACAAGTGGTACACATGGCCAGCTGTCCCGTAACTTACCTGCTTGTACCTGACATTATACGGGATGAGACCGGCTCAACCTGGAGATTGTAGAACCTTGCAAAGGTGTCTGCCAAAGAGGCGCCATTGGTCAGGGCCCAGGAGGCCACCACACTCCTAGTAGAGAGGGTTCGTAGCCCCACAGGGGGCGCACGTCCTGAGCGTGATATACACAGGACACAGCAACGCCAAGGCTGGGTCTGCCTCCTCCCGGGGCAGCGCTTTCAGGTTCACCACCTGATCCCTAAATGGGGTCGTGGGAACCTTGGCACATAGCCCGGTTGGGGTCTCAGGATCACGTGAGAGTAGCCTGGACCGAACGCCAGGCACGTTTCACTGACAGAGAATGCCTGCAGGTCCCCTACCTTCTTGATGGAAGTGAGCGCAGTCAGGAGGGCAGTCTTCAAAGAGAGTGCCTTAAGCTCAACTGAATCTAGGGGCTTGAAGGGAGCACCCCGTAGAACCCAAAGGACTACAGAGAGGTCCCACGAGGGGATGAGGCGTGGTCTGGAGGGATTCAACCTCCTAGCGCCTCTCAGGAACCTGATTAAAGTCATGCTTCCCCAAATACTTACCATCTACTGCATCGTGATGTGCCGAAATGGTGGCTACATACACCTTCAAGGTGGAGGGGGACAGCCACCCCTCCAGCCTTTCCTGCAGGAAGTAAAGCACCGATCAGGTCCCTGTACGCACACAACACATCACGAGAGTGAGCTAGGATTAGCCAGTCGTCGAGATAGTTGAGGATGCGGACGACCACTTCCCTTAGCGGGGCAAGGGCTACCTCTGCGACCTTCATGAAGACGCAAGGGGACAAGGACAGGCCGAAGGGGAGGACCTTGTACTGGTACGCCCGGCCCTCGAAAGCAAACCGCAGGAAGGGTCTGTGTTGAGGTAAAACCGAGACGTGGAAGTACGCGTCCTTCAGGTCTACCGCCGCGAACCAATCTTGATGCCGGACGCTCGCTAGAATGCATTTTTGCGTCAGCATCTTGAACGGGAGTCTGTGCAAAGCCCGGTTCAGTACTTGCAGGTCCAAGATTGGCCGCAACCCACCGCCTTTCTTTGGTACGATGAAGTAGGGGCTGTAAAACCCCTTCTTCATCTCAGCTGGAGGGACAGGCTCTATCGCACCCTTCCATAGAAGCACGCAAGGTAGCGGCGTTCTCGCCCTTCACCGAAGTGAAGCGGACGCCACTGAACCTGGGCAGGCGCCTGGTGAACTAAATCACATAGCCGAGTCGGACGGTCCGGGTCAGTCATCGCAGTCAACGTCGAGGGGGCTCGAGCCCCGTGGCCATGCTGAGTCCAGGGACATCGAAGCACTTACCTGACTCCTGTTACCCAACATAAGATTGGCCGGGGAGGGGGGAGGAGGAATATTGTCCCCGCAGTCCGTCGGAACCAACCCGATGTGGGCATGTTCGTGCCACAGTTGGGCGCGCAGGGGCGGGGGGCCTGCCGCTGGAGTGCCAAACCTGCCAAAATGGGACCGTGGACGGCGGTCGTGATGACGGCCGTGCGCACTGGATATGTGACCCAGGGAACAGTCTTTTGTTTAACTTTTGGGAACTGCAGCCTCTTGGGCATGCGGCAACATAAAGTGGAACAAAAAATTCTCCTCCCGGCCCTCCACCGGGGGATGGAGTGGTCTGTCCACCAGCTCCAGAGTAGCGGGTCTCCTCATCCCTGGGTCACCCATCTCAGGGGTGCTTCAAAGCCTTCCTCGGGTTCTTGGCGGCCGGCCGTGAGACAGGTGGCGTCTGCTTCCTGCGGTGGGCTCCACGCACAAGTGCACCGCGAACACCTTATTCACCTGGGGGATCATCGAATACCTCCTGGCCGACTCACCATCGAGGGTAGTGAGAGCAGGGGAGATGAAAGACCGGGATTGGGAAGTAAAAGGTGCCCCCCACGATCTCGTCAGCTCCTCATGCACCTCCGGGAAGAAAGGGACCGGGTGGGGCGCGGCCGTGAGCGGCGCTCTGGGCCCAGGAACCAATCATTGAGACGCAAGGGTTCAGGGAAGAGTGGAGGGTTCCACTCTAGCCCGACGCTCGCGGCCGCCCAGGAAAGCATGTCCGTCAGCTCCGCGTCGGCCTGAGACTGGGCGACCATACCCGAAGGAGGAAGCCCAGCCGAAGCCTTCACGTCAGACTGGACGAGCCTGCTCTCCGATGCTGCAATTGAGAGCTCATCGTCTTCCCGGGCTCCGAATAAGAGGTCGAACTCACCCTGAGACGAGCCGGCGGTCTCATCCGAGAGAAAGCGAGCATGCTGAGGAATGGGAGGTCCGTGGGGGGTTACCCGGCGGAATTGCTCCCATTGAAGTCCCCAAATCGCCCCCAGTGCTAACCGACGTGGCCTCATACCCGTAGGTAGAAGGACCGAGGTGGGGAGCCACTGGGGTGGCTTGCCCTCTTACGAAGGAAAGCCACAACCGTAACGTTGCCATAGTCATGTTCTCGCAATGAGGACATGACCCATCCACAGACGATGTCTCTGCGTGGGCAGTGCCCAGACACGTAAGACAACGATCGTGGCCGTCAGAAGCGGAGAGATAATGACCGCAACCAGGAATAATACACAAACGGAAGGGCATCTTTAAAAAGACGTTCCGTGAGTGCCACTCTTTTAGTTAGAAAATATACTCTTTTAGAATATACTCTTTTGGTTCTGCCGAAGCGCCCAGGGGCGTTCTCTGAACACCACAGGTGCAGAGGGGGAGAAGCCACTGAAATGCGCCGTAGATCCAGCAGTTTGAGGTGAATAGTAGGGAGACTGAATTCTGTGCACTGAACGCAACCGCTCGGCTCCGAAGAGAAAATCTGAATGAGTGGTTGCGAGCCAGCTCCTTTTATACCCGTATGTCCGGGGGAGTGGCATGCAAATTCCACTCACCAATTCCCACTGGCCTTTTTTCAAAATCAGAGGTGTTTGGGGCTCCCAAGAGTGACCCCTAGTGTCACTACATTGACACAACGTCGAGTGAGTGACAGATAGGAAACAATATTTAAGGCCTTTTTTACTCTTAATCTCCACTTTCACTTTCAAATGTGAAAGTTAAACTAAACAGACACCACATGTGACTTTCAGATGTAAAAGTGAAAGTTAAAGCGGAGACTTAGCATAAAAAAGACTTCAATTTTGATTTGTTTTTCACCCACACCTATTATATTGCTTCTGAAGATATGTATTTAACCACTGGAGTCGTATGGATTACTTTTATATTTCCTTTATAAGATATGTGGAGCTACAAAAGTCTGATCACCATTCACTAGCATAATATGGACCTGCATACCTGAACTATTCTTGTAAAAATCTTTGTATGTTCTGCAGAAGATAAAAAGTCATACACATCTGAGATGGCATGAGGGTGAGTAAATGAGAGAATGAGAGAATTTTAATTTTTTTTAAATATAGGTTTAACAAAGCAAAAAAGACAATTTTTGAGACCAGACAATCTGCTGAAGTCCCCATGAGGTACACATACCGCTGGTTTGGAATCACTGATCAATGGTAATGGGACAAAGCTCAGATTTTTATACAACTATCTGTGAGAAAAACAAGTGCATTTAAAGGTGCTATATGCAAGATTGACAACAAGCGTTTGAAATGGGTACTGCAGTCCAAATTCAAAATATCGGAGAGTTGTCTGCCCCGCCCCAGACTCTAAGCTCATGCGGGTTGCCAGAATGTTGACACGCAAATTAGCTAACTCAGCATCTGTTTTAAAGGATTTCTGGGCTTTAAGCTGTCTCCATCTTTCAAAGGCATCTCCAATATTTATCCTTGTTTTACTACACCTCTGGTCATGGTGGTTTTTAAACGGATGGCGAGGCTTTTTAGGGCAAGTGGAATCTGTTATCTCTGATGCAGTTCGTTTTCTGGCTTCCATTGCTGCAGCACACAGTGTTGTTTGCCTGCAAACTTTTTCAAATCTGGCAACCCGGTGGTGTCAAAATACTATTGGTGAGTGGGCAGTGGGTGGGATCACACAGGCCAAAACATAAACAGAAATTCCTGCCGAGAATGGAAACTTCAAAGTAGAATATACTGGGTGTAGCATTGTTATCGGAGAACCCAGTATTTCAACTTAGCATGTTTCTTAATTCTCTAATGACATATTATGGTCATTTTATGATTTAGTACAGTACAAATATTACATATAGCACCTTTAATATAAAAGAAAAAATTATTTGCTCATTCTAAAATTTCCACATTATTTATTTGTGCTCAGCATATTGGACCAAAGAGTTTGTTGATTTTGAAAATGGATAAAACAGAACTTACAAAAAAGTATCATGGTATTATGATGGTTTTATGGACATAGTGCAATGGTAATAACACGTTTTTTCAAAATGTATTCTCACCTTATAGTTCATTTCTTGCTCAAAGTGCTCTTCAAATTTCCGTATTTTCTTCTTGAGTGTTTGGATGTGTTTGGTGAGGAGAGGGATGGAGGCGACTTCTTTAGCATCTCCAGGAACCTCCGTTCTAACAACCCCACGAGCCCTAAAGAGAGCAAAACCACACATGTATGTAAACATAAATAATATTAATATATTAGCATTTACTCAGACACCTACAGGTAGAGTACATTTACAGACATACTGTAGTACACTGTATAGTAGGCTATATATGGTTGATCGTTATATCAACCAGGCCAATCAATGTGCTAAATATTGGCACCTTGAGTCAATTTAAAAATCTACTCACAATTTTATACAGTTTATATTGTTTTGAATAAACATCGTGTAAAATAAATGTTAATTTAATTTCTGCAATTTTTTAACCTATACTTAATAATGTGTACATGTGCAGCAGAGTGCCTTTAACCTCATAAATCGTGACTACAGTATATTCACAATACTGTAAAACATAGCCTTATTGGCATGTTCCTTCTTGCTTTATTAGGTAAATTCAATAAGTTCCATGGTTCTGCTAGAAGTTATAGGGTCTGTTCCAAAACTTAGTGACCTAGACACAGTGTCTCGCACCCACTGTGAAATTTGGTGGAGGATCAGTGATGATCTGGGGATGCTTCAGCTTAATGCTCCATGCCACACAGCCAGGTCAATCAAGGTGTGGATGGAGGACCACCAGATCAAGACCCTGTCATGGCTAGCCCAATCTCCAGACCTGAACCCCATTGAAAACCTCTAGAATATGATCAAGAGGAAGATGGATGGTCACAAGCCATCAAATAAAGCCGAGCTGCTTGAATTTTTGCACCAGGAGTGGCATAAAGTCACCCAACAGCAATGTAGAAAGCATGCCAAGATGCATGAAAACTGTGATTGAAAATCAGGGTTATTCCACCAAATACTGATTTCTGAAATCTTCTTAAGTTAAAACATTAGTATTGTGTTGTTTTAAAATAAATATGAACTTGTTTTCTTTGCATTATTCGAGGTCTGAAAACACTGCATCTTTTATGTTAATTTTGACCAGTTGTCATTTTCTGCAAATAAATTTGGGAGAAATGTTGTCAGTACTTTATAGAATAAAACAAAAATGTTCATTTTACTCAAACACTTACCTATAAACAGTAAATCCAGAGAAACTGATAATTTTGCAGTGGTCTATTATTTTTTTTCAGAGCTGTAGATATATGCACAAACTTATATCAATTGACCCCTAGTATAAACATTTTTCCTAATACTAGTGAGCTGCCTACTGATGCAGCATTTTGAAGCATTATAATCACACTCCCGCAGCCAAGGCTGTTCCAAAAATTAGCAAGGATTACATGCTACCTTGTGTTGTCCTTAGCATGTATCCTTTACGGAGAAGATATTGCAACATTGCAACAAACTTGTGTGCGTGTGTGTGGAATTGCTGCTAGTGTATTGTTTTCCAAATTGGTCTTCTATGACGGCTGGGATGCTGCCTTTTGCCGTGGTCAATGTAGTCAGTAGGTAGCGAGGCAGCTCACTAATTTTTGGAACAGAGCTAGTGACTCAGATAGAGGGCATCATAAATAACAACATGTTTGGAAAGGCCTATGCTTATTACTCATCTCAGCACACACACACACACACCCATATACACCCACAGAGTGGTGCACATACAGTATGGGTTGTTACAGATGTCTGTTTCCATCACAACAGCATTAGTCAGTAGGAAACTGATGTTGATGATGTATTACTGGGTCACTATGTTACTAGCTGCAGTTTAATGATTCGATGGCCTGCTGTCCAGAAAAGGAACAAAGAGTTATTTCCAGCTGAAAGAGCCGTGTGTGTGTGTGTTTGTGTTTGTTTGTACATGATGAGATGCTGTGTGCTGGGTGGAGACGGGGCAGACTCTGGGTCTGTGTTGAAGCGTTGGCTCTGGCTGAGGCTGGAGCAGCGTGGGGAGAGCAGGGGGCTGTTGTCATCTGTGATGTGCTGGATGAGTCGACTGGGCCCTGGGCTCTGCCGAAGATCACTGTTACAGTCACCCTCTGCCAGCCTGCAGTCTGAATACAAACACACACACACACATCAGAGCCCTGCATTGAAATAAAAGCAGTGTGTCATAATGCTACTAACATTGAGATTACAATTCACTGTGAGCTATTCATTTGGAAAAGACACTGATGAAATATTCTATAAAATGATATAGTCTTTACTACATACAGTGTATATATATATATATATATATATATATATATATATATATATATATATATATATATATATACACACACACACAGTGCATTCAGAAAATATTCAGATGCCTTCATTTATTTCACATTTTGTTATGTTGCAGCCTTATGCTAAAATGCTTTAAATTATTTATTTTCACACCATTCTACACTCCATACCCCATAATGACAAAGCAAAAAAAAAAAAAAAAAAAACAAATTTTGATAACTGAAAATGTATTAAAAAGAAAAAACTGAAATATAACACTGACAAAAGTATTCAGACCCTTAACTCAGTACTTAGATGAAGCACCTTTGGCAATAATTACAGCCTCAAGTCTTTTTGGGTATGATGCGACAAGCTTTGCACACCTGGATTTGGGTATTTTCTGCCATTCTTCTTTGCAGATCCTCTCAAGCTCTGTCAGGTTGGATGGGGACCGTCGGTGGACAGCCATTTTCAGGTCTTTCCAGAGATGTTCGATAGGGTTCAAGTCCGGGCTCTGGCTGGGCCACTCAATGACATAAACAGAGTTGTCTCTAAGCCACTCTTGCATTGTCTTGGCTGTGAGCTTTGGGTCATTGTCTTGTTAGAAGGTCAACTTTTGGCCCAGTCTGTGGTCCTGAGCGCTCTGAACCAGGTTTTCATTAAGGATATCTCTGTATTTTTCTGCATTCAGCTTTTCTTCAACCCTGACCAGTCCCCAGTCCCTGCCACTGAAAAACACCCTCACAGCATGATGCTACCACCAACATGCTTCACCATTGGGATGGTATTGCACAGGTGAGTGGTGCCTGGTTTCCTCCAGACATGATGCTTAGAATTGAGTCCAAACAGTTCAATCTTCATTTCATCAGACCAGAGAATCTTGTTTCTCACAGTCTGTGAGTCCTTTAGGTGGTTTTTTATGTGTCTTGCACTGAGGAGAGGCTTCCGTCTGGCCACTCTGCCATTACCTCCTGAGACCCGAGCGTGACTGCTATGTGCATTTTAAGTTTCCTTTTTTGATTTGTAACTAGTACCCCCTAAGAAACATGAAAAAATAAATAAAAAATGTATGTCCTCATATGTGACAGCGGGACTAAGTTGCAAAATTTTAAATAATTATTATTAATAATAATAATCATAATAAAAAACAAGCTATAGAAAGTCCGAGTTTTTTTTCATCAAATTGTTTATTATGTTTCCAGGTGTGTTTGTTATTCATGTTTTTAAGACGTTACAGACATTGTATCAGAAATTAGCATAATTAATTCTGATTCAAAGTAATGTCCATCATCATCCAATCACTGCCAACCATGTTAAATTAAAATGATACATTATAAATTCTGAATTTATGTACTGATTATCATTGTCCCATGTCTGTCAAACATGCTGAGTGGTCCAAACATCATCTGCAGTCTGAAACTGAACTTTTGGACAGATTTTAGGATTGAATGCACTTAGCGGCATAGAAAGCTATAGGATGCTCCCTTGCTCCCTATTTAGTGAATGACTTAACCTCCAGTGTGCTGTCTGTCTGCACTGGTCTCAGAACAGTTTAAAATTCACCTTATTGTCATCCTAATTCCATATAAAGCCTCTTAAAGCAATATTTTTCAGCTTTTGGATGCATCCATTGATTCTCAATGTGATAATGAACAGTAAATGTAGGATATTTTAACTGAAATGAGCATACAGTCCACAAATGTGGTCATTGTGTTTAACAGCATGCCGTTTCGCGATAAATCCCTCAAATGTTTAAAATGGCATATCGGATCAAACTAGAGACTCTAATCTTTTGACTTAAACAGGTTTCCATGTAAAACTTAATGAGGTTTCTCACCAAATGTAGTTTTGTTGGTGTTTCTCCCAAAGACAAACTCCTCTGTGATCGGTGGCTTGTTGTTTGGTCACATGACACTGTACGTCGAAAGTTTAACCCTTTACTGACAGCACAGAGTCTCCTGATCTGAGATCAGTCGGTTTAAATGAAATTAAATTATGCGTTACGTATAGTGAAGCCAAAATGCAATGTCCACGCACGTGGACGTGGGGTCTCAGGAGGATAAAGCCCAGATCGGTGGAGTGTTGCAGTGATGGTTGTCCTTCTGCAAGTTTCTCCCATTTCCACACATGATCTCTGGAGCTCAACCAGAGTGACCATCAGGTTCTTGGTCACCTCTCTTACCAAGGCCATTCTTCCCCGATTGCTCAGTTTGGCTAGGCGGCCAGCTCTAGGAAGAGTCCTGGTTGTTCCAAACTTCTTCCACTTAAGAATTATGGAGGCCACTGTGCTCTTGGGAACCTTCAATGCAGCCAAAAATGTGTTGTAGTCTTCCCCAGATCTGTGCCTTGACACAATTCTGTCTCTGAGCTCTGCAGGCAGTTCCATTGACCTCATGGCTTGGTTTTTGCTCTGATATGCAGGTTTCCGTGTAAAACTTAGCTGTGAGACCTTATATAGACAGGTGTGTGCCTTTCCAAATCATGTCCAATCAACTGAATTTGCCACCGGTGGACTCCAATCAAAGTGTAGAAACATCTCAAAGATGATCCTGAGAAATGGGATGCACCTGAGCTGAATTTCAAAATAAACTTGTACTGATATATGAACATTTCTTTTTTTTCTTAATTGAGTGCGATGTTGCTATTTATAACAGAATGAAAAACACAACAATAGAAAAAAAATACTAGAGCATGTTTTTTAGAAAACGTGAGCAGTGTTTGCTGGTTTAAAAACTCACCATCACAATGCTAAGGTGTTGTGGGTGGTTGCCAGGACACTGCTATGTGGTTCCTAAGGTGTTCTAAGTGGTTGTTAACAAGTTGCTATGTGGTTGCTAGTGTGTTCTGAGTGGTTTCTATGGCAAAGCTATGCTATTGCTAGGGTGTTGTGAGTGGTTGCCAGGGCACTGCAATGCAGTTCTTATAGTGTTCTAAGTGGTTGTTAGCACATTGATATACTGTATGCAGTAAATCCATTATACACACCTTCATGACTTCAATAAATCCAAAATGCAGCAGTTTCCATGCATGATTAATAAAATCAATGCACAGTATAAATTGACTCAAGCAAACTTCAGTACTCCACACTTCTGTAGAAATAACAGATCTAGTAGACACAAAGGAAAACAATGACACATACTCAGAGAGATGGGAGAAATTCTAACGAATGGCGTGAATAAAAACAAGCTGAGACAAACACACACACAAAACACAGTCAGCTTTGAGTCACCATTGACTCTCTGACCCACAGCTAAAACTATGAGAAAATCTCCAGACAAACGAAATAATTATAGCATACAGTACAGTGGCCCCAAAAGGTTTTTTGTTTTTGTTTTGTTTTTTACACTTCAGACACACGTAAAAATTTATAAATGTCATTGCATTAGATAACATTATATCAAAGCAAGTGACATTTATTTTAAAACAGAAGTGTGTAACTTTTATGGTGCTAAAATATTTTCTCTTATCCCATTATAAAATGCAGAGACAACTACTGTATAAGTAGGACATTCGTACTCTAGGTTGATTTTCTTGAAAACTGTAAACACTGTGGCTCTATGGCGTTATAAAAATTGCTGTTTTTGTTTTGAGCAACTTGTCCACCCTGACACAGCAACATTGACTCAACCAATGGCGTGAGCTGGGGGTGGGCCTATCTTTATTTGATCAACAGCAAACAAGGGAATTCAATAAAGCTTGATATGAACTGAATCGGCCCTTTTGATCCTATTACTAAAAAAGTCCTCTGGGAAATGTCAAAAGATTTTGCACAACATTTAATTACATCTTGTCCACTGGAATGTATACAGTTGAAGTCAGAAGTTTACATACACTTAGGTTGAAGTCATTAAAACTCATTTTTTAACCACTCCACAGATTTAATATTAGCAAACTATAATTTTGGCAAGTTGTTTAGGACATCTACTTTGGGCATGACACAAGTCATTTTTCCAACAATTATTTGCAGACAGATTGTTTCACTTTTAATTGACTATATCACAATTCCAGTGGGTCAGAAGTTTACATACACTAAGTTAACTGTGTCTTTGTTACGAACTGCCTTGTGTTTTTTCCCTCACCTTCAGTTCTGTTTCAGTGACTGTTTGGTTTCCCCCTTGTTCATGGCCTTCATTTTCCAGTATGCACCTGTTTGATTTCACTCACCTACCCTCCATCTTCCACAGCTGTTCCCTGTTCCCTAATTATTCATTTATGTATAAATACCCTCTTGTTTTGTTCACTCATTGTCGGTTCTTGTCTGTTTGTTGTATGTTAGTATGTAGTGTTCTTAGCAAGCATACTGCTGTTATGTTTGATTTCCCTTTTTCTCCAGTGTTCTATGTTCATCATTATTCTTTTATCTTCATTTTCTGAGATCCTTAATAAATATTCTGCGTTTGGATCCCCACTCTCAGGTCTCGTCCTTTCTAGCAGTGTAACAGCCTTTAAGCAGCTTGGGAAATTCCAGAAAATTATGTCAAGACTTTAGGCAATTATCCAATTAGCTTCTGATAGGAGGTGTACTGACGTACTGGTGTACCTGTGGATGTATTTTAAGGCATACCTTCAAATTCAGTGCCTCTTTGCTTGACATCATGGGAAAATTAAAAAAAATAAAATAAAATATCAGCCAAGACCTCAGAAAAAAATTGTGGACCTCCACAAGTCTGGTTCATCCTTGGGAGCAATTTCCAAACACCTGAAGGTACTACATTCATCTGTACAAACAATAGTATGCAAGTATAAACGCCATGGGACCATGCAGTCATCATACTGCTTAGGAAGAAGATGCATTCTGTCTCCTAGAGATGAACGTAGTTTGGTGCAAAAAGTGCAAATCAATCCCAGAACAACAGCAAAGGTGAAGATGCTGGAGGAAACAGGTAGACAAGTATCTATATCCACAGTAAAAACGAGTCCTATATCGACATAACCTGAGAGGCTGCTCAGCAAGGAAGAAGCCAATGCTCCAAAACCACCATAAAAAGCCAGACTACAGTTTGCAAGTGCACATGTGGACAAAGATCTTACTTTTTGGAGAAATTTCCTCTGGTCTGATGAGACAAAAGGTTTTGGCCATAATTTATAGAGGAAAAAGGGTGAGGCTTGCAAGCCGACGAACACCATCACCACCATGAAGCATGGGGGTGGCAGCATCATGTTGTGGGGGTGCTTTGCTGCAGGAGGGACTGGTGCACTTCACAAAATAGATGGCATCATGAGGAAGGAAAATTATGTGGATATATTGAAGCAACATTTCAAGACATCAGCCAGGAAGTTAAAACTCGGTCACAAATGGGTCTTCAAAATGGACAATGACCCCAAGCGTACCTCCAAAGTTGTGGCAAAATGGCTTAAGGACAACAAAGTCAAGGTATTGGAGTGGCCATCACAAAGCCCTGACCTCATTCCGAATTTTTGGGCAGAACTGAAAAAGCGTGTGTGAGCAAGGAGGCCTACAAACCTGACTCAGTTACACCAGTTCTGTCTGGAGGAATGGGCAGAATTCCAGCAACTTATTGTGAGAAGCTTGTGGAAGGCTACCCAAAATGTTTGACCCAAGTAAAACAATTTAAAGGCAATGCTACCAAAAACTAACAAATTGTATGTGATGAAAGAAATAAAAGCTGAAATAAATCATTCTCTCTACTATTATTCTGACATTTCACATTCTTAAAATAAAGTAGTGATCCTAACTGACCTAAGATGGAATGTTTTGTACGATTAAATGTCAGGAATTGTCAAAAACTGAGTTTAAATGTATTTGGCTAAGGTGTATGTAAACTTCTGACTTCAACTGTACATATACAGTACTTGTATCAAATATTTATACCTGTAAAAATGTGTCTAATTAACTCTAAAATAATGCACATGAACCACGATTAATCACGATTAATTACAGAAAACTGTGCGGTTAATTAGTTTATAAAATAATCGATTCACAGCCCTAGAAATAACATAAAATACAATTTTATTTCATTATGTCTTCGTTATCTTTATTATGTATTCATTATTTTTTATCTTGTTTTAAGGATGTTTAGATATTTGTACATGAAAAACAAGACAAAAATACTGATTAAAAAAACTTTTTTTCAGTGCACTTTCTGGTTGTCAAACATCAATGAACATATATATAGTTATTGTAATGAAGTACAACTGTGGTTACTCTGCTAGGACAACTGTGTGGACTCGAGGGGATCTGACTAAAAAGTATTGCAAAAATAGAGAAAAGCATAGCATTATTTGTTTGCATAGGCCACTTGTTACAATAATTTATCTAATGCAATGACATTCAGACATTTTTAAGTGTAACTTAAGTGTCCTAATACTTTCTTGGGCCACTGTGTGCAGGATAAACAAGTAAAATGTATTTAAGAGGAGGTGCACCAGAGAAAGTAGGATGAAAAAGGTGTAGGATGCATGCTGTACGTGTATGCATGTGTGCGAGTCGTGCTGTGAGGAGGTGCCTGCGATCTCAGCACCCCTCCATCACCCAGCGTTATTAATAAATACCAGAGTGAAGTGGTGAGTCCAAGTGACCCTCTTGTGCCCAAAAATCAAGAGAAAACAAAACAAGAGCCATTTTCTTTACAAACACGTAAACAAACAAGTCCAGCTCTCACAGCCAAGATCAGTCATGAGATCAGCATCCATTCATTCATGCACACATGCTTCTGCCCATTCAGTTTAGCCATCGGGCATCACCAATCGCATGCTGCCCATCCAAAGTCCATCAAAGATTGTCAGCACCACTGCAGCTTTCGGTTGTCTTACCTAGTGAGCTGTTTTCTTCTTCCAAGCCAGTGCATGAAGGAGCCTGGATCTCCTCTTTGAATCCCAGGGTGGGTGGGCTGTCTTCGGGAGAGGGTTGTGAAGATGGGCTGGAATCTCCTTCAAGAGCCTGGAGCTTCAACAGTGAGCTCTGCAGGCAGAAGCAGAACATGCCGGATTCAGTGTTTGGAGCGCAGGAGGTAGAGTAAGCGTATGCGCTGTCTCTCTGCATGCATCGAATGGAGGAATGCTAGAAGAAGGATGCAACTGCAGTCTCACACGCCCCTCTGCTCTGCCTCCATCAGTCCTGCTCACAATACACGCATGTGTGTGCACGTCTGAGGGTGTGCGTATGTGCCACTCGGCGGAAAAAAAGCGGGGGAGAGTGGGGGGGGGGGTCTTCTGGCATCAGCAAGCCCCTCGGCAGACTGGCTAAAGCTGGTTCTTCTGATAGGAGAACATGTGTGGTTAGAGAGAGGAGGGAGCGTTTGAGTGTATGCAGAAGGATGCACGTAAGGATGCGTGTGATATAGAGGAGGGTGGGGGTGGTTTCTCAGATTCAGCTTGGCGATTATATAGGCTTTTCCCGCATCTGGGGGCGGGGGGGTGGTTAGCTGAGGTTCTCACTTGCAATAATGACATCACCGCTCCTCCCAGCATCCATTCATAAAATAGAAAGCAGCACAATGCAGCTGCAGTGGCGAAGAATCGTGCATCCTTTAGATGTTACAGATGCGCATGCACACGTACACCAGGAAGAAATTACAATTTTTATTGAGGGTCCGTATTTGCCTCCTGGAATGGATTTTCAGGGGCATTTTTACATTTTTGCAGGCATATATTTGTTTTTATAACATATAACACACAGGGGTGAATTCATAAAACAATTGCTGCACTTTTGCGCATCCACATTTTCTAATATACCTGGTTAATTTCTGACCCTAACAAACACACTCATGTCAGGAAGACTGATTTTCTCATATGCCATTACTGTTTGGCCACATCATTAGCTCTCAGTGCTGCTGTAGCCATATACTCCCATCTTCCATTTCTTCTACTCCTTTTTTTCTCTTTCTTATTTCATAAGAGGTGGGTTCACTGTAAATTCTGGTCTGAGGGTTAAGACATGAATGAGTCATCCCCCTCTCTCCGGCCCCCTCCCTTCCTCTCCTCCATCTTCCATCTTTCTCCCGTTCATCCACTGTGTTCCAAGGGGAATAGATTGCATGGTTGTATGGAAAGGGTAACACCCCCCGAGCACCACTGATGCTCATCAAACCCACAGTTTTGGCATATTTGGGAAAGAAACGCTTATGTAAAACAAGAGCAATCAAACTGATATGACCAATGAAACGATTATTAGTAATAATACAACATTTCTCTGGAATGCAATGAGTCATCAGAGAGGACATCATGCATCTGAGAGCACGTCTGATGCTGTAGTTGAGCATCTTTATAGAGCGCAACAGTGACTGCCCACTTATTTAGTGGCCTTGGTTACAGAAGTGTTTTTAACATAAATTTTAAACATTCTGTAATAAAGAGATCTAATCCTTGAACCAAACCAACCAACTCTGCAATGAATCACAACATTAGAAACTTTTATTTAAGGAAAAATTATCTGAAAATCAGAAAAAACTAAAACTTTGTACTTAAATTCTTTAAGTTGGAACAATCTACTCAACAAGCTCTGCAAATGACAATGATAATTTAATCAGAAAATATAGACTAGAAAATCATTAATTATAAGCATAAAATAAAATATCTTGAAAATATATTGAAAAATGTTAAAATATAAATATACAGTAGTTAATTTCAAGTGTAGGAAGACTGATTAGATGTATGTAGTGGACGATTGCTACTGAGCTCTTTGGTGTGATTCCTGTTTCCATGGGAACAGTATCTTCTCTGATTGATGGAACTCTCTTCAGGGTTATGGGTAGTCAGTGCTGGTTAGTAATGGGCTAGTTAGTAATCAGATTTTTGATTATGTAGATTTTAAATTTTTAAATGGTGTGTGGCGGTTGGGGCGTGGTCGAGCATTCATCCGGAGAGAAAGCGGTAAGGGTGCACACACCTGAGTGCTATAGTGTCTAACACCTGTTTCTGATGGCAGTAAGCACTGGGGAGAGCGATATATGGAGGAACCATGCCAGAGGAGAGGAGAGAGAGACAAACACAAAGCTGACTAAGTGTGCTTATATTAAGCTGAAAAGCTATTTATCTGATGAGAGTGTAAATAAAATGTACAGTTTGTGTTGAAGTTTCCATCCTCCGCTTCCTCCTTGTCCACATATATAGAACCTTGTTACATGGTGCTAACTCAATGACTAACAAATAGCAAATTGTGGTTTGATTCATGTTTGCTCATGTTTAATGAAAGGAGTGTAAACTGGTACTGAATATACTTTCTAATATATATATTAGATTAACATCAAAACATGCAATAAGTAATCTAAAAGCAATCATATTAGATTATCAAAAAAGTTTAATCTAAAATATTAAGCTACTAATTACAATTTTAGATTTTAGTACCAGATTACATTTTAGAAGTAATCTACGTAACACTGTGGGTAGTGTAGTTCTCCACTGGAAATTCAACAATTTAACACATCTTTCTAAATGAAGTTTGAGGATGGCTTCTATGGAAGCACATACTATAGCTAAACAGCCTCAGATCTCATGTTAGGTGTGTCTTAAATCTATAGTATTTAACTTTTTCACTGTTAACCCTCTGGGGTCGATGATCGTGCCGGCACATCCTGCTGGATTTTTTCCACATAACAGCGGAAACAACTTAAAATACTCTGTCATTTTTGGGCATAAAGATAAGTGTAAGACATCATTAGAGACTAGAAAGGGTCTACTTTTATTTGTGTACACTCACAATAACAACAGAAACTTGTGCTTTTGTAAAATAAAGAAAATAAACAGGGTGCGCTTTCAGCCGTTTCTGTCTCCACGAGCATCTTTCTGAAACACGTCACAAAAATGAACTGAAACTCTGCGAATATGTATCACACAAACATGAAACATGTCTAAAGAAAGCTTAAAATGTCTACTTTTAAATAAAATAATTCAAATTTAAAACAAATATTCTCCTGCAATGTAATCTGTATGAAACAAAGCGATGTACAGTTTCTCCTGGCTCAGCTAATTATCGCTAATGTGATCACAACAACCAGCAGAGTGCGCTATTCATACGGTAATGTGCTGAGGCGATCAATGCAAATGGTAAACGCCCCCAACAATGCCTTAAAAAGCATCAAGTTCATTCACTTTCCTGCGCGTTTGGAAGATGGCACGCTACACAGGTGAGGAAGCAGCTGGATAGTGACGAAGAGTTCACATTTTCCTCAGAAGAGGAGTGGGAATCCAACGATGAACGTTTGAAGAGCGACTTGATCCAGCCAAGAATATAATTTCGGAAGAGTAAGTCATTTAGTTTTACTTACATATTAGCTGACATGCTATTTTACATAAACATGTACATATTTTACTAGTTGGACTATTTCCAGACTTGCCAGCCAGGATTCAGAGTATTGAAATTTGAAATATGTCCTAATAGGCAAGTTCTTGTTACATTTAAATGTTGTTTCGGCTAAAGCAGGTATTTAAATTGTATGCTGTATGATATAAATATGATACAGTATGTAATATGATATAAAAATAATATGAATGTTTAGATTATATTTTAACTAGTGTTTATGCTGCCTCATTATCATCAACGAAGCTTGTGCTTGCAAATATCTGTTCGAGTGTAAATGTGTAAAATGTGCTGTAAATATGCCCATATTAGAAAATCAGCATATTAGAACGATTTCTGAAGGATCATGTGACACTGAAGACTGCAGTAATGATGCTGAAAATTCAGCTTTGATCACAGGAATAAATTGCATTTTACAATATATTCAAATAGAAAAGTTATTTTCAATTGTATAAATTTTTTTGCTGTATTTTGGATCAAATAGATGCAGCCTTGGTGAGCAGAAGAGACTTCTTTTAAAAACATTAAAACATCTTTTAAATGGTAGTGTAGGTCTAAAGTTTTTTAGGGGTATAAAGTCTTTATGTAAAGAAAATGTATAGTCAGATTACTTCTTTTAATTTAAACTTGATTTTGTGAATAAGCTACAAACAATAAATTAAATTATTAAGTCTCCTCACATTCATTCTCTCTCAGGGGAGGGGTCTTTTTCTCCTCAGGTGTAAATCACATCAATATTCATGATCATCCACGCCTCCTCACATATGGCCTTTCTAACACTAAAAGTGTCTTACAAAGTTAAACTACTATATTGTTTTGTATGAATGAGTGATCAGGATGGTTTTCACATAATTTTTGTAGCAAAAACTCTAGGCTACAAGATCCAGTTCTCAAAAGTCTTGTGAACAAATGTTTAGTATGTGATATATGGCCTTCAAAAACCATGCATAAACTTTATTTTCTCAAAAATACAAACATGTACATACGTACATTTTGTTCACATATTATTGTAGCCCAGTTGTGCTGAATATAGTGTCATCAGACTTTAGCCATTAATATGTTTTTAAGCAACTGAAAAAAGCACAAATGTCAAGGCATGTCAAAATTCTCCAGGGCCCAAAACACCCTCAGACCCCAGAGGGTTAAAATACTTTCTGTTTTGTGTTGCATTGAGAGTTGGAGAGGGATAAAAGGGCAGTCCAGACCGCCGGAGGGGAGAGAGAGAGACACACGCAGTGGTGTCTATGTGTGCATTAATTTAAGTTGTGCTGAAAAGCAAACCTTTGTGTTTTGCTGAAAAGTGTTAAAAATAAAGTCTTACATGAATGGTTTATCCAGCTTCCGCTTCCTCCTTCACGAGAGACCAAGAAATCTGTCACAGCGGTGTTGAAACCCGGGACTAGGAGGAAGAAAACACCGTCATGGAATCCTCACCATTGGCCGAAGTAATCAAGACCCTCGCCAGCATTCACCAAGCCCAACATCAGACTCTGCTTGAGCTGCATGTGGAACAGGAGCAGCGGTTCCAGGCGCTCTTCCAGGCTCAAGCGGAGGACCAGCAGGTGCTACGGAGATTGGTACACCAGGAGGGGTCATCAGCCATGATCCCTATGGCTGTGCCACACATCATGCTGGTGAAGATGGGACCTGAGGACGACCCGGAGGTGTTCCTTGAGCTCTTCGAGTGGATGGCTGGAGCATGGAACTGGCCCAGTACTCAGTGGGCAGCACGCCTGTGCCACTGTTGTCCAGGGAAGCCCAACTCGCAGGCCAACAGCTACCTGCTTCCAACCTCCTGGTGTACAAAGACCTGAAGAAAGTCATCCTGCAACGGGTCAGCCGAAGCTCAGACACCACCAACATGCCGATGCCTCACGATGGAGGTGGAGACATTAGTCCGGATCCCCGGCATGCCACAGGCCACCCACACTTGGTGGATTCAGGTTGTAACCAAACCTCCATTCACCAAAGCTTGGTTCAATCCAAGGCTCTGGATACAGGCCAGATGGTACAGATAAGGTGTGTGCATGGGGATGTTCAAAATTACCCTTTTGTGATGGTCATTATTCAATTTTGGGGACTAAAGCATAGTGTCGGGTGGTGGTTAGTCCCCACTTCTCCCATCTACTAATCTTGGGTATGAATTGACCGGCGTTTACAACTTTATTGAGGGGAATATGTGTGGATGGGTTCTGCAACAAAGTGTATCGTGTGTAGTGTGCGATTTGCTACTGGTGAGGCGGTGCCAGGGCCGTCTACGTCAGCTCCACATCAGGAGGATGTTGGGGAGGGGGAAGTCTCGGCTTTCCCAGCCCTTAGAGGATTTCCTGTAGGGGATTTCCTTCTGGAGCAGATGCGAGATGAGTGTCACCAAGTGAGAGTGATTGATGGTCAATGCCTCCAGCCGGATATTGCACTCTCATACCCATATTTTTAGATTATCCAGGATCAGTTGTAACAAGTGACGCAGGACACTCAGACAAAGGAGGATACAAGACAATTATTTGTACCGAAGAGCCGTCAGGAAATGTTATTCCAGACAGCTAATTATAAACCGATGGCAGATCACTTGGGGCAGGAAAAAAACACTGAACCATCTAATGGCCCATTTCTTTTGTTGGGCATCTGCAGGGATGGTCGCAGGTGGTGTGCAGCATGCAGTGAATGTCAGCTGGTGAATCCGCCGGCCACCCCAAGAGCACCATTGCACCCGCTTCTGTTGATTCAGGTCCCCTTTGAAAGAATTGGTATGGACCTCATCAGGTCATTACAGCGTACGGCATGCAGGCATCGCTTTGTGTTGGTTCTGGTGGACTGCGCAAAGCAATATCTGGAAGTGTTACAGAGTCAGAAATATCTCCCGAGTGGGTATTCCGAAAGAAATACTCACTGATCAGGGCACTACAATTATGTCACGTACACAACACGAACTGTACGAATTATTGGGGATTAAATCAACTCAGACCAGCATTTACCACCCCCAAACAGACGGCTTGGTTGAACGATTTAATCAGACCCTGAAGAATATGATTCGTAAGTTCATGAATGAGGACACTCAGAATTGGGACAAGTGTCTCAAGCCCCTATTATTTGCAGTCTGAGAGGTCCTGCAATCCTCCATGGGGTTCTGCTCATTTGAATTATTGTATGGGTGATGACTGCACAGTGTGCTCAACGTCCTACGAGTAAATTGGGAGGAGGGACCTTCAAACAGCAAAAACGAAATTCAATACATTCTTGACCTGAGATCAAAACTCCACACACTGGTGCAAGTAACACAGGAGAATTTGCTCCAGGCTCAAGAACATCAAAGCCGGATGTATAATAGGGGCACTCGACTACGGGAATTTACACCAGGAGATGAAGTCCTTATATTGCTCCCCACATTGAGCTCTAAATTACTCGCCAAGTGGCAAGGACCCTTTGAGTTCACACGGTGAGTAGGGGAAATCGATTATGAGGTGGATAGATGTGGAACATGTCAGATTTACCACCTCAACCTCCTAAAACAGTGGAGAGAGGTGGTTTCTGTGACTTTGGCGACGGTAGTTCCAGAGAGGGTGGAGCTCAGGCCGGAGGTGGACTTAAAAGCCACCGATCGAGTCACCCTAGTCACTTGTGGAGACCACCTCTTACCATCCCAAGTCATGGAGGTTGCCAGGTTGCAAGGAGAATTCTCTGACGTGTCATAGAGCACCACATCGAAACGACCCCAGGGATAGTGGTACACAGTCGTCCATACCAATTACCTGAACAAAATAAAGAATTGGTATGGGAAGAATTGAAGGCTATGCTAGATATGGGGGTAATAGAAGTATCCCACAGTGACTGGCAAAGCCCAGTGGTTCTGGTTCCTAAGAGCAATGGTTCGGTCCCGTTCTGTGTGGATTATAGAAAAGCCAATGCGTTGTCAAAATCTGATGCATACCCGATGCCTCGGATTGATGAACTGCTTAATCGGTTAGGCACGGCTTGCTTTTATTTGACACTGGATTTGACAAAGGGATATTGGCAGATCCCCTTAACTCCCATGTCCCATGAAAAAACAGAGTTTTCCAAACCGTTCGGATTATATCAATTTGTGACGCTTCCGTTTGGTTTGTTCGGGGCCCTGACTACGTTTCAACGGCTCATGGACAGAATCCTCAGACCGCACACTGCTTACGCTACTGCCTATCTGGATGACATCATTATTTTCAGTAATGATTGGCAGCGGCACCTGCAGCATCTGAAGGCTGTCCTGAGGTCGTTGAGATGAGCGAGACTCACAGCAAACCCAAGGAAATGCGCAATTGGGCGGGTGTAAGTATGGTATCTCGACTTCCACTTGGGTCATGTGCAGGTGCGGCCCCAAATTGATAAGACCGTAGCGATTGCAGCCTGCCCAAGTCCTAAGACCAAAAAGGAGGTGAGACAGTTCCTGGGGCTGGCTGGCTATTATTGCAGGTTTGTGCCTAACTATTCGACCATCATCAGCCCACTGACTGATCTGCCTAAAAAGGGGGCATCAGATCCAGTCCAGTGGACAGAGCTGTATCAGTAGGCATTCACACAGGTCAAAGCTGCACTTTGCGGTGGGTCGTTATTGCACTCTCCTGAATTTTCTCTCCCTTTTATCTCCAGACGGACGCATCGGACAGGGGGTTGGGGGCGGTACTCTCCCAGATGGTGGAGGGGGAGGAACGCTCCATGCTGTACATTAGTCGGAAGCTCTCGCTGAGAAAGACTAAGTACAGCACAATTGAGAAGGAGTGTTTGGCCATCAAATGGGCGGTCCTCACCCTCTACTGATTATCTGTTGGGGTGTGCTTTCACACTCTGTTCGGACCACGCCCCACTCCAGAGGCTCCATCGCATGAAGGATGCCAACACATGGATCATCTGTTGGTATCTAGCTCTCCAGCCTTTTAAGTTCGAGGTGGTCTACAGGCAGGGGGCACAGATGGCTGTTGCAGATTTCCTCTCCAGAAATGGGGGGGGGGGGGTGTAAGTGAAAGGCCAGATGGCTCCCCGGCCTGAGTCAGGAGAGGGGTATGTGGTGATGGGGGAGTGGCAGAGCGACGTCTTTGGAGAGTGAGGCCAGGAGAGGAAGGGAGGTAAGGATTGACACCTGTGGGAAATTATCTCTAATAGCTGTTTTGTTTTGCAGTGAGAGCTGGAGAGGGATAAAAGTTC
Organism: Myxocyprinus asiaticus; assembly: GCF_019703515.2. Lineage (NCBI taxonomy): Eukaryota > Metazoa > Chordata > Actinopteri > Cypriniformes > Catostomidae > Myxocyprinus > Myxocyprinus asiaticus. The sequence continues at coordinate 9,123,751 of NC_059375.1, read as the reverse complement.
AGTCCAGACCGCCGGAGGGGAGAGAGAGAGAGATGCACGCAGCAGTGTCTATGTGTGCATTCATTTATGTTGTGCTAAAAAGCAAACCTTTGTGTTATGCTGAAAAGTGTTAAAAATAATGTCTTAAGTGGATTGTTTATACGGCTCCTGCTTCCTCCTTCACGAGAGAACAAAAAATCTGTCACACATTCATATATTTTCTTGAAAACTGTGGTGCTGTGAACATTCCTCTGTTTGGGGGCGGAACTATCTGTTTGTTCGATCAACGGCAGAAGGGGGTGTATTCAGAAAGCTGTTTTGAAAACAATATTTCTTTTTTCAATTCAGTTTGGTGGTGCCAGGGCTGGCTGGCGCTGACTAAATTGATGGCCTACTATCGTGTCCTTGAATAACATATAACATGCGAGGAATGGCAGCCAGTAGAGTTTCTGGTGCCCCCATAGGGTAAGATGGCGCCTCCCCCTAGGGAGTTGGTGCCCTAGGCAGACTGCGTAATATGCATATAGGGAGCAGCAGTTGTGGGTGGCATTAGTGGTGCAGAAATTACATCAGCTTTAAAAAGTTTATACATTATCACTAAAAATCTCTTTCTCTATGGAGAAAATAATTTGGATCCGGAACACTTCTGCTGTGTTTTACTCTCAATGATAATAATTTGAATAGGGTTAATATCCTTGGCATCTCTTCCTTGTTCCATGGGAAGAGGTTTATTTCTGTAGCATCACTGGTAACCTGATGTTGTTCCTTGCCATTTGACATGCAAACTCAGAATGACATTACAGGAGAGTAGGTGCTCTAAAATTTCTCTGAGGGAATTGGATTAAATGACAATTCACAGCACTATATTTTTACATACTGACAGATGTCCATGACACTTGTGTAGTAATTGTATAAATACATATTTGGATGGATTTATCTTTCAACAACACAATTTCTGCATATGTTTACAATATAGGGAGTCAATGCAGTTTTGAGGTAATCAGGTCTGGATGAGAGTTAACTCATAAAAAGCATAGTATCAATTAATTTTGAGATTTTTTTGTTTGTTTTTTGCCACATTATTGCACTTTGCATTCGTCAGTCTTCGAGGCTGATAATATGAGGGATTCTTTGTTTTTAAATTTAAATAAAAGCTATCTTTTTCATGTAAATTAAATTTTTTGTCCTTGCTAACAGCGACCAGAATGAGAGACAGGCCATTTTGAGTCGCTTGGTTTCCATTTATGTGTTGTCACATCTGGTAGGCTCGCTCACAATAAAATTTGATTGGTCCAAATTCCTGCTCCACATTACTGTATATTAAACATCAAATATGTTCTGATTGACTTTGATTAATTTGTGTTGCACACTTTCAGTGTGGACAGACACATCACTGTAAACTTGGTGATATCTTGCTTGGTTAGGACACATGTAATAGTATATTTTTCAGTATAGGGCACCCGAAGCCACCAGGGCTGCTATGTGATCAGTATAGCCAAATAATTATTTGCAAAAAGTGTACAGCACTGGGCACACAGCTCGACTATATGCATGCCAATAGTCTGATGGAACCTATCAAAACTATAAAAGAATATTGCAACCGCTTTGAAGAAAAGACATGCAGAGAAAATATGTAAATTGTACCTTTCTTGGCCTAAGATCTGATGTGGTGAAATTAGTAAGACAGCTGGTTAGTTGCATGGGTGAACTGGGTTCAAGCCCACCTTTAGCCAATTTCACTATTTCCCCCTTATCGTTCCATGTAAACAAAGACAGACAGTGGCTATACATGTCATAAGAAAGTCATTTATTTTAAATAAAAATGAACACAAAAGGTGTAAATAAAGTGTCTAAGAGGAGTATGATATCACTGAAAATAAACACTGTGTTCTCATTGTGATCTGGGGGCTCACTATGTTGGGCAGTGCAGGGAAAGGGGTGATGGGCACACGCACGCCTTTCCCGGTCTGGAGCGCGTGGTTGGCGGCTTTTCCCAGCGGCTCGGCATATCACAGGCCGGCAAAAAGCTAGGGTCATGGTGGCGACTCAGTTTCCCGTTTCATGGACCTGAAGAGACCGATCTAAAGTCACGCTTGGCATTTAAAGACAGCAATGTTGAGGTATTATTACGTGACACATCAGGTGCATTTCTTCCCACTGCCAGCGATGTAGTTAAGTTCAGTCACAATACTTATACTACATACACTGATGTTGTTAGATTATAAACTGCTTTATTATACACCAGGATGCAAATAGCATGTACCACTATTTACAGCAAGTGTAAACATAATCTACTGTAGCCTACCATACCTTAATTTGGAAATTTTATTATTTCTTATTCATTTGGACATAACTTCATTAAATATATTTATAAATTTTTGCATATGTTTTTGTTTGTTTAAAAAATTATGTTCTTTCTTTCTTGTACTTCTGAAGTAGATATATGTACCTGTGCTGATAAACTACAGTTGACAGTTATGCATTTTATAACTTTATGCTTATGAATAAAAAGACTTGTTTATTTGCACAATTTAAACTTGCTTAGTTATTGATGTTGGGTGATGTTGAATAGCTGAACTTGTATGTGTCAGGAAATATCACCAGGAGAGTAGGATGCAAGTGCAGTATGGCAGTTTAATAAAGTTTAGGCAACAAACCAGTAAAGACGACAGGCAAAATTCAACGTGTACAGGTAGAAGGTCAGGTGATCGACAAACAGACATAACTGGGCTAGATGTAAACTCATGGTCAGAACAGGCAAAGGAACTATAACAAAGTATCAGGCAGACTATGAAGGCTTGGTAACGTTTCAGACACAAGGAATAGAGCATATACGTCGCACTGACAAAACGTGACAGGGTTTCTTATAAAGGGTACGATCATAACTGGGGTGATGAGGTGCAGGTGAGGCTCGTTTACCGTGGCAGGCATGGGCGCGGGCTCGTTTACCATGGCAGGCATGGGTACTGATCTCCCGTGAGCAATGGCCTTCATGGCCAAACGCACTGACATCAGTGGGGGATCATTCACCTTGGAAGATAGTGCTGAAAACAATGAGGTACGCTCCGTGGTTGTTACCACTGACTGCGATGGGGAAAATCAACCACCGGAGCTTGGCTAGTGTTAGCCCCCTACCCCAAAATGTATTTAGTCTTGCATATACGATTTTCAAGGGTTCCATGGTTTCGTTTGGAGGTTGCAGTGTTTTCTTGACAATAGGCAAAAAACGATGTAACAGCAGAAGCTCAAAACGGATTGATAGATCAATGAATGAGTTGAGGGTCAGATGTTTATCCATGTATGTCAGCTCGGTAGAGATCTCCGAGTTTAAACCTCGACAAAATATGGATTTGAGTGCAGGGTCATTAAAACCACTTTCAGCGGCGATTGTTCTGAATTCCAGGGCATAATCAGACACACAGCGATTTCCTTGAGTGAGGTCTAAGAGTTTCTCTCCCATTTTTCTGCTATCAGGTGAGTTAATAGCGATAGTCCGTGTAGGAGGAAGTGATGCAGAGATAGCTTGTGTGATGGGATCAACCTTGGCATTGAGACCAGGTATTGTTGTTGTTGTTCCATTAATGGTCCATGATGAGTGAAAGCTTGTTTCCACTCCATGTTGTCTGCTGCATCCATGAGAATCGGCGAAGTATTTTGTTAGGAAATATAACCAGCAGAGTAGGATGCAAGTGCAGTATGGCAGTTTAATGAAGTTTAGGCAACAAACCAATAAAGACGACAAGCAAAATCCAACAATGAGTACAGGCAGAAGGTCAGGCGATCAGCAAACAGACATAACAGGGCTAGACATAAACTCGTGGTCAAAACAGGCAAAGGAACTATAACAAAGTATCAGGCAGACTATGAAGGCTTGGCAATGTTTTAGACACAAGGAATAGAGCATATACATCACACTGACAAACCATGACAGGGTTTCTTATAAAGGGTGCAGTCATTACTGTGGTGACGAGGTGCAGGTGAGGCTGATCAGAGTTCAGGTGATTGGGATGGAGGTAGTGCATTGTGTTGTGGGAATAGGAGTCCGGGGCAGCCATGTTTGGAGGCCGCATTGCTTGCTGGGAAACTGAGTTCATGACAGTATGAACTTGTGGGTGGCCCCATTTTGAAAATCTGCTTAAGGACCCCAAAATGCTAGGGCCGGCCCTGTGACTTTTTCTAAGTAAAAAAAATAAAATAAAATTACCCATTTTTCATACTGTACATTATAATATTATGATGCCTTATTTCACATGTAATGTGTAAAACCAACAGACAAAACTGTAGGCTATAGATGTATAATATTAGATATCATATAATTTCTGCTTTGATCATTATCATATTGTCATAACATGAAAGTAATTATCATGTAATCGGTATCAGACAGAATTTTTATATCAGTTCATCCTTAATTTATTGAAATATGATCCACCAGAGCTTAATAGGTAGTCTAAATGTCCTAAAGTTATGTAAGTAGAGGATTACATCTAAAGCAATGGGTGCTAAATTTAAAATGAAGATATACAAATTTTTATATATATTGTTAAATATATAATAAATTATAATAAAATATTTATATATTTTTTTCTATATTGTTTTTCAAAAGGAACTCAAATCTATTTTACCTCAGAAGAAGTTTGATGTGTGTCTTGATCCTCTCTCTGTAAAAACTTCAGGCTGTGAGAGAAGAAAGAAGTCCTGGTAAATGGATATAAACTTGTCTGCGAAATATAACATTACACTTGTATTAACAACAGAATATCTAAACACAACGCATGTCATAAATCAATCAATCAATCTATCTATCTATCTATCTTATTAACTTGTGAATGTAATAAGATGACTTTATCTAATAAAATTAATCTCGTCGTTTCAGCATTGGCATTTTGTGTCTTCATTAACTTCATTTTGGGGTGGAGTGACACAGAACTGGTTCCTCCATTCTGCATACACAGATCTGACAAACCTGTGCAATCCTGAATCTTGCTCTTCACACACAGTCTCCATCTATCACAAAACAAGTGCACAGAGATAGTCACATCAGCACCTGATCACAATATTTTTATTACGTGTATGTGTAATCTATAAATGTGTACAATTCATTTCAACTGATGATTTAAAATTCATGCACACCTGATCATTTTTTAATTGATTGTTTTTCTTAAAGACCCCACGAAATGGCTTGACAAATGCACTTTCTTTGTTGGGTGGACTTTTAACTTTTAACACAGGACATGGGAGCTGGACAGTAGTCTTAGCTGATGTGATTGTCGTGAATCATGATGTGCTACTTGCTACTGCTAGTCAGTTTAGGTTGTATAAGGGCAGTGGTACTCAAACCTGTTCCTGGAGGCCCTGCAACACTGCACATTTGTTTATTTTCCTATTCTGATACACCCAATTCAGGTCTTAGAGTCACCACTAACAAGCTGATGAGTTGAATTAGGTGTATTTGATTAGGGAGATATCCAAAATGTGTAGTGTTGGGGAACCTCCAGGAACAGGGTTGAGAACCACTGTATTAAGGGGAGGGAGCATTTTATTGGACAAAGTTTGTAAATGCCCATGAGTGCAAGATGAGTCATCAGTATTTTTGGTCTGTTTTCCCCAAGTAGAAAGACTAAATTTTAAATGTGGATATCTGTTTATTAATTTTGTCAACTTTTGGGAGTACACTAGCATATAGATGGTCTCAAAACTAATAGACATGGACTAAAAGCCACAAAACTCCTATGCTGCATCCTAATTCGCCTACTTATACTATGCCCTTAAAATGTGTACTCCTTTTGTGATGGAAAAATGACTACTTTTTAGTGTGTAGCTAAAAGGTGTTCAAGTATTGGGACATACTATCACATCATACACTGATGAGCCAAAACATTATGACCACTCACAGGTAAAGCGAATAACGTTGATCATCTCCTAACAAGGCCACATGTCAAGGTCTGGGAAGATTAGATCAGGGATGTCCAAACTTTTTCTACTGGGGGCCACATGCAAAAAGAAATAAGGTGTTGCGGGCCTCACTGTTGTAATAATAATAATAATAATAAAAAAGGCTAGATGCCACTATTGCATCATCTTTATGTTTTATGCTTAACATTATGTAAGTTTTAATCACATTTTGCATTAATAACGGAAATTTTTCTCACCAAGAACGCTTGTAATAGAACAGTGATGCAGGGTCAGAAATTAAGAGGGGCTCGGGGCAAAAATGCCCCCGAAAGTGACAAAAAAATGGCCTACAGTTCAAAATGTTGGGGGAAACAATGCCCTGGTTTCTGTTTTTTTATTTAAACCATCTGATATAGTTCTAAAACATTAAGTACATTTTTATATGTTTAGAAAAATTCCCCTTGAAAATTATATCTATAGGGCAATTATTGGCCCCTTTATGGAAACGTTAATTTCTGACAATGCAGTAATATAAGAAATATTATACTGGGTAAGAACTTGTTACTTTCAATGCCCTTGGATTTTGCGTTTTTATTTTTTGAGGTCTTCACTGCAACTTGAAGTGTCACTGCAAAGCTCAAGCAGTTTTGAGTGTGACATATAACAATAATCAGAATGTGTTACATTTTCCTGCTATGACGTGATTCAAGGAATTACTCTTTATTTTTTAGTAATTCAATCATAGTTTCTGTTCTGTTGTTACTTGTGTTACAAATATGATTTTAAGATGATCAAAATGATTGCGCTCCCTTCATTTGGTTGATACGTAAGTGCGAGCTGAAACATCAAAACCAATTCACAACAATAAATAATCTTCCCAGCGCTGCAGAAGACATTCTAGGAGAGTGTGCTTAGCTTGCGCATCTCAGAGCACGCTCAATAAACTCTGTGCGGCCGGTCACGCTGCACAACTGCAGGTCTACTCAGTTGTATCGAGAATGAGTACATGAGCAAAGTATCTAAGCTGATACCAGTCCTATAACAAACGCATCATTCTTTGTGCGTGACGCTTTATCCGTGGATATCTGGAGGATTCCAAACTCCTGAATTCTTCCAATGGATGAAGCTTTTGGCAATTAAAGAGAACACACTAGTGGAGACCAATGCGCTGTGAAATGTGGCTGTACGTGATAGCGACACCCAGTATTCAGAATACAAGTTTCATATAATTTCTCAAAAGCAGGCCAAATTATGTATTATTTCCAAAATCTATCGCGGGCCGCATCAGAGCAGCCGATGGGCCACAGATGGCTCGCAGGCCAAAGTTTGGAACACCCCGGTCTTAAGCAAATAGTCAAACTCATATATCGAACAATGGATTGTGGGCAGTATTAAAGTATTAAAGCCAAATCAAAGTGTTCACAGATCCACACTTCGAAAATCTACCGGAAATAGTACACCATCCGGGCAACTTTGGGACACTCATTTCCACATACTATGATTTGTGACACCCTAATTCTAATCTTCGATACTATTTAGGGCAGATAAGGTGCGTGTTGGGACGTAGGGCAATTCTAAATTGATGGGTTGTAGACATAATCTATACCGACAAATACATTCTAAGAAGCACGGAATCACAACCATAAAAAAAATTAAAAATAAAATTAAAAAATAAAGATTTATGATTCTTTAGGAAAAGCTCTAGTGTGTGTGAGTGTGAATCATGATCGGCCTGCTCATGTGGGAAAATCCTTCTAATTTCCTCCTTTGAATTCTTCTCACAACTCTCCCATGAGGACCAGAGATGAACCACAGTACATACTCCTATTATGTAAACCCTGTGCTTGCATACACACACACATTTACCTAATAAACTCAGCCAACTAAGAGATAATGAATAATGAATGTAATTAATAACCAACAGGTCTCCATAAAGCACAGCTATCTACAAACTAATCAACTTAAGCAGGTCTATTGGAACATGATATTGAGAGCTTACCTTCATTTATGGTTACTTAAATATTTGATAACTATTCATTGTTATTTGATGACTTTAGTGTAAACCCATAGGAAAGAGACATTATAAATGAGATTTCTTTGATATACAATTCTTTCTGCTAAACACAACTGAGATTCAGTGAAGGGCAAATGGAGACTTTTGCTGAAGTCCTGCTTCTCAGATGTTTCTCCTGAGATAAAGACATCGGTCATTTCACACGAGTCTCTTCGAGAGTTTCAGCAGAGCACTTTATAATGTCTCAAACTCTACTTAGATTGGCCAAGAAACCAATGTCTGAAATCAAAAGTCAGAGATTTCAAATATGAACTTTTATCCTTTTCTCAAAATATTTCTTGACAAATTATCTCAGCTCTGCTATCTACATTCAGTTCATAGCTTTATACTCTTACAGTATGCCTCATTTTTTTCTTTTTGTATTTGTCCAAAATAATTTTAAGTGAAACTAAAGACTGAAACTGAAAGTCACAAAGTACATCTGAATTTACCTAAAAATCAGATTTCAACACTCAAACTCAAACATTTCTTATCAAAAGACCATATTATCTGAGCCACATTAATTTTATACATCTATACTCTTACTGTATGACAACAGTTGCCTCATTTATGTGCATATTTTTTATTTCTGCTAAGGAAGTTCATATAAAGCTGTATGTTAATGTTAGGGTTCAAATAAATTCTCATATTTCTCATATTTTCATGGTGTTATTTTTACTTGAGGAAAAGGAGCACATATGGATTTTATGGGGTAGGCATGGGGTAATACATGGGGTGGTAGGTGGGGATGCCATGAAAAGGGCCAACCCCTCAATCCTTGTAAACTTGACATATTTTCAAAATTCTTAAGGCCAATATAAACTAATTTGTTTAAGCTTATAGTCCCCCTCCACTCCAGTTTGTTTTGCTTATTGTTTCTTCATATAGATGTAATGACGTATGTTCAGTGTTGCCAGAAAGCTCTGAGCTCTTGACGGAGTTTAAGGCATGTATCTGCGAGGAGGATTTGACCGTCACAAATAGTTTAGAGCCAATCATGGTAAAGCATAACACCTACAGTACACAAGCATGAAACTTAAAGCTTCCAAAGCCTCACAAACACTGAAAATGGATTTTACATTGAAAAAAAGCTTCCATTCTGCAGTTCAACATTTTAAATGAAAAATATTTGCATATTAAGTTTGGTTTCACTTTATTTTAAGGTGTCATTGTTACAGTATAATTATACATTTAAGTACTGAGTAATATTAATTAATTAACAACATGTACTTACTATAGGGTTAGGAATACGGTTTGGTTTAGGGTTAGTTGCATGTAATTATGCATAATTTACTGTTATTACTACATTAAATACATGTAACATATGTAACAAGGACACTGTAAAATAAAGTGTTATTTGTTTCTGGTTTTTTTTGTTTTTTTTTAAGAAGGTGGAAGTAGATGACATCTAAAGGATTTTAACAAGGTAATGGAATGTTGTTTTGTGGAAAAACATTAGAGAAAAATTATTCAAAGCTGTTTTTATATAAAAACTGGAAGGAGTCTTTATTAAACAACATACATTTTAGTAGTTTTTGGTAAACAATTCATTACAAGAAGAGTTATACTGAACACAAAAATTTTTTAAATTCTGTTTTAGATTAACTGCAAGTATACACTTAATTTAGCAAACAAGCTAATATTGCTTTGGCAAAATGTCTTTTGTTGTTCTTATTAAATAGATGTAGTTTTGTATTTCATATACATTCCCCTTTGGTACCCAGACTCGGGTCAGTACCAGCTAAGTGTACAATTTTTGTTGCCGTGATTGTGGCCCTATGCCAGCAGTGTCGGCTCAGTTTTGTATTTCATATACATTTCCCTTTGGTACCCAGACTCGGGCCAGTACCGGCTAAGTGTACAATTTTTGTTGCCGTGATTGTGGCCCTGTGCTGGCAGTGTCAGTTCAGTTTTAGCACCCGGACTCGGGCCAGTGTACTTGGGCTGATTCTGGGGCATCATTCATTGCCGGGTTTCACAAGAGTCTGGCAACCGCAAGTGGGCTGAGTTATTCCTTCTGGCCTGCCAGATCTGGGCCATTATCGGGCCAAACCGTTTTGGCAAGCTGGGTTGTTACAGGCCACTCTTGTTTTACTATGGTGCATTATTTGCATCAAGAAATTGATTTTCAGGTGCATTTTTTTTAACTTTATGGCAACTTTTTTGTCAAACTATACAAAAACACACAGGGGGTTGTGGGTGTAGCATTTTGTAGTGATGAGACAAGAGTGCAGGATCTAAGTGCAGCTTTAGTTTAATCCACAATCAAAGAAGACGAGAATATATAGAATTCGATGAAGGTTACAAAACATAACAGTCGTCAGTGGTAACATTCACATGCAACAACAATCAAGAACTGACAATGAGGGAACAAAACTAAAGGGTATTTATACAAACAGGTGCTGATGAGGGAATGGAGAACCGGTGAGGAAGATGGGGAACAGATGGTTGATGAGGGCAGTGCATCATGAGAAATGTAGTTCGGGGGAAACTAATGACAGAAGACAAAAAACATTTCAAAATAAGAGTCCTTTGAACAAAACGGTGACTGTGACAGGGCGACTCCTGGTGCCCCCAAAGACGGATGAGGGGGCAGGATGAAGCAGATGACAAGGAAGGATACAGGGGACGATTATGGGGTCCAGGAGGAACTGGCAGACGATCCAGTGGCCAGGGAGGTGACCACAGGGCAGGGATAGGGTCAGGAGGCCTGGGAGGTGGTCACAGGGCAGGGACAGGATCAAGAGGCCTGGGAGGCGGCCACAGAGCAGTGACAGGATCAGGAGGCCTGGGAGGCGGCCTCAGGGCAGGGATAGGGTCGAGAGGCCTGGGAGGCGGCCACAGAGCAGGGACAGGATCAGGAGGCCTGGGAGGCGGCCTCAGGGCAGGGATAGGGTCGAGAGGCCTGGAAGGCGGCCACAGGACAGGGACAGGGTCAGGAGGTTTGGCTGCAGGAGGTGGAAACTTAGAGGCTGAAGCCGTGGAAGACTCTGAGGGCAGAGCCGTGGAAGGCACGACGAAGGCAGGCAGAGCTGAGGGAGGCTCAATGAAGGCAGGCAGAGCCGAAGGGAGGCTCAACGAAGGCAGGCGGAGCCATGGAAGGTGGAGCCGTGAGAGGCTCGAGGGGCAGAACTGGAGAACTTAGTGCCTGGAGAGCAGCCGAAGGCTTGAAGAACCAGGGTGGGGCCAGAGGCTCGGAGGACCAAGGCAGCGCAGGAGGCTCAGAGGAATAAGGCGGAGCTGGGGAATTTGGAAGACTGAAGTGGAGCCAGTGGGACTGAGGACCAAGGTGGAGCCGTAGGGATGGAGGTCCCCGGTGGAGCCGAAGGATCGGAGAGCCAAAGTGTAGCCGGAGGATCAGAGAGCCAAGGTGGAGCCAGGTGACCGATGGACCAAGGCGGAGCTGGGGGGACGAGGACCCCCGGTGAAGCCGATAGGCTGTAGGACCACGGTGGAGACGAGAGGATGTAGAGCTGAGGTGATGTCGAGGGCTCGGAGGGCCAAGGTGGAGTTGGAGGGTCGACAGTTTCCCTTGTCTTGGAATTCACAGGGGGCGATGGTCGAGCCGGTGACTTGGGGGAACCAGCTGATCAGGAGGAAGAGGAGCTAATGTCCTGGATGGAGGCAACGGAGGAGAAGGGGCCAACGTGCTGGACAGAACCAGCAGAGGAAGGGCCATCGTGCTGGATGGAACCGGCGGAGGAGGAAGGGCTAGGGTACTGGACGGAACCAGCGAGTCCATGATGCTGGACAGAACCAGCGGAGAAAGAGGAGTACACAAGATGGGCACAAGGGCAGGAACCAACTCCAGGTCTATTAGCTCAGCGAGAGCTGGCTCTGGGACGGACGGGGCTTGCAACGCTGGCTCTAGGAGAGACGAGGCTTGCGACGCTGGCTCATTGGCCGTGGCAGGTGTGGAGCAAGAGGCTGTGGCAGGCTTGGGGCAAGGGGCCGTGGCAGGCTGTGTGAGGTTCACTGTGGGAGGTGAATCATTGTCCTCATCCATTTTATCCACAGTGAAAGGTGAACCACAAAGTTCCAGAGCCCTGTCCACGTACTCACAAAATGTCTAGTGAGGATCCGCCAGAGGCGTCAGTTCCTTTAATGCACTATTTAGACCGGCCCATAAGTAAATCTCCAGAGACTGGTCATCATAGTGCACTAAATTCACCAGTTCGAGAAACTCACGGACATGATCCTCCACTGGACGGTCCCCTTTTGTGAGGAGGAGAATTCTTACAGCCGCTATATCCATTTAGGGTCAGTTCTTCTGTAGCGTTTTGTAGTGATGAGGTGAGAGAGCAGGATCTAAGTGCAGCTTTAGTTTAATCCACAATCAAAGAAGACGAGAATGCATAGAATTCGATGTCGTCGGTGGTAACATTCACACATGTAACAACGATCAAGAACTGACAATGAGGGAACAAAACTAGAGGGTATTTATACAAACAGGTGCTGATGAGGGAATGGAGAACAGGTGAGGAAGATGGGGAACAGATGGTTGATGAGGGCAGTGCATCACGGGAAAAAACATTTCAAAATCAAAGTCCTTTGAACAAAACGGTGACTGTGACAGTGGGTATAATTAAATTTTGACTCGAACGTTCAGCGTCTGCGTACAGTCGAACGTGAGCCTGTCAAAGTATTCTCCATATGACTGATCGTGCATTCACAGCAATTTGGCGCATGCGCACTATGACTGCTATGAGACACCGGTCTTTCTCTTCAGAAGTTTAGACCCATATAGATATTTTTATATTCCTTCAGACTCAAGTTATTCAAATGCAGGTATCTCCTGACCTCTTCACACATGTGCTCTTGACTTGCACATCCACTGTTGTTGTTTTTACCTTCATCTCCTGATGTTTAGCAGCGATTACATCTTCGTCTTAGCACTTCTTCATGACAGCAACAGCTCAAATGTGAGTGTTGCCACCTTGTGGACCCACTAATAATTGCAAATAAATTCAGGTGCATGCGCATTCTGCACATTCAAAGATGCATTTAAAAAAAAATCGGGCTGCGCACGTTTAGTGCCCGCACACTCTGCTAATGACGAAATTTGCGTCACGCGTCCTGTTCTTTTAAATGAAATTCTGTTTAATGCCGTGACATTAATTGCGCATATTCTGTGAATTAAAAACAGTCTACAATGAGCCTAATTTACATAGAGTAGGCATGTTTGTGATGAAAAGAATTACAAGGACTTTATTTAAATACTCAAGACGCATCACTATTTCAGCACTGATTGCGTCTGGTTAAACTGGATTGTGAATGGTTATTGAATGATACATGCAAAAATGGTGCAATTTTTTCATGAATCTGCCCAATAGTGTTTCGTCTGTTCATAGAAAATATTGATATAATCAATGCACTAAAAATTATTCAACAATTATGGCTGTTACCTACAAAATCTAGCTGAAAATAATATAAATGACACATAACACATTAAACTACATTTTAAATAATTGTCCACGGTAATATACAGGTGCATCTCAATAAATTAGAATGTCGTGGAAAAGTTCATTTATTTCAGTAATTCAACTCAAATTGTGAAACTCGTGTATTAAATAAATTCAATGCACACAGACTGAAGTAGTTTAAGTCTTTGGTTCTTTTAATTGTGATGATTTTGGCTCACATTTAACAAAAACCCACCAATTCACTATCTCAAAAAATTAGAATACATCATAAGACCAATAAAAAAAACATTTTTAGTGAATTGTTGGCCTTCTGGAAAGTATGTTAATTTACTGTATATGTACTCAATACTTGGTAGGGGCTCCTTTTGCTTTAATTACTGCCTCAATTTGGCGTGGCATGGAGGTGATCAGTTTGTGGCACTGCTGAGGTGGTATGGAAGCCCAGGTTTCTTTGAAAGTGGCCTTCAGCTCATCTGCATTTGTTGGTCTCTTGTTTCTCATTTTCCTCTTGACAATACCCCATAGATTCTCTATGGAGTTCTGGTCTGGTGAGTTTGCTGGCCAGTCAAACACACCAACACCATGGTCATTTAACCAACTTTTGGTGCTTTTGGCAGTGTGGACAGGTGCCAAATCCTGCTGGAAAATGAAATCAGCATCTTTAAAAAGCTGGTCAGCAGAAGGAAGCATGAAGTGCTCCAAAATTTCTTGGTAAACGGGTGCAGTGACTTTGGTTTTCAAAAAACACAATGGACCAACACCAGCAGATGACATTGCACCCCAAATCATCACAGACTGTGGAAACTTAACACTGGACTTCAAGCAACTTGGGCTATGAGCTTCTCCACTCTTCCTCCAGACTCTAGGACCTTGGTTTCCAAATGAAATACAAAACTTGCTCTCATCTGAAAAGAGGACTTTGGAACACTGGGCAACAGTCCAGTTCTTCTTCTCCTTAGCCCAGGTAAGACGCCTCTGACGTTGTCTGTGGTTCAGGAGTGGCTTAACAAGAGGAATAAGACAACTGTAGCCAAATTCCTTGACACGTCTGTGTGTGGTGGCTCTTGATGCCTTGACCCCAGCCTCAGTCCATTCCTTGTGAAGTTCACCCAAATTCTTGAATCGATTTTGCTTGACAATCCTCATAAGGCTGCGGTTCTCTCGGTTGGTTGTGCATCTTTTTCTTCCACACTTTTTCCTTCCACTCAACTTTCTGTTAACATGCTTGGATACAGCACTCTGTGAACAGCCAGCTTCTTTGGCAATGAATGTTTGTGGCTTACCCTCCTTGTGAAGGGTGTCAGTGATTGTCTTCTGGACAACTGTCAGATCAGCAGTCTTCCCTATGATTGTGTAGCCTAGTGAACCAAACTGAGAGACCATTTTGAAGGCTCAGGAAACCTTTGCAGGTGTTTTGAGTTGATTAGCTGATTGGCATGTCACCATATTCTAATTTTTTGAGATAGTGAATTGGTGGGTTTTTGTTAAATGTGAGCCAAAATCATCACAATTAAAAGAACCAAAGACTTAAACTACTTCAGTCTGTGTGCATTGAATTTATTTAATACACGAGTTTCACAATTTGAGTTGAATTACTGAAATAAATGAACTTTTCCATGACATTCTAATTTATTGAGATGCACCTGTATACTCCTCTTTGCCCTGAGCCCTAGTTAATTTCTGACCCTGGATGGGACAAATTAAAAATGTTACATTTAAGATATCGTGATTCCCAGTTCAGGAACAGGCTAGGTTAATCAGCTTAATAACTTAACCTCTATTATTCAAAACAAAGAAATTGTGGGTTAAATAGCACATCTCTATCAAGAGGAAGAGTGAGAGGTGTAAAGAAGATTAAAAAACGTAAATTATACGGTAAAATCATACTTTATACATCTAAAAAATCTCATTTTTACAACATTTTACCGTAAAATTACATGTATTGTATTTTAAAAATATTATAATTATTTACAGTATATTTTAAAGTAACTACAAGTTACAGTTTTTTTTTTATTATTACAATCTTTTACTGTTAAAATTGCTGACATTTTTTTACAGTGCACCTGCAGCTCATTCAGAATTCTTCTGCCAGGATTCTCACCCGAAACAAAAAAAACTGAGCATATTATTCCAATTCTCATGTCTTTACACTGGCTTCCAGTTACATTTAGAATTAATTTTAAAGTACTATTACTTGTTTATAAATCACTCAATGGTCTAGGACCTAAATACTTTGCAGATATGCTTGTTGAATATAAACCTAACAAACCTCTCTGATCATTAGGATCAAGTCATTAAGAAATTCCAAGGGTTCATTCAAAACAAGGTGAGACAGAGAATGCCCCTGGGTGCTTCGGCAGAAATAAAAGAGTATATTTCTCTAAAAGAGTATATTTCTCTAAAAGAGCGGCACACACGGAACGTCTTTTTAAAGACGCGTCTTTTTAAAGATGCTTTTCCGATTGTGTGTTATTCCTGGTTGTGCTCGTTATCTCTCGCCTTCTGATGGTCACGATCACTGTCTTTCGTGTCTGGGCACTGCTCATGCGGAGACAGCCTTCGTGGATGGTCATGTTCTCATTGCGAGAATATGTCCATGGCAACATTGCGTTTGCGGCTCGCCTTCATAAGAAAGCAAGCCACCCCAGAGGCTCCCACCTCGGTCCTTTTACCCACGGGTATGAGGCCAGCACGGCTAGCACTGAGGGCGATTTGGGGACCCCAATGGGACCGCCTCTGCCGGGTATCCCCCCGCGGACCTCCCATTCCCCAGCACGCTCATCTGCCCCGATCGGGCTTCCGGATGAGTCCGCCGGCTCGTCTCACGGCGAGTTCGACCTCTTATTCGGAGCCCGCAAAAGTGATGAGCTCTCGAGCGCAGCATCGGAGAGCAGGCTTGTCCAGTCGGAAGCCTCAGCTGGGCTCCTCTATTCAGGGTCGATTGCCCAGTCACAGGCTGACGAGGAGATGATGACATGCTTTCCCGGGCAGCCGCAAGTGTAGGCTAGAGTGGAACTCACTGCTCTTCCCTGAAGCCTCGCGGCTCGGTGATTTGTTCCTGGGCTCGCGGCGCCGCTCAAAGCCACGCCCCGCCCCCATTCCTTTCTTCCCGGAAGTACATGAAGAGCTGACAAGGTCATGGAAGGCACTTTTTACTGCCCAGTCCCGATCTTTTCAGCTTCCCTGCCCTCACTACCCTCGATGGTGGGGCGGCCAAGGGCTATTTGGCAATCCCCCGGTGGATAAAGCCGCTTGCGGTGCACCTATGCCCGCAGAGCGCCGCCACCTGGCGCGGGTGCCCAAAGCCCCCGTCCAAGGCCTGTAGGTTTACGTCGTCTCTGACGGCCAAGGCCTACGGTGCCGCTGGACAAGCCGCCTCCGCCCTACACGCCATGGCTCTCCTGCAAGTCCGCCAAGGCACTAAAGGAACTGCACGAGGATAGTTCCGCCCCGGGATTGATGCTGGAATTGCGCTCGGCAACCGACCTCGCTCTCCGAGCAATGGAGGTCACGGCGCGGTCTCTTGGGCGGACGATGGCCACACTAGTGGTCCAGGAGCACCACCTTTGGCTCAACCTGGTCAAGATGGGTGAGGCCGACAAGACACTATTCCTTGCTGCCCCCATTTCCCAGGTGGGCCTATTCGGCGACACCGTCGAGGACTTTGCCCAGCAGTTTTCGATGGTAGAGCAGTAGATGGATGCTAGCCAGCATATCCTGCCCCAGCGCGGCTCAAGATCCCGCACCCCGTCTACTCATCACCAAGGGAGTCCCCCTGTGGTGACAGTACTGGCTCCTCCGCAGCCTGCCCCTTCGGCCCGGCCCCGGCGTGGAGCCCACCGCAGGAAGCAGATGCCACCCGTCTCGCGGCCGCCCAGAACCCGTGAAAGGCTTCAAAGCGCCCTTGAGACGGGCGACCCAGAGACAACGAACCCCGCTGCTCTGGAGCTGGTAAGCAGCTCTCCATCTTTTTGTTACCTTTTGCATTTAATTGTGCTGCATGCCCAAGTGGCTGGAGTACTCAAGAGCTCAGCAAGAGCGGTTTCCTTGTTTCCTGGGTCACGTATCCGGTGTGCACAGCCGTCATCACAACCACCGTCCACCACTCTATTTGGCAGGTTTGGTGCTCCAGCGGCGGTCTCCCGACCCTGAGCGCCCAGCTATGGCACAAATCTGCCCCCGATGTGACAGTCTCCACGGGTCATGAGGACAGGCCTCTTCCTCCCCCATCCCAGGCTGTTCCGGGGGTGGTCACAAGGAGCCAGGTAAGTGCTTCAATGTCCTTAGACTCAGCACGGCCACGACATGGTGTGGCACCTCGAGCTCCACCCCGCCGCGAGGCCCCACCTGCCGGTACGTCCGATGACGTTGTCCCTTTGGTCCCCCTTGCGCAGAACTTGGACGCATGGCTTGCGCTTTCCAATCCGTCGCGAGGGCTGGTCCGGACCGTCCGACTCGGCTGCACGATTCGCTTCGCCGGGCGTCCGCCCAGGTTCAGCGCTGTCCACTTCACCTTGGTGAAAGACGAAAACACTGCTACCTTGCACGGAGATCGCTACCCTCCTACGGAAGGGTGCGATAGAACCTGTCCCTCCAGCCAAGATGAAGAAGGGGTTTTTCAGCCCCTACTTCATCATACCGAAAAAAGGCGGTGGGTTGAGGCCAATTTTGGACCTGTGAGTTCTGAACTAGGCTTTACACAGACTCCCGTTCAAGATGCTGACGCAAAAACGCATTCTGGCGAGCGTCCGGCATCAAGATTGGTTCGCAGCGGTAGACCTGAAGGATGCGTACTTCCACGTCTCGATCCTTCCTCGACACAGACCCTTCCTGTTGTTTGCATCCGAGAGTCAGGCGTAGAAGTACAAAGTCCTCCCTTTCGGCCTGTCCCTGTCTCCTCGCGTCTTTACAAAGGTCGCAGAGGCTGCCCTTGCCCCGTTAAGGGAGGTGGGCATTCGCGTTCTCAACTTCTCGACGACTGGCTAATCCTAGCTCATTCTCGAGATATGTTGTGCGCACGCAGGGACCTGGTGCTCTCACACCTCAGCCGACTAGGGCTTCGGGTCAACTAGGAAAAGAGCAAGCTCCTCCCGGTTCAGAGCATCTCTTTTCTCGGTTTGGAGTTGGACTCCTTGGCACCTTACGAACGAGCATGCCCAGTCGGTGCTGGACTGTTTGAAGGCATTCAAACAGAAAACAGTGGTTCCACTGAAACTTTTTCAGAGGCTCCTGGGGCACATGGCATCCTCGGCGGTGGCCACCCCGCTTGGGTTGATGCATATGAGGCCACTTCAGCACTGGCTTCAGACTCGAGTCCCAAGATGGGCATGGCGCCACGGGACACGTCGCATGGTCATCACACCAGTCTGTCACCATCTTTTCATCCCTTGGACCGACCTCTCATTTCTACGGGCAGGTGTTCCTCTAGAACTGGTCACGACAGATGCCTCCAAAACGGGCTGGGGCACTGTTTGCAATGGGCATGCAGCCGCCGGCCTCTGGACGGGTCCGCGACTGCATTGGCACATCAACTGCCTCAAGATGTTGGCAATTCTGCTCGCCCTGCGGAGGTTTCGGCCATTGATCCAGGGCAAGCACATGTTAGTTCAGACAGACAACATGACAACGGTAGCATATGTCAACCACCAAGGCGGTTTGCGCTCTCGTTGTATGTCACAACTCGCCCGCCGTCTCCTCCTCTGGAGTCAGCAGCACTTCAAGTCGCTGCAAGCCACTCACATCCCGGGCAACCTCAACACTACAGTGGACGCGCTGTCATGACAGGTTACCCTCAGAGGAGAGTGGAGACTCCACCCTCAGGTGGTCCAGCTGATTTGGAGTCGATTCGACAGGCACACGTGCACCTGTTTGCCTCCCAAGAATCCTCCCCACTGCCCGCTCTGGTACGCCCTGACCGAGGCCCCCCTTGGCATAGATGCGCTGGAACACAGCTGGCCCCCTGGCATACGCAAATATGCGTTTCCCCCAGTGAGCCTGCTTGCACAGACCCTGTGCAAGGTCAGGGAGGACGAGGAGCAGGTCGTCCTGGTAGCACCCTACTGGCCCGCCCAAACGTGATGCTCGGACCTCATGCTCCTCGCGACAGCTCCCCCCTGGTGAATTCCCCTGAGGAAGGACCTTCTTTCTCAGGGACGGGACACCATCTGGCACCCACACCCGGACCTCTGGAATCTCCATGTCTGGCCCCTGGACCTGCGGTGGTAGACACAATCACTCAGGCTAGGGCCCCCTCTACGAGGCGCCTGTATGTCTTTAAGTGGCGTCTGTTCGCTAAGTGGTGTTCTTCCCATCGGGAAGACCCCCAGAGATGCACAGTCAGATCAGTGCTTTCCTTGCTGCAGGAGAGGTTGGAAGGGAGGCTGTCCCCTTCCACCTTGAAAGTGTACATTGCCGCCATAGCAGCACACCACGACGCAGTCGACGGTAAGTCCTTAGGGAAGCACGACCTGATCATCAGGTTCCTAAGAGGTGTGAGGAGGCTGAATCCCTCCAGAACGCACATCGTTCCCTCATCGGACCTCTGTAGTCCTTCAGGGTCTACAGAGAGCCCCCTTTGAGCCTTTGCAGTCAGCCGGGCTTAAGGCACTCTCCTTGAAGACTGCCCTCCTGACTGCGCTCACTTCCATCAAGAGGGTAGGTGACCTGCAAGTGTTCTCTGTCAGCGAAACATGCCTGGAGTTCGGTCCAGGTTACTCTCACATGATCCTGAGACCCTGACCGGGCTATGTGCCCAAGGTTCCCACCACCCCTTTAGGGACCAGGTGGTGAACCTGCAAACGCTGCCCCAGGAGGAGGCAGACCAAGCCCTGTCGTCGCTGTGTCCGGTGCACGCTTTACGCATCTATTTGGATCGCACGCAGAGCTTAGAATCTCTGAGCAGCTCTTTGTCTGCTTTGGTGCACAGCGGAAAGGAAGCGCTGTCTCCAAGCAGAGGATCGCCCACTGGCTCAGTGATGCCATAACTATGGCATATGTCGCCTAGGACATGCCGCCCCTGGTAGGGCTACCAGCTCATTCTACCAGGGGTGTAGGGGCTCCCTGGGTCCTGGCCAGGGGTGCCTCTATAACAGACATTTGCAGAGCATCAGGCTGGGCAACACCCAACACCTGTGCAAGCTTCTACAACCTCCGGGTGGAACCGGTTTTTTCCCAGGTAGTGGCACGCAACACAAGCGGATAAGCCCGGGATAGCTGGCTGGGTGTATCGCTTGCACATAGCGCCTTCCAACTCCCTTGGAGCTGAAGACGTGCGCTATTAATTCCCAGTAGTGTTCACAAACTTTGTTCCCTGGTTGACTTCCTCCGAGCCCTGTGGCAGTCGAGTTTTCAGAGAGACTCGCTGCTGGCCCAGTACACGTACTAAGAGCCCTGTTCTGGGGTAGGTGCTCCGCATGTGGCGGTTCCCTGTAAGGCTAACCCCATGCGATCTATATCTTCTGCTAGTTCGTTTCCCTGCTGGCAAACTGCGTCTTCCTTGGGCAGAGCCCCTCTGCCCCGGTCTCCATGTTTGTAGTAACTTCTCCCCCACTGGGCAGGATCTATCTTGAAGGCTCTCCACATGGTTGGAAAGACTGTGTGACGTATTCTTCCACTTAAATATCCCCCCCCCCCTTTGGGCGAGGTGTGGTCTCCGCGGTGTCTTCCCCTTGGGAGGGACACTCCCAGACTAGTCCTGGCGGCCCAGTCGGATAATCCCCCTTCTTTTTTAGGGAGTGGAAAAAGGGAATGGGAAAAGAGGCCACGACTGGGTTAAGCCTGTCTCTATCTTTGGGTAGTCGACTTGTCCCCAAAAAGGGCCGTTCGACACTCATAACTATGTTGGGGGAGGTTACATGTCGACCTGGTGCGCTGGCTATGAGGCACACAGCAGTCTGCCCACCACACACTGCCAGTTCCCGTAACACAGTTCAGCCAGTTGTGGTGTTTTGTATAGGGACCCCTAGTGTCACTATATCGACACAACGTTGAGTGAGTGACAGATAGGGAACGTCATGGTTATGTCCGGGGGAGTGGCATGCAAATACCACTCGGCAATTTTCATTGGCCTTTTATCAAACACCAGAGGTGTCTCGGGCTCCCAAGAGTGACCCCTAGTGTCACTACATCAACACAACGTCTCGTTCCCTCCATCAGGGAACGGAGGTTACACCAGTAACCATGACGATTTGTGGAGACCAAATACTTTGTTCAATTTCAAAATTGTGGATTATTTAAAAAAAGTGTGCCAATACTTTTGGCCATGACTGTAGTTTAGTAGCATAAGTTTTGTTCTTGTTGGGGGGGGGGGGGGGGGGGTCTGAATCTGAAATGAGGGTAAGAATAATGGTATTTTCCAAATGTAGGCTATTAGCTACTTTAAATAAATGCATGGTTAGATGTTGTTTTGATTATTTATTTAATAAATTCATGTTTTTTCTAACTTCTAATCAAAACAAGAGGTTTTGACATTTTATTTCCTCCTATGGCCTACTCATGTTAAATTAAGAAAAGTTTGTGATAGTTGAGAAAAATGAGTATCCATTATGCATTTGGTCTAAATGCAAAAAAAAGGTAGACAATTATCGACAATTGTTATATTCAATACATTTTTGTAATATGTATTACAATGAAAGTTTGAAAACAATAAGTAGCCTATCTGTAATAATAAATGTTATACAGTGAAAACGTTAAATTACAATAATGAGCATTTTGGCGCCCTCTATTGGCATGTATATCTAATTTCAATAGGGTATAACTGTATAACAAGTTCAGTAATCATAGCGCTCATAGGCGTAGCTAGACCCTTTTTTTTATTGCCGCCCTGTTTTTCATCTTAGCAACCCTAAAAATCTGCGATAGACTCTTCAGTAAGCTCCCTTAAAAATCTGTGATTATGTGATCTCTCTCTTCACGTTTGCTGAAAACAGAGACTACAGTAAATTAGGCCCTGTATTATATTATATATATATATTACTTACTTACAGTTAAAAAAACATGTTACAAATTCGTTAGCCTAGATTATTATCCTTCACTCTATGAGTAAATGTTCGGAACAGAAACGGTTTGCTTCATTTCTTTATCACTCATTCTAACGCTCTCCATTATAGTAAAATCACAAAATAAAATGCAACCAAATACGGAATGCTTACCGATATACATCAACTGACAAACACTATAATTTATTAATAATAATAAAAAAAATCAAGTCAAGCAAGATTCAAACCTGTACTCTCTCACAGTCTCACAATGAAGACATAGGACTTGACCTCTGAACCACAGTCATTCTACTCTTACACTGTATATCTATAAAGTCTTATGCCATCTAAGGTGAAATTATAAAATCGCCTCTGCTCGTGATTACTCATCTATGCATTTTAGTGGAATACTGCAATGGATATTAAATATTTTCATCATATACCCTCATTGGGGGTTGAACTTCCTAAGACTGAAATCCTAGAATCGTCCTTGACAAAGAGGTGCAAGCATTTCATTTGGAAAGCAGACTAACAATAATTTTCATGTTAGTAGAAGTGAATAGGCTATATCAAAGTTACTTCACACAGGCACATTTGTTTGGCAGCGATGAACTTGTCTGGTCTGACTCAGTTCATTGTTGATTGGGTGAGAACAGTTCAAACTTACTGGCTGTGGAAATCAGTGGGCGGGACTCATTATACTATAAGGAAAACACAGCAAATAACATGCGTATTTGTGCAACCAAAACGGCATTTTAAACAGCGGTGTGTGGCAATCCAAACGGCGTTTAAAGCGGCAGTTTTCACACACAGGAAAACAGCGTGAATTACGGCGTTTTTAACGTTTTTCGCGTGTTTGCAATCACTACGACGTATTTTACGGCACCATGGTCATTTAAAACACCGTTAAATATGGTGTTTTGGATGAAAACATGATTAGTCTATAGCGTATTGGGGGGGGCTCTTGCTGTTTTGTGTGTAACCTCAAATATCATTGGTTATTCCCTTTTCCCGGAAGTTAGTTGTGATTGGCTCTCTTTTATTATGAAGAACCATAACAATCTCACCTGTTCTTCATGAGAGACGAGGCTGACTGAGATAGTCGGAAGACTCGCCGTGCTGGGAGCTGTGTGGATGGTGAGGGCAACACTGTGTTGTGACTGGAGCGAAGATTGGTGGAAGTTTTGTAGAATCCGGAAGTGATCCGGAAATGAAGGAAGAAAGTAGCAGGGAATATGAAGGATTTAACAAATGTAAGTGGAATTTAGTAGAGAATCGGAAAAGGAAAAAGAATGTTAGTCAAGCATCTGGTATGGATAGTGAGAGAGAAAACCATCAGACTAGAAGAAGGAAGGAAGAATATAAGGTAATAATAAAGTTCATGCCAGAAGTAGTAAACAATCTGAATCCATTCAAATTTACTAAAGCGTTGAAAGAAACGATTGGAATTATTGAAAGTGCTAAGATGTTATGGGATGATAAACTGCTGGTGTTTTGTAAGGATAGTACACAACAAAAGAAAGCTCTAGGGCTAAAATCTCTGATGGGACAAAAAGTCATTTGTTCAGCAATGGGAGAAAAGAAATGGATGAGGGGTGTAATTACAGGGATTCCTACTAATGTTTCTGTTGATGTAATCAAGAAAATTATAACAGGAGCTAAAGTGATTGATGCTAAGTGTTTGAAATACGTCAGAAATAAGGAAAAAATGGACAGCCTCTCTGTGATGTTACATTTCGACGAGGAAAGTATGCCAGAACGAGTGTTTTTAGGATTCATGAGTTACACAGTAAGGCCATACATTCCACCACCATTGAGATGTTACAAGTACCAAAAATATGGACATGTGGCGACGGTATGTAAAGGAAAGCAATGTTGTGCAAGATGTGGTGAAGACCATGAGTATGGAAAATGTGAGGAAGGAGTGAAACCTAAATGTTGCTATTGTGGGGGTGATCATAGTGCTGGATACGGAGGATGTCTGGTAAGAAAGAATGCTGCTAAATTACAAAATGTCAAGATAACAGGGATTAACTTATGCTGAAGCCATTAAACGAGTGAAATGGACAGAAAAGAAGGAAACACAAGAGAATGAAGATGAATCAAGGAGGCAGAGCAAATGGCTGAATCAAGGCATAGTAAATTAGAACTACATCACTGTAGATAAACTGGCATTCATTACATTTATAGCAGAAGTAGTAAAATGCTCTGCCCAAACTGAAAGTAGAACAGAAAGAATAAGAATAATAATTAGAGCAGCAGATAAGTACCTTAAAATGGATGGATTAACAGTTGATCAAGTAAATGAGAAACTGAAGATGCAAACAACAAATTCTCAGAATGTATATGGAGGATCATAATGGTGCTGATTGTCTTGCAGTGGAATGCAAAAGTCTAATAGCGAATGGACAAGAATTTAAAAAATGTATAGATGATTATAAAGAAAAACCTCATATTATATGTATTCAGGAATCTTGGTTGAAGTCTCATTTAAATTTTGTAGTTCAAGGGTATTCAGTAGTAGGTAAGGATATAAATAAAGGTAATGGTGGTGGAGTAGTGACTCTCATTAAGCAAGGAATAGAATTTAGGGTGGTAGAAGTGAATGGGGACTTTGAATCAGTAGTGGTGGAGGTATGGACAGGAAATCAGAGTGTAAGAATAGTAAATTTTTATAATCCATGTGATAGGTTTAAAAATTATTTAATACAAAAAATTGGTGGTGAGGGAAATTTTAGACTGGTGTGGTGCGGGGATTTTAATGCACATAGTACTTTATGGGGTAGTGCATCCAATGATCATATTGGAAATATAGTGGAAGAAATATTAGATAGTAATGATCTAGTTTGCTTAAATGATGGAAAACCAACAAGGATAGATGTTGTGTGAGGATATTACTCAGCAATAGATTTAACTATTGTGTCACAAAGTCTGGCTAGACAATGTAAATGGGAAGTGCTAGATCAAACATAAATAGTTAGTGATCATTACCCCATCAGATGCATAATAGGTATATAAGTGGTAGAACATATGAAAGAGAAAATTCCAAGGTGGACATTTAAAACAGTGGATTGGAAAAAAGTTTAAGGAATTAAGTGAGTCAAAAATGCTAGGAATTAAAAATAATATAGAGGAGGTGTGGAAAAGAGGAAGGAATGCAACATATATAGAAAAAAAGCTTGCAGAAAGGAGTAGATGTAGTGGTAAAGTGGGCAAATAACTGGGGTTTCAGAGTATCAGTAGAAAAACTCAAGTCATTTGTTTTTCAAAAAGGAAGAGAACTCCACAAATAAGACTAAAACTGTATGAACAAACATTAGTCTCAGTAATTAGGTTTTTGGGGGTATGGATGGACTCAAAGCTTACGTTCGATTATCACATTAAGAAAATAATAGACAAATGTAAATAAGTAATAAATGTTTTAAGATGTCTGGCAGGGGTTGTTTGGGGCGCGAATCGGCAATCATTAAAAAGAATATATTGTGCAATGATTAGACCAGTAATAGACTATGGAAGCATAGTATATAGTTCAACATCAGCATCAATATTAAGGAGAATTAATGTCATCCAATCACAAGCTTTAAGAATAAGTTGCGGGGCATTCAGAACATCCCCTATTCCAGCAATACAGGTGGAAATGGCAGAGACACCTTTGGAAGTTTGGAGGCTAAAATTAAAAATGATATACTGTATCATTAAAGTACATTACATTAAAGGGACATGCTGAAAAGCACCCAGCTAAAAAGGTTCTAGAAAAATGTTGGGAATATGAAAGTGCAGAATTAAATATTTTTGGATGGAATGCACAAAAAGAAGCTCAGAACATAGGAACAGACAAAATTATTATCAGTTCCACAGTGGTAGTGCCAATAATACCTCCCTGCAGGGCCGGCCCTGACCAATTTGGTGCCCTAGGCAAGATTTTAGCTGGTGCCCCTTGCATCGCAGCCAATTCCACCACTGATCATTGTGTTCATACACTCACACAGAAACTGAATTTTTTTATGTCTTAGAGATTTTCTTTATTTTAGAAACAAAACCCTCCACAAAATAAAAACAAACAAGTGACATAAAACAAATTATAAATACAATATAAATAAGAGTATTGCACAAAAAACTATATGCATAATGTAGCATTACAGCCTTACTCATCTTGCCTTTCTTGCAGCAAACAAGTAACATAAAATGAATTATAAATAAGAGTATTGCACAAAAAATGAACTATAGTACAGAAACCTCAGTGCAATATGCATAATGTAGCATTTCAGCCTTACTCGCCTTGCCTTTCTTGCAGCAAAGTCATCTATGACATCATCATAAGACAGCTGTTGTGAGACCACATGATTTATACTTATGATGGAAAGTCCACTGAGACTTGCACCATAGTAGATCTCAGGTAGGTTTTAATCAGTTTGAGCTTAGAGAATCTCCTTTCAGCAGCAGCCACTCTCACAGGAAGAGTGGCAGTGATTCTCAGAGCTACCCACATATTGGGTAAATTTCTGTTAGCTTCTTCTCATGCAGAAGGGTCAAGAGTTCCATGTTTGTTATGTTTTTTGATGGCGAATGTGGAAAGTTTTGCATTTCCACAGCAAGTTCCCTGCCATCAATATCTTGGTGTCCGTCATGGCTAAGAGCAGTGCTCAGGGTTTGACAGTGCTCTAGCAACTCTTGTTTTGACATGTTGGGGAAGTTGAGGAGCACTCCAAATTTGTCATTCACCTCTCCCAAGCTCTGAAATCTCTCATCAAGTGAAGAGAGGGCTGTATCCATATTCCATTTTCAGAAGTGCATCACCAATAGGCTCATCTGGTGCCTCATAACCAAAGTGCCTTTTTGTGGTTCTCAACTGCTTTTGTTTGAGTACAGTCTCCACGTTCATCTCCTCGCACATTTCCTTTGCAGTTTTCTGTGCATCAGAAAATCCAGTGTTTCTGTAGCAGGTGAGGGAATCTCTGGTTTTCTTCAGCAAGTCGACAGCCACATCTAGCTGCATGGAGGGTGACTCCATCAGTTTACTTACATGCTGGATCTTGTTGAAGATGTCATACCATATGACTGTGCAAACAGAAAAGCAGTAGGATCCAATCTCCTCAGCCAAAGACTGGGCTTCAACTTTCACCACAGGGTCTGCAGTAGTTTCCCTCACCTACAAAAGAGCCTCTCTGACTTGCCCAGCCTGGTACCTTACTGCCTGAATGCTGTTTATCCAGCTTTCCCACCTGGTCTCTGACCAAGATTTCAGGGTGGTTTTGACATGTTTCAGGAGGATATCCCATCTATGGGTGGAGGCTGAGAAGAGTTTGAATAGTTTCGCTAAATACCCAAAGTAGCTGTTGGGCCTCATGTATTCAGATAGAAGACAATGGCAGGCGTAAAACCTAACTCAGGCCCACATACCAGTCATAAATTTTACTGATAAAAATTGCGTCAAAATCAAACAAAGGGAGTCCAAAACAGACTACAAATCCCATGAAGCCTTGCTCCCTAAAGGATCAAACTCTCAACTCCTATTGGATGAGGCACACAACAGAACGCACCTCAACCATGACATCATCAGGAGTAGAAATACCTCTAAAATGCTTCCGGGATTTGCTTCCAGCAACTTTGCTTGCCGTGTGTAGATGCAGCTCATCGCTGCTCTCAGGTGCAGCCTCGTGGCACAAGGAAGTAACGTCCGACTTGAAACTGTGGCCATACAATCTCCATCTCGCTGGACGAGTTGAGATTACTCTGTGTTCAACCGAACACTCTAACGGATCCGAAGGAGACCGCTGAACAATCCGCATCTTCATCCGTTTGCCTGCAGAAGTGAAGAGATAAAAGATTTCTCTTCCATCTTCAATCAAGTCGACGTCGCTGATTTCTCCACCAGCCCGCCGAGAATCAGCAGCCGTACCGCCCGCCGACAGAGTGAGGAAACGGCCTCCCGTCATCACCCGAGCCCCGAGGAACCGAGTCGGAGTTAAAGGATGGATGAACACACATTCTGCCTCCTCATGCGATTCAAGTAAGAGGTTTACGTCTGGGCAGAGATAGAATATTATAGTGTGTTATTCTTGTGTATCAAGGTTATTGCTTGTACAGTTTACAGACCGCCGTGTCCGCTCATTATTAATACTCAGGGTATTAATTATCACGAATGAGATTTGCTGTATTGTAGTCCAACCACATTGGACTGTTGTGCATTTCCGGCATCGCGGCTGAGACCGGCAAACTGAGTTTCCATTAAAGAATCAAAGACCGCGGGACTGTTAACGAGCCGTCCACCGCGTCTCTGAGTGATAAACTAACAGCTGCTTTCTCTCCCACGATCGCGAAACCGGCTTTGGGGCCGTCACTTAATTCTCTCTCTCTCTCGTACTAACCACACACACACACACACACACACACACACATGACCCCTCACAAACATTCTTGCACACATTTTTGGCTAGTAGATAGCTTCGTGATAAAGCTCAGCTTTGTCCCTAAGCTACCATTGACTGGTTTCTCTCCGCCCACATTCGCGGCCATATTCTCTGGCCAGAAGTCTCGCGTGACATACTCTCCACGAGAGTCACATCCGCCATTTTGTGCGTGTCCCTCCTTACACACACACACACACACACACCCACACACCCACACACGCTCTCACACACACACACACACACACACACCCTCATGTGTTATAGGATTATTTTTATTTCCATATCTAATCATATCACTGTTTAGTTTGTAGTTGTAAGTCGGAAGTTTATTGACTGCATTGTATTAATTATTAATTGATATTACTGCTGTAGGGCTTTACTGGTTGTTTAGATCAGTGTTACTATCAGAAATAATTAATAATTATTTCTGTAGTTATTAATTAATAATTCAATTAATTAATTGGATCTAACTCATTAAAACCTCATATGGGACTCCAGTAAATGTAGTGTGCTACGTTTAGGAGCAAGTTTGGTTATTAGCAATAATTAATAATTATCAAAGATAATTACTAATTATTAAAATCAATAGAACATTGATGAGAATCAATGTTAGTTTTTTTAATCCTTTAAAATCAACAATTATCAAAGATAATCGTTAATTGTTAACATCGATGAAACATTAATTAAAATTAACACTAGCTTATTGATCATTCAAATTCAATCAAAGATAATTATCAATTATCAAAAATCAATAGAATATTAATAAGGATTAACATTGACGGGGCACCACCCTTAAATCAGGGACTAATAACCGAATATTAAAACAGTCTCAATATTAGATTGTTTTCTTAGGAAAATCGGCATCAGAAGAATATCAATTTTCGGGGAAAAAAAACAATGAATGAAGGTTTGAATCCGAGCACCGTCAGCATGACACAGGCGTATGCAAAACAAACCAAAACACTTCTCTTTGTAATATAAACAAAAGTTTATTTATGCAGTAATATCAATTAATAATTAATACAATGCAGTCAATAAACTTCCGACTTACAACTACAAACTAAACATTGATATGATTAGATATGGAAATAAAAATAATCCTATAACACATAAGGTGTGTGTGTGACAGTGTGTGTGTGTGTGTGTGTCAGTGTGGTTAGTGAGAGAGAGAGAGAGATTATTAAGTGACAGCCCGAAAGCTGATTTCGCGATAGCTGGAGATAAAGCAGCCGTGTTCATCACTCAGAGACACAGTTTTACGAGCGGGGCTCGTAAAAGTCCTGCGTTATTTGACTCTAATGGATGAACTCAGTTTCTGT
Organism: Myxocyprinus asiaticus; assembly: GCF_019703515.2. NCBI lineage: Eukaryota > Metazoa > Chordata > Actinopteri > Cypriniformes > Catostomidae > Myxocyprinus > Myxocyprinus asiaticus. The sequence goes on along the minus strand of NC_059375.1, from coordinate 9,093,700 downwards.
CTCACCCGTGATGGCGAAAATGCACAACAATCCAATTTGGTTGGACCACAATACAGCAAAACAAATTTGTGATAATTAATACCCTGAGTATTAATAATGAGCGGACATGGCGGTCCGTAAACTGTACAAGTAAAAACCTTGAAACACAAGAATAACATGCTATAATATTCTATCTCTGCCCAGACGTAACCTCTGACTTGAATCGCATGAGGACACAGGTAGAATGTGTTTTCCTCCGTCCTTTAACTTTGACCCGGTTCCTTGAGGCTCGTGTGATGATGGGAGGCCGTTTCCTCGTGCCGTCGGCGGGCGTTACGGCTGTTGATTGTCAGAGGGCGGTACGGCTGTTGATTGTCGGCGGGCGGTACGGCTGTTGATTTTTGGTGGGCTGGCGGAGAACTCAGAAATGTCGACTTGATTGAAGATGGAAGAGAAATCTTTAATCTCTTCACTTCTGTAGGCCAATGGATGAAGATGCGAATTGCTCGGCGGTCTCCTTCGGATCCGTTAGAGTGTTCGGTTGAACACAGAGTAATCTCAACTCGTCCAGCGAGATGGAGATTGTATGGCTACAGTTTCAAGTTGGACATTACTTCCTTAAGCCACGAGGTTGCACCGGAGAATAGCAAAAAGCTACATCCGTATTCGGTGAACTAAGTCGCTGGAAGCCACTCTGGAAGCATTTCAAAATTATTTGAAGTCCTGATGATGTCATGTTTGAGGGACGTTCTGTGGTGTGCCTCATCCAATAGGAGTTGAGCGCTCGATCCTTTAGTGAGCAAGGCTTCATGGATCTGTAGTCTGTTTTGGACTCCCTTTGTTTGATTTTGGCACAATTTTTATCAGTAAAATTTACGACTTAGAAGGTGGGGGCTTGAGGAATGTTTTTATGACTGTTAGGCCTGCCTTTGTCTTCTATCTATGACTGTTAGGCCTGCCTTTGTCTTCTATCTGAATACATGAGGCCCAACACTGCATAAATAAACTTTGTTATATTACAAAGAGAAGTGTTTTGGTTTGTTTTGCATACACCTGTGTCATGCTAACGGGATGTCAGTGCTCGGATTCAAGCCTTCATTCATTGTTTTTTTTTTTCCAAAAATAGATATTCTTCGGATGTCGATTTTCCTAAGAAAACAATCTAATATTGAGACTGTTATACTATCTGGTTATTAATCCCTGATTCCAGGGTGGTGCCCCGTCAATATTAATCCTTATTAATATTCTATTGATTTTAATAATTGATAATTATCTTCAATGATTGTTGAATTTGAATGATCAATAAGCTAGTGTTAATTTTAATTAATGTTTCATCGATGTTAATGATTAGTGATTATTTTTGATAATTGTTGATTTAAAGGATTAAAAGAGCTAACACTGATTCTCACCAATGATCTATTGATTTTAATAATTAGTAATTATCTTTGATAATTATTAATTATTGTTAATAACCAAACCCGCCCCTAAACGTAGCGCACTACATTTACTGGAGCCCCATATGAGGTTTTAATGAGTTAGATTCAATTAATTAATTTAAATATTAATTAATAACTAAAGAAATAATTACCAATTATTTCTGATAGTAACACTGATCTAAACAACCAGTAAAGCCCTACATAGCCAATGGCATCTGGTGAGCTCTTAGCAGCATCAGCTACCACCAGATTTAAAGTGTGGGTACCACATGGGACAAAAAATGCTCTTGAATTCAGTTGAAGCAGCCTAGCCTAAACACCTTTATTCTTTCCCTTCATGTTGGTGCCGTTGTCATAGGACTGTCCTCTGCAGTCCTCAAAGGGGATGTTCAGCTCCTCCAGCCTTTTGAGCATGAGAGATGACAGACTTTCCCCTGTTGACTCCTCTGCCACAAGAAAGCCCATGAAATGTTCTTTAATTTGTGGTATGTCTTCCACTGACACAATCCTGACAATGACAGAGAGCTGTTCCTTATGACTCAGATCAGGGGTGCAATCTAAAATAATGGAGAAATACTTTGATGTTTTGATCTCTTCCACTATTTTATCCAGTATTTTTTGCTTATGGAGTCTATCAGTTCATTTTGTATTCTTTTGCCCAGGTAATGTGTGTGACTGCCAGCTCCACTTTCCAATTTACCAACATGGTGCTTCATTACTGGATCAAATTTGGCCATAAGCTCCACCTCTTTGAGAAAATTGCCATTGTCTGGTTTGTTTAATATGTCTGTGGTTCCCCTTAAAGCCATGTTTCTTTCAGCTAAGGACTGAATTATTGCCACCAATCTGGTAAGAACTTCACGCCACCTGTTTCTCTCAGCCTCAGCGAGTACCATCTCATGCTTATCTATTGTTAGCCCCTTTGCAAGATGGACCTCCAATGACTTCCATGTTGCCATGTGTGTATTGTGCTCCTGGCTATCCTCATGGGCCTTGAGCAAATGGCTTGCATTTTTCCAATCTCTTAGCCCCTCTCTATTCAATTTGAAATCTCTCTGAGAAAATATTTTGCAGCAGAAGCAGTACAAACTATCATTCTTTTTTGAGTACATTAGCCAGCTTCTTTTGATTTTTTTCTCCATTGACTAAGACTGTTAAAATAGTCATGCTGACACCTTCTCCCGTTTTTTTGTTTCAGAAACGTGAAACATTTTTTTATTTGATACGGTCCTCTGAGAACAAATTCTGTTCTTACCTTATCATTTAAAACAGATGGCCAGTCAGCAGGGTCTATTGGTGCAGCCTTTTTGTAGATGCATGATGCTGTGTTGGGGCTATGCTGTGCTGTGCTGAGGTAGAGGGGACAGGTTCACTTGATGCTGCATCGCTGGGCTGTGCAAAGGTAGAGGGGACAGGTGCACTTGATGCTGCATCGCTGGGCTGTGCTGAGGTAGAGGGGATAGGTGCACTTGATACTGCATTGCTGGGCTGTGCAAAGGTAGAGGGGACAGGTGCACCTGATGCTGCATTGCTGGGTTGTGCTGAGGTAGAGGAGACAGGTGCACATGATGCTGCATTGCTGGGCTGTGCAAAGGTAGATGGGATAGGTGCACTTGATGCTGCATCGCTGGGCTGTGCTGAGGTAGAGGGGATAGGTGCACTTGATACTGCATTGCTGGGCTGTGCAAAGGTAGAAGGGACAGGTGCACCTGATGCTGCATTGCTGGGTTGTGCTGAGGTAGAGGGGACAGGTGCACCTGATGCTGCATTGCTGGGCTGTGCAAAGGTAGATGGGATAGGTGCACTTGATGCTGCATTGCTGGGCTGTGCTGAGGTAGAGGGGACAGGTGCACTTGATGCTGCATTGCTGGGCTGTGCTGAGGTAGAGGGGACAGGTGCACCTGATGCTGCATCGCTGGTCTGTGCAAAGGTAGAGGGGACAGGTGCACCTGATGCTGCATCACTGGGCTGTGCAAAGGCAGAGGGGACATGTACACTTGATGCTGCATCGCTGGGCTGTGCTGAGGAAGAGAAGGTGTCTGCAGGTGGCCCAGGATTTGCAGGGGTGGGATTCAAATATTTCAAAAGTGCATCTGAAGAGAGAACAGGAGTATATGTTTGTTACATTATATTAATAAAAAAGCTGCTGATGGTGAAACAATATACAATAATAGCACTTAAGCCACATTATAGCCTAAACACAAATAGCAAGAGTAATTACACCTAGCATTCATGCACAAAACATGTATTCAATGACCATTTCTCTAGCATGCTGTTTGCTATAATACATATAATGATAAATCATATAATATAATATATAATAATAAAAATATATAATAATAATATAACAATCAATAATGAAAATGCAATGGCTTACAACTATTAATTACAAAAGGGGATGGAAAATAAAAAAAAGGAAAAGCATTTTAATTTACTTTTACAATTTCTCAAAATTATTTATGTTATAGGTTAGGCAATTCCCCAGACAACACCTGAATAGTCTTTCCAACATTCCCCCACAATCATGTAGTCTAACTATGAGAGTGGGGGGCAGGGGGGGCGATTGATGCACCAGGCCGTGGTGACGCTGAGGGCAACAGAAAATATAAGCTATGTAGTTATGTTGTTGCGGGGGCTTTTCGCTTTTTTGTAATATTTCGAATTAATAGTATTAAAATAGTATTAGCAAAAAAAAAACCAACAAAAAAAAAAATACAACATCACTCACTCATTTGGGCACCCCCTATGGATGGACGGCACCCCTAGCATTTGCCTATTCTGCCTATGCCACGGGCCGGCCCTGCCTCCCTGGCTTTTCCCAATGCCAGCCGTTGATCTTCAGATGTTAGATAAGATACATGAAAAGGGAAGAAATATTTCAAAGGATATAGTTGTGAAACAGCATTTGGAACATGAATATTACAATAGTATTCAAATATATACAGATGGATCAAAGAACCCAGATTATGGACAAACGGCAGCAGCTGTTTATATTTCTCACTTTAAATGCAGTATTGTAAAAAGATTATCAGATCATGTATCAGTATATACAACAGAATTGATAGGAATTCTAATGGCACTTCAATGGGTGGAAGAAATTAATCCTATGGACGTAGTGATATGTTCAGATTCATACTCAGTTTTGGTAAGTTTAAATACTGGAAAATCTTTATCCAGGCAGGATATCTTATATGAAATTCTACAGCATATGTACAGAATATGCCAAATAGGAGTAAATATTTCCTTTCTATGGGTTCCAGCTCATGTGGGGGATGAGGGTAGTGAGGAGGTGGACCATTTAGCAAAGAAGGCTCTGAAAAATACCGAGATAGATATTAATGTCCCACTGAGTAAAGATGAAGTAAAAGGAATTATTAAAAAGGCCTTAAATAAGAAGTGGCAAGAGATATGGGATAAGGAGTTAAAAGGGAGACATTTATATAATATCCAGAATAAAGCTGGAGTTGAGAGGAATAAATATGGAAGCAGAAAGGAAGATACTATAATATCCAGGCTTCAATTTTGGCATATGTCCCTTAATTATTCTCTTTCAGTTATTGGAAAAAGAGAATCAGAGAGTTGTGCACAATGGGGCCTACCAGAGACAGTTGAGCATGTGCTGATTTATTGCTCTGCATATGAGAGAGAAAGAATCAATCTTAAAGAAGTACTAAGTAATATAATAGAAATAAATAAGCTGCCTTTAAAAAGTATATTTCATAATGCACAGAAAGAATCAAGTATATACCATGCTCTGCTAAGTTATTTAAGGAGAACTGGATTGTTTAATAGGATTTAGGAATTGTATTTTATTTTAATTTTATGTTTTTTCCCCTTTAATCTTCGTTCCACACTCCAACCCAGTAGGTGGCGGATATGCACCATTAGCTGGTTTGTCAACCGCCATAAAACGGAAAAGAAGAAGAAGAAGAAGAAGAAGATGAAGAGACGAGGCTTCATCAAGGCTTCATTTGTTGCTAATTCTTCATATAATAACAGGGCTGATTTAATGTTATATAATGTATGTAAGTACTGTGTATCTTTGCCAGAAACTTTAAAAACAGGAAGTTGACTAGCTAATTGTTGCATTCCTGTGATGTTACTATAGAACTTTAAGAACTGCTATTTATTTATATATAATATAATATAATATAATATAATATAATATAATATAATATAATATAATATTAAATACAATCTGACTTTTGTCATTGTAGTTTTAAGACACTTTATAATTAATTGAAAGGTTGTGAGCCCAGGAAAATAAATCATAGCCTTAGTAACAAGAGGTTGCAACGTGTCTGCGTCTACATTGGTGACTTTAAACCACTGATTTCAAAGTTGCTAAAATTTACTATCTTTAATTTGCATAATGTATGTATTTTTAGATAAAAAAGGTTTAGATAAATTAGTGTACATATAAATAAGCATGCAATATAAACAATTTGGAGAAAGCATTTTTTGTTATCAGCCTAGATATTGCTGTCTTGTCAATGTGAGTGGTTGATTGTGTTTTTTATGCTTTTCATCCCTTGTAGCCTAAATTGTGCCTAAATTGTAATTAATAGCTGTACGTTACGGCACCAGGGGCATTTTAGCCTTCTTCACAGGATACTTTTAGAGATTACACTTTTTAGATCATTGCTGTCATACAAATGTAGATAGATGATTTAACTCTAAATGTGAGGGAACATAAGCCACCTCAGAAACTGAATTAGTTGTTTTTTAACACATTTTCCAAGACTCAAAAAATTCAGTTGCACACCATTTTAAATACTATTTTTATATTTAATCTTACAGTTTCTCCATGAAAATAACATGTAAAAGATATGACCATTTATTTCAAGTTCTGTGGCCTTCTCACAGTATGCCATGATGCTACATAATGATGGTGAAGTACTTCCAGAGCTTTTATTTCAAGTCACTTGACCTGAGTAATTGCAGATCTCTTTTGAATATTTTTGTAAGATATTTGGCCCACTTACAGTTCTTCACCCCAGCCTCTCAAATATCTGTTGCCCCCATAGGAAACAACAACAAAAAACATTTAAGGGTTAAGATCACTAGGTGATCACTTATTACTTTATGTTTGTTGCATGTTTCAATTATATTTTGTTCTTTATTCTGCAGCACACTCTGAAGCGCCATCTTTTGGAGCAACTTCTCTGTGAGAGAGCACTTTTGAGAATTCCACTTGAGCTGGATTACATGGAGTTTGTGTGTCGCCAGCAGCTGTATCTCTTGACTGGCTCTCACTGAACCTGCCCTTCATCTGTAGAAATAACTAAAAACTGTTTAAAAAACTGAAGCCCTTGTGGCTTTATACTACACTTAAAGCAATAAAACAATATTATCTTGTTCAATAATAATTATGACATTCTCATGTGATACAGAAGTGCAATGTTTATTGCAATGACATGCCACTCAACACAGTTTACTTACCAATCTGAGATATTTGATATATGATATATATTGAATTAGAGTCATTAGCTAGAGCACTGTGTAAAAGGGAAACAACATGCCTAGCAAGATCCTGCAACTTGGCCTAACATACATGAAAATAGAATCCATTATTAGGCCCAACATAGAAAGCTAAATGGCAAGTACACAGCACGTACAGTATATAGTATTAAATGGTGAGAGAAATTACAGTACATGCCTAAGACAAACATGAGCCAAGATACTGCAGTACATGTAACAAGGTGTTTTAGGATCAAAGGACAGGATCAAGCAGATGACCATACAAAATGAATAATGTTAAACCAAAATGTTGAATAACTAGCAGCCTATGTTCTCTGCACGTACATCCCCTGTTGATCCGCCATCTTGCTCAATCGACTGTCTCGATTTGCCACTTATTACTGGAGTAATACAATTTATAAAAGATCAATTGTTCTATGTAGTTCTACCTAACATCACAAGAATGCAACAGATAGCTAGTAAACTGTTGTAAACTTACTGTTTTTAAAGTGTCTGGCAAAGATAAACATTATATTGTATGAAATCAGCCCTGTTAAATGAAAAAAAAAAAACATATATAGCAACAAATAAAGTAATAACGACTCCCATGCAGAGGGTCCCTTGATGAAGTCATGTCTAACAAAGAACAGGTGAGTTTGTTATGGTTCTTTGTAATAAAAGGGAGCCAATTAAGATTCAATAGCACACCAAAAACTGGACTTTAAATACCTCAATGCTGACCCTCTGTTTTCAAACACAGTGGAGAGTGGAGCCCTTTGTCTGGGCTGCCCGGCCGTGGTAACGCAGCCAGAAAAGGGGAAGGAGAGCCGGCGATCTCGTCAGACTAAGATGTGGCACAAATCGACCCCCTCTACCCAGCATTCTACTGGCAAATGTTCAGTCTCTGGACAACAAGCTCTGCGAGCTGAGAGCATGGATCTCTTTCCAATGAGAGACGAGGGACTGCTGCATTATCTGCCTTACAGAAACTTGGATGTCTGCAGAGATTCCAGACTCAGCCATCAAACCCGTGGGGTTCTCAGTGCACCGAGTGGCAAATTTGCCATTTGGCAAATCGGACCACTCTTCCATTCTGCATCTGCCCAATCTTTCCAACGGGTGAATATCCGTAAAGCCGCAGGTCCAGACGGCATTCCGGGCTGCATCATTAGAGCGTGCGCGAAACAACTGTCTGGTGTTTTTACTTTAAAACGTCCACCATTGTGCCTGCACCAAAGCAATCCAAAATCACTTGCTTAAATGACTGGCGTCCTGTAGCTCTGTCCCCCATCATCAGTAAATGCTTTGAGAGGCTAATCAGAGATTACATCTGCTCTGTGCTGCCTGCCTCACTGGACTCACTGCAGTTTGCTTACCACAACAACCACTCCACTGATGATACTATTGCATCTACACTACACACTGCTCTCTCCCACCTTGAAAAAAGGAACACATATGTGAGAATGCTGTTTGTAGACTACAGCTCAGCATTCAACTCCATAGTGCCCTCCAAGCTTGATGTGAAACTCTGGGCTTAAACAGCTCGCTGTGCAGCTGGATCCTGGACTTCCTGCCAAGCAGATGCCAGATGGTTAGAATGGGCAGCAACACCATCTCATTACTGACTCACAACACTGGAGACCACAGGGCTGTGTTCTCAGCCCACTCCTGTATTCCCTGTACACACATGACTGTGTGGCATCACATAGCTCCAATGCCATCACTAAGTTTGCTGATGATACAACGGTGGTAGTTCTGATTACTGACAGTGATGATACAGAGATGAGGTGCACACTCTGACACGCTGGTGTCAGGAGCACAACTTCTCCCTCAACGCCAGTAAGACCAAGGAGCTTGTGGTGAACACAGAGAACACAGCCCCATCACCATCAATGGAGCACCGGTGGAGAGAGCCAGCAGCTTCAAGTTCCTTGGTGTCCACATCAATAAGGAACTCACATGGTCCGTCCACACTGAGGCCGTTGTGAAGAAGGCTCGCCAGCGCCTCTTCTTCCTGAGACGGCTGAGGATGTTTGGAATGAACCACCACATCCTCACACAGTTCTACACCAGCACTGTAGAGAGCATCCTGACTGGCTGTATCACTGCCTGGTATGGCAACAGCACCGCCCTCAACTGCAAAGCCCTGCAAAGGGTGGAGCAAACTGCCAGACACATCATCGGAGGTGAGCTTCCCTCCCTCCAGGACATCTATACTAGGCGGTGTGTGAAAAAGCTCAGAGGATCATCAGAGACTGTATATAGATTGTATATTGTGTTGTGTAACAAGATGTGTAAACTGTGTTATGTGTAAATCAGATGTTTATTGTAATTGTCATACTGCTATGTTGCTTGGAACTGCACCCAAGACTTTCACCCACTGTTGCACTTGTGTATATGGTTGAGTGACAGTAAAGAGATTTGATGGACGCATGGACGCAGCGGCCTCTTCGGGGCACTAACTGTGCAAAACTGTGCATTTCCTTTGTTTTGTTTGCTGTTTTTCTCCGCTCTCTTTGTTTTTAAACAACCATCACAATGGCTACATACAGCATGGAAACCTTGTACAACATCGGCAAGAACTGCAGTCTGCTACATGTTAAACCGATATCAGTGCTGATAGCAGAGCTAGCCAAGCACAGCATCCAGCGACCAGCAGGCCCTGGGTCCGCAGGCTCACCTGAGCGTACACACCATTCAAGCGGACAGCGTAAGCATTGCACCCGGAAGTAGAAACGTGGTGAGGTGGCACCCAGGTCAGGCTAAATGATAATCCCACTAAACCAGCCATCCTACTACTTTTCTTATCTAATGTCAGGTCACTGGACAATGAAGTGGATTTACTAAGACTCAGACTGAACACTCAAAGAGAAATTAGGGAATACTGCGCTCTGATTTTGACTGAAACATGGCTTCATAACAACATTCCCGACTTGGCTGTTCAAATGGACGGGCTCATTTGTTTACACGCAGACAGAACCTCCGCGTCTGGGAACATTAAAGGAGGAGGACTGTGTGTGAATGTGAACACAGGTTTGAGCATTAACACTCAGATCATTAATAGTTATTGTTCTACTGGAATATTTATTGATCAAGTGTCAACTGCACTACCTGCCAAGGGAACGTAAAGGAAGCACTGGGAGAGTTACACAATGCCATCAGCTGCATTCAGAAAAGCCACCCGAAGGGTTTTTCATCACTGCTGGAGATTTCAGTCAAGTGAATCTCAGGGACATGCTACCAAAGTTTCACCAGCACATAACTGTACCGATGAGGGGAAAGAACATTCTGGACCATGTTTACACTAACATGCGCGGTGCCTACAAAGCCATTCTCCGCCCCCACCTTGGCCATTCAGATCACATCTCTGTGCTGCTAATCCCCACATACAAACTGGTGCAGAAACATGAGAAAATGACCACCAAGAACATCAAAGTATGGCCAGAGGGAGCAAGCTCAGCTCTTCAAGACTGCTTTGACTGTTCTGACCGGAACGTGTTTAAGGAAGCTGCTACACACAGCGGCCACACTGACATAGAGGAATATGCAGCATCCGTCAATGGATTCATCAATAAGTGTGTGGATGATATTGTACTCACTAGGAAAATCACTATACGTCTCACCCAGAAGCCTTGGCTAAATGCTAAAGTCCACTCACTGCTCAAAGCCTGTGATGAAGCCTTCAGATCGGGTGACAGAGTGGCACTCAGAGCAGCCAGGATTAATCTTACCTGTGGCATCAAAGAAGCCAAGGACTCATATGCCACCAGAATAAAAGAACACTTCAATAACAATGACTCACAGGGGATGTGGAGAGGCATTCAATGTGTCACTGACTACAGGCAGAAGAACCACCTCGCCTGTATGAACGACACATCTCTACGAGACACACTGAATAAATTCTATGCACGATTTGAAACAACTAACTCCAGGAAAGTGGCCAAGACTACCCCTCCACCAGGTGACCAAGTGCTGTCTGTTTCTACGAGTGATGTTAGGAGGACCCTCCTCAGGGTAAACCCCCGCAAAGCCAGCGGGCCAGATGGTATCCTGAGCCACGTGCTCGAGGAATGTGCCCACCAACTAGCAGATGCTTTCACAGACATCTTCATCATCTCCCTTGAGCAGGTGGTCATCCCTGGGTGCTTTAAATCTACCTCCATCACCCCAGTGCCTAAGAAGTCTACAGTGTCATGCCTCAATGACTACCGTCCTGTCGCACTCACCCCTGTGATCATGAAATGTTTTGAAAGACTGGACATGGCTCACCTCAAAGCAGACATCCCACCCACACTGGACCCTCAACAATATGCATACAGACACAACCGCTCCACAGATGATGCAATCGCATCCACAATTCACCTAGCCCTCTCACACTTGGAAAACAAAGACTCATATGTTAGAATGCTGTTCATTGACTTCAGCTCAGCATTCAACACAATCATCCCATAGATGCTAATTGAAAAACTGTCAGCACTTGGACTAAGCACATCAATGTGCAACTGGATACTCAACTTCCTTATCAACAGACATCAGGTTGTCAGAATCAACACACAGACCTCTCAACCATCACACTGAGCACCGGTGTGCCAGAGTCCACTTCTGGATAAAAGAACTTGAACCCTTCTGACTCATGACTGCAATGCAAAACACCAAAGCAATAGCATCATAAAGTTTTCAGATGACACCACAGTTGTGGGGCTCATCAGCAACAGTGGCGATTTCTCAGGACCAGCAAAGCCTTCTCTGCTGGTGTAACATGTCTAATAAATAAATATTAAAAATGTATTTTTAATCACTTTCCACTCCTAATTCATCTACAAACGAATAGCAAAAAACAAAAAGATTATCCAATCAGAATGTATTCCTTGATGTTTACAAGCAAAGTGTGACAACTGTTTCTCAAATCGCATGTCCGAGGCCATGCGCCTTAGCCGAAGCAGCGCATGAGTTTGAGCTCCACCCCGCAATCACACTTTAAGTGATGTACGTCATTTGAAAGCAAAGAGTGCGAGATCTTGCTGATGAGACAGCTGTCATCACTGCCTCATCACCATTGAGAAAGAGATCCTTATGGATTTAAAAACCTGAGATGTTCTGCATAATCGTGCGATTGATTAATTAAACTGTAAAGGAGGACTGATTTTCACTTCAAGCAAATTGGTAAGTGCTTTTTGCATTGTTATATCAACATCAGGAGTTTTCTAAGTGTAAATTAGGCTGCTTGAGCATTCAGTGTCGGATCAAGTTTTGAAAAGTAACCGTGTACCCACGGCAGAGGTTTCTTCGTGTGTGAGAGCTTGCGTGATTTTGTGCACGCAAGGGTTTAATATGAAATGATTGTTGACTTCAGACACACCAGAGCTCCTCATCAGCCATTATTCATCAACAGCACAGAAGTTGAAACAACGCAGAACTTCCAAATTCCTGGGCCTGCACATCTCCAACGACCTCACATGGTCACTGAACACCTCCTCCTTAGTACAGAAGGCCCAACAGCACCTGTATTTTCAGAGGCTGAAGAGAGATGGCATGTCTATGTCTTCAAACTTTGCTCGCGCGGCAGAGGTTTCTTTACGTGTGAGAGCTTTTATCACATGTGCAGGAGATTTTGTGCGTGCAAGGGTTTAAAACGAGTGCACGGGTTCTTCCCGTTTCCTCATGCGGCAATGTATGGCAAGCCACAAGTCTCAGAATAATGCGATAGTTTAATGCGTGTACATCTAAAACGGTGTATTTTGTGGCGTTCTAAACAACCATAAAGTGGTAAAATATGCCATAGTAATTTCAAACGCTGTAAAAAAAACATGCAACATTTTTTTGGACATATTGGACGATGTTTAGTGTATGTGAAAATTGCCGCTTTTTACGCTGATTGGTTTGATGCCGTAAAAAATGCTGTTTTTGGTTGCACAAAAGCATCGCTTTTTACGGTGTTTTCTATGTAGTACAATGACCACCATCTGCTGGTTTTCACAGTCAGTTAATTTTGAAGTGTTCTCACCCAATCAATGATGAACTGAGTCAGGCCAGACCAGTTCACTGCTGCAGGTTATTTCCGCCAATTGCTCATTCAAGTCAAACAAATCAAGATGGCTAGAAGAAATTTAATTTTGCGTTGCTGCCGGTGTTATGGTTCAACTCGTTTTCAACTGGAGACCTTCCATTTTACACCAGATGTGAACGACCAGTGGTAGATTCATTGATTCCGAAAATCATGCTCCTTAATATTTTGCTCTCCATTATATGTAAACTTACTAAATGATGCTGGCATCATTGTACAGATTCAAATAAGTGGTATTATTAGATTGAACGGCAGAAGTATGCAAGATATTACACACAGTAACGTGGTGTTTCCTCTAGATGGCAGTAAAAACTCGGAAGATTCGTTCAAATGTTCAGTTGAGTGGGCAAATCACGTTTTTTTTTACCTGTAGATGGCACTATTGACTCAATGTCAATAAACTCAATGGCTTTCAAACCTCTCATTTCAAACGTCTTTGCCAAACATGCATATGGCAAAGTTATATTGGTGTTTCTACACAACTCGTGTCATTTAACATGTTGATGGGTCATTTGAGGTCATTTTCTTGGTCTGCTTGAAAGTAAAATCAGTAGGAGTAGAATTTTAGTGTCAGCTGCTCACGAAATATTTACATATTTCAAAAAATATTTTCTTTGTCATTATTACATGCTACTAACTCATAACTCAATCGATATTGTACAAATTCACAAATTTGTGTGTTTAACATGCATGATTTTTGTATTATTATTTTATTTCATAAACATGTTAGTTTTAAATTATTCATGCAGTAGACACAGGAAATGTGCTGCAACTGCCTATCTTGCAAAATTTGCAGAAGAAAAAACATTGTCATATACCAGAATAATATGTTTATTATGGGCAGAGTCATTTTCATCACCTATCTAGGTCCTAACTCCCTCATTCTTCTGGCTGGATGCTCAAATAGTCATAAAAATAGGTTTGGTTGATTAATAAATGCAACACTGGATGTCCTATCAAGCATTTGACTATTTGTATAAAAACAGTCTTTATTATTCAGGGGATAACTGGGTGGAATCATTTTTATCCACCTGCTTGGATTCTACCTCCCTCGTTTTTATGGCTGGTGGCTCAAATAGTCATAAAAATAGGTTTGGATGATTAAAACAAGCTACGCTGTAAATCCCATAAAGCATTTGACTCTTTTAGCATAGACTGTCTTATTACTCAGGGGGGTAAAAACTGGGCGGGATGAATGTTCAGATAGTCATAAAAATAGGTTTGGTATATTAGCACAAGCAACACTATATGTCCCATATGGCATTTGATTCGAATAACATAGACAGCCTTGTAATTCAGTGGGGTAAAAACTGGACGGGGTCATTTTTACCTACCTGCCTGGATTCTACCTCCCTCATTCTTCTGGTTGGATGCTCGGATAGTAATAAAAATAAGTCTGGTATAGTAACAAAAGCAACACTATACTGTATGTCCTATACCACATTTTGTTCAAATGATATAGATCATTTAGCCTGTCTGAATGTGTTCTTCAGGTCTGCATAATTGTAACAGGCAGGACACAGAAAATGCACTTTTGATGTCCCTGAACACAAAATTGGTGGTACCACCGATTGCAGCAGTTACAGGCAATCTGAAATTAGGCAAAAATGTATGATCTATCAGCAATGTTATGGACAGACACTGTAACTATTGGTGGAGTGGGTATTTACCCAGCTGTTGTCACCACTTTCCTCCCTATAGTCATGGCACAGCTAGCTCAGGTCATCTAAAAATAACAAATTAAAGTGAGAAGGATAACATGAATCTAATTCCATCAATGTACACTATGCATTGTAAAATAAATTGTGCACCTTTTTAAATGGTACAGGTGAAGTTCTGCTAAACAAATCTAAGCACACTGGAAAATCAAAGTTTTCTCTAAAATACTTTGCAATTACATGAAACATACCATTGTTTTGGAGTAGAGTTCCAGCTATTTCCTTCCTTAATTCTTCCACTGTCAGAGAGTGAGACAGAGACCCAAGAGCAGAGAAACAAAGGATTTATTTACAATAAATTATAACTTAGGCAGATCTGTGAGGAATCCTCCATGAAGAGCGCGCCCACCATGCAGTGAGGAGATCCTCTGCTGAAGACCCGTGTGCACTGAGAACACATGCGCCACACTCCCAACAAGAAACGAGGAATCCTCTGTTGAAGATTCGTAAACTCAGAGAATAAGCATACAGCAAAATGGAAGGTAATCACACTCTCGAAATGCAGGCAGAGACAGGCAACCAAACAGATACATGAGACAGGAACAACTAGGCAGAGAAAGTGAGGTTAGTTGCTTCCACACACTAACACATATCAACACTAAACACTACAACATTCAACAATCCAGAAAAGTACATGACACACAAGGGGATTCAAATAGGCAGGAATAAACAAGAGACAGGTGCCGCTCGCTAGCTGAGAGTTGGCATGATAAGCGTTCCCATGGAAACAATCAGGTTTCCCATGGAAATGCTGATTCCGCATGCCAGCGGCACCTGAAACGCATGAGGGAGAAAACGTCAACACAATTGGAACAAAACATACAGAACATGGAGCATGAGCGTCCGGATCTTGACACAGACGACACTGAACCATACAGGAAGTCAGGATCCAGACACCATGCTCCAGACATGAAACGAGACCGACCGAAGTGTGCACAGCGATAACACACAACTGGACCCGTGCGCTCACACAAAGAACGTACACAAAACACAAGACATGGGA
Organism: Myxocyprinus asiaticus; assembly: GCF_019703515.2. Classification (NCBI taxonomy): domain Eukaryota; kingdom Metazoa; phylum Chordata; class Actinopteri; order Cypriniformes; family Catostomidae; genus Myxocyprinus; species Myxocyprinus asiaticus. The sequence continues at coordinate 9,078,040 of NC_059375.1, read as the reverse complement.
TGATGATGTCATGGTCCCATCAGATAAAAACCCAACCTAATTAATCTTTTATATATTTGAGACAATGATGAATTGTGATTGTGTGATTTTGGTAGATATTTGGTTGAGTTTGCACTGGTTAGACATGTTTTCTATACAGAAAACATATCTGTATTATTCAGAATTACTATCTGGGATTTTAGATTTGAGTGTGTTTACCATGATAAAACAAAACTTCTTTGAGAGAAGTCATAGATTGTAACTGCAAAGGCTCACACACACATTAAAAGTTTATGATAATGCAAACATTTTTGGCTACTGGCTACTGGTTACCATAACCTGGCAACACAATAAAAAGAATTAACCCATTTTGAAAACTATTTAAGCACTCAGACAGAAGAATAAGGGAGGTAGAATCCAGGCAGGTGAGAAAATAAGACCTCGCCCAGTTATTACCCCCCTGTATAATAAGTCTTTCTATGTCAAAAGAGTCAAATGCTCTGTAGGACATACAGTGTTGCATTTAGTAATCCACCAAACCTATTTTTATGACTATCTGAGCATCTAGACAGAAGAATGATGGAGGTAGAATCCAGGCAGGTGAGAAAAAATGATTCTGCCCAGTTATAACTCCCATGTATAATAAGAATATGTCAAAAGAGTAAAATGTTCTATAGAACACACAGTAGCATTTATTAATCCACCAAACCTATTTTTATGACATTCTGAGCATCTAGACAGAAGAAAAAGGGATGTAGAATCCAGACAGGTGGGAAAATATGACATCGCCCAGTTTCTACCCCCCTGAATAATAAGACTTTCTTTGTCAAAAAAGTCAAATGCTATATGGTACATACAGTGTTGCTTGTTTTAATAATTCAAACCTACATTTATGGTTATCTGAGTATCCAGCTAGAAGAACAAGGGAGGTAGAATCCAGGCAGGTGGTTAAAAATGACCCTGCCCAGTTATTACCCCCCTGAATAATAAGACTGTCTATGTCCAAAGAGTCAAATACTTTATAAGTCATACAATGTTGCATTTATTAATCCACCAAACCTATTTTTATGACTACTTGAGCATCCAGCCAAAAGAATGAGGGAGGTAGAATCCAAGCAGGTGGGAAAATATGAATCCGCCCTGTTGTTACCCAACCCTGAATAATAAGACTGTCTATGTCAATAGAATCAAATGTGTTATGGGACATACAGTGCTGCTTGTGTCAATCCACCAAATCCATTTTGAAGACTGTTTGAGCACCCAGACAGAAGAATGAGTGAGGTAGAATCCAGGCAGGTAGGTTAAAATTACCCCGCCCAGTTATTATCCCCTGAATAATGAGGCTATTTATGTGAAAATAGTCAAATGCTCAATAGGAAATACAGTGTTGCATTTATTAATCCACTAAACCTATTTTTATGACTATCTGGGCATCCAGCTAGAAGACCAAGGGAGGTAGAATCTTGGCGGGTGGGTAAAAATGACTCTGCCCAGTTATTAACCCCCAGAAAAATAAGACTGTCTATTTCAGTACAAACAAATGCTTTATGGGACATATAGTGTTGCATTAATCAATCCACCAAACCTATTGTTATGACAATGTAAGCATCCAGCCAGAAGAATGATGGCGGTAGAATCCAGGCAGGTGGGTAAAAATTACTCTGCCCAGTTATTAACCCCCTGAATAATAAGACTGTCTATTTCAGTACAAACAAATGCTTAATGGGACATATAGTGTTGCATTAATCAATCCACCAAACCTATTTTTATGACTATCTGAGCACTTAGGAGTTAGAATTCAGGCAGGTAGGTTAAAATTACCCCGCCCAGTTATTACTCCCTGAATAATTAGGTTATTTATGTCAAAAGAGTCAAATGCTTCATTGACTTCAAGTGTTGCCTCTGTTAGCTAATTCACCAAACCTATTTTTTATGACTATCTGAGCATCCAGGCAGAAGAATAGGGGTTTTAGAATCTAGATATGAAAATGACTCATTTAACAGATATTTATCTTATAACTTATAAACAGATATTATTCTGGTATATGGCAATGTTTTTTCCCCCGCCAGTGTTGCAAGATAGGCAATTACAGCACATTTCCTGTGTCTACTGCATGTATAATTTTAAACTGCAGGTTTATGAAATAAAATACTAATAAAAAATTAATCATGCATGTTAAACACACAAATTTGGGAATTTGTACAATACTGTTTCATTGCATGTGTTAGTAGTGTGTAATAATGACAATGAAATATTTTTTATATACACTATATTGCCAAAAGTATTCGCTCATCTGCCTTTAGACGCATATGAACTTAAGTGACATCCCATTCTTAATCCATAGGGTTTAATATGACGTCGGCTCACCCTTTGCAGCTATAACAGCTTCAACTCTTCTGGGAAGGCTTTCCACAAGGTTTAGGAGTGTGTTTATGGGAATTTTTGACCATTCTTCCAGAAGCGCATTTGTGAGGTCAGACACTGATGTTGGACGAGAAGGCCTGGCTCGCAGTCTTCCCTCTAATTCATCCCAAAGGTGCTCTATCGGGTTGAGGTCAGGACTCTGTGCAGGCCAGTCAAGTTCTTCCACACCAAACTCTCTCATCCATGTCTTTATGGACCTTGCTTTGTGCACTGGTGCGCAGTCATGTTGGAACAGGAAGGGGCCATCCCCAAACTGTTCCCACAAGGTTGGGAGCATGGAATTGTCCAAAATCTCTTGGTATGCTGAAGCATTCAGAGTTCCTTTCACTGGAACTAAGGGGCCAAGCCCAGCTCCTGAAAAACAACCCCACACCATAATCCCCCCTCCACCAAATTTCACAGTTGGCACAATGCAGTCAGACAAGTACCGTTCTCCTGGCAACCGCCAAACCCAGACTCGTCCATCAGATTGCCAGATGGAGAAGCGTGATTCGTCACTCCAGAGAACGCGTCTCCACTGCTCTAGAGTCCAGTGGCAGACGTGCTTTACACCACTGCATCCGACGCTTTGCATTGCACTTGGTGATGTATGGCTTGGATGCAGCTGCTCGGCCATGGAAACCCATTTCATGAAGCTCTCTACGCACTGTTCTCGAGCTAATCTGAGGGCCACATGAACTTTGGAGGTCTGTAGCGATTGACTCTGCAGAAAGTTGGCGACCTCTGCGCACTATGCGCCTCAGCATCCGCTGACCCCGCTCTGTAATTTTACGTGGCCTACCACTTCGTGGCTGAGTTGCTGTCATTCCCAATCGCTTCCACTTTGTTATAATACCACTGACAGTTGACTGTGGAATATTTAGTAGCGAGGAAATTTCACGACTGGACTTGTTGCACAGGTGGCGTCCTATCACAGTACCACGCTGGAATTCACTGAGCTCCAGAGAGCGGCCCATTCTTTCACAAATGTTTGTAGAAGCAGTCTACATGTCTAGGTGCTTCATTTTATACACCTGTGGCCATGGAAGTGATTGGAACACCTGAATTCAATTATTTGGATGGGTGAGCGAATACTTTTGGCAATATAGTGTATATATATGTAATTATTTTGTGAGCAGCTGACACTGTAGTGTAAAATTCTACTCCTACTGATTTTACTTTCAACCAGAAAAAAAAAAAAAAAATGACCTCAAATGATCCATCAACGTGTTAAATGGCATAAGTTGAGTAGAAACACCAATATAACTGTGGCCAGTTGGCAAAGACGTTTGAAACCAGGAGGTTTGAAAGTCATTGAGTTGAATTTCTGAGTCTATGGTGCCATCTACAGGTAAAACAACGTGATTTGCCTACTCGACTTAGCGTAAAGCCTTTGAACGAATTTTCAGTGAGTTTTTACTGCCTTCTAGAGAAAATTTGGTTGGCTTCTTCTTTGTCATAGACAACTTTTCTCATTTCTTGATTCTTCCCTCTCTTATAATACAATGTTCCTTCTGTTAGAATGTAGTAAGTACTTTACTTGCGGGTATTAAATATGTTTTGGATAGATTTTAAATTAAAACAAGCTATGATCTATAAATTGCATTATACTCCATATTTCAATGCTTACATAGCTGTTATTTTTAGATCACAACTGGATTTGCCTAAATAATAAACGAGTGTATAAATATAAATGCAGCCTCCAAAATAACCATACCGTTGGCCCTAACCTCTGTAATAGTTTAAACAAAATCCTATATTATTACGTTCATGGAGGTAGGATTTTTGGATTATAACAAGAACTTTGATGTCTTTTCAAATACCATCAAGTATCAGAAGCCCTTCTTCGAATGACATATTTCTCAGATTTTGTAGCACCTTCTGGGAAGCTACCATAAGACAGATAATTAAAAAGTTTGTGGTAAATGTCTGGATCCATTTGCTTTGAAGGACAAGAGGTAGAGTTAATGGAGAGTTCTGCTTTTCCAGTTTTTCAAATTGACCGAAGTCTCTTTTAGGGTTCTCCTATGCAAATACTGAAACTGGGTCTAAATTGGGGTGTTCTGTTGATACAATCAATGAGCTCTTCGTAAGATATGATTAAGTGTGCTGACCTCACAAGCACGTGATGAACGTATATGTTGTTCGTGATCTAACTTACGTATTCATAGATATAATAAATTTGTCTACAGTCCTATTTTTTTTTTTTTTTTACATTTTCTTCTTTCTGGCTGAAAGTAAATAGTCCCCCCAAGTGGCAAGCGCTGAAGCACTGGCTTAAAAAACACTATTATTCCTCAAGCTAATATTGGTGAAGGAATTAACATTGATGTTTACATTATAACGCAATTGTTAAAATGTTATTGCACTACAGATATCCTGTGATGCCTGCGGAAGGTGGTTCCACCATATGTGTGTAGGAAGGCCAAAGACAGAGGAGAAATTTCTGTGTGCAGCATGCTGAATCTCAGTGAGACATAAGGAAGGAACTAACAGACCAAAAAATGGATAAAGTTTAATGTTTTTTACTTACTTGTAATTATGAGTTTGATATTGTTTGTTTTTCATTGATTTTGAATGTTTGTTTTGAATGACTTTGATTTTTCCATATATATATTTTATTTATAATATTTCTTTAATTCCCACATTTTTTTTTTTTTTATGTTATTAAAGTATTCCATGTAATACTTGTGTGAGCTTTCTTTCTTATTGAACACAGGGGGAACATTATCTGACAGTAACATTCCCAGCTGTCAGAATGCATTCCCCCTACTATAATGGGGGTGGTTTTAAGGCAAAACTAAAACCTAAAAACTTGTGTGATGTTTTTTATTTTTATTTTTATTATTTTTTTAATATTTTTTTTTTTTTATCAACAATTTCTTTTGACCTTTTCTCAGTAAATTGCGGTGAAAGTGTACTTGTTAGGACAGAAAATCATCAGGTTTAGTTTACTGTAAACAGCTGAACTAAAGTGGACAACGGAGCTCTCTTGTGGCCAAATCACGCAATTACATTTCTAAAAAAATAAATAAATAAATAAATAAATAAAAGCTTGGCAAAAAAAAAAAAAAAAAGAGAGAGAGAGAGAGAGAGAGAGAAATATGTAAGAACGGTTGCATATTTAGCATATAAAATCACAGTTATGTGAGTGAGCACGCATTTATTCCAAGAGTCTAAAATATTCCAAATGAAAGCTCTCACGAATATAATATTATTTATTGATAGATATAACAGTAGGTGGTTGTGTTCATAAAGACATAAAAAACGCCACAAACAAAGGTTCTTTTTACCCCATTTCGTGGCTTGCCATAGTATGAACTACCCCGCGCAAGGGTTTAAAACGCGCGTGCGAGTTCTTCCTGTTTCCTTGCTTGGCATTAATCTTTGTCGTTTGCGAGCGTCAATAACGCGCACGGATTATTGGCATTGATTTGCTATCATAGGACTTGCATGGGAGTATATATCAGGGGAGCAGTGACATAGATGGGGGTGGGAACACAACTCAAATACCTGACTCATTTAGAGGATCTTAGTTTGTTGGAGTTAACTACTCTGCAAGCCCCAGTTATAATAGCAAAGTGCCTCCCCTCAGACAACGGGCAGTGGCATTGCTGTTAGTCAGATACATGTATACACATACACAGTCCTTTTATCCAAAGCATTTAAACAAGTTTTAACCAAAGCACCTTGTAGTGCCTTCAAGGTATACATTTATCAGTATTTATTATTTCCAAGATGAAAACTGGACACCACTCACATGCAACATGATTAGGTCATGTTTATTGTGGTATAATGTCTACTGTTTCATTTGACTTTTTTTAAATAGTAGGTGGTACATTAAGCAAGGTAAGGCAAGTTTATTTATATAGCACATTTCATACTCAATTGCAATTCAAAAAAGCTTTACATAGTGATTATAAAGAAAATACAAGATACATCAAAATCAATTTTAAAATCAAGAACAAGAAATAAAAAAATTAGAATTAAAATTATTAAAATTAGTTACATTTTGATTTAAAAATATATTTAAATGAATAAAAAGAATACATAAATAAAATGATATATTGCAATCAAGTGCAGCACAGTGCTTAGTAAATGCACAGCTTAAAAGATGTGTTTCACATAAGCCATGTTCTCCGAGAGAAATCTGGGTGTATTAAACCTTTTTCTTTTAATCCATTAAACGGCGTAAGGAAATCGTCATTCTTGTTTACATGACGTTTCAGAACACCACTTACTGCAAAAACCCTGGAATAAACCGCTTTCTTAAGTGCATGTAAACGTGGACAATGACTTCTGTCTTGTCTTTGTTTAACTGAAGGAAGTTTCTGCACATCCAACTGTTAATTTCAACAATGCACAGGGAGTATTTGGGGCTGTAGTCATTTAGGGATAGATCTGGGTGTCATCTGCATAGCAATGGTAGTCAGTTTGGTTCTTTTTCATAATTTGACCTCATGCAAGCATATACAGAATGCACAGAAGAATGCAAGAATTGAGCCTTGTGGGACTCCACACATTATGGATGTCCACGCAGATTCATAGTTGCCTATGTTCACATTGTAACCCCTCCCTTCTAGATATGACCTTAACCAGCTGAGGACTGTCCCAAAGAGCCCTACCCAATTTTCAATCTTTCTAGGAGTATGTTGTGGTCGACAGTGTCAAAGACAGCACTGAGATCTAGTAATACCAGCACTGATATTCAGGCGAATATACAGTAATTTATTATCTTTATAAGCGTTGTCTCTGTGCGGTGATGTGGTTCGAAACCAGATTTTAAATCATCCAAGTAGCCATTTGAGGTTAAGACTTTTTTCAGCTTATTGAAAACAACCTTTTCAATTATCTTTCCTATGAAAGGAAGATTTGAGATTGTTCTGTAGTTATTTAATACAGTATGGAGTTATCCATATTGCTTTTTTAGGAGGGGCTTAAAAACTGCGGTTTTCAGGGACTTCGTAAAAGCGCCTGAGGAGTGAGGACTTTTCCATTTCTAAGATATCTGTTTCTAGACAGTTAAACACTTAAGGATTTAGGGAGTGTGTCAAGACAGCAGGTCAATGGGTTTGCCATCACTTGCCTTAAAATCAGACTAAATTCTGAAGTTGTTGTGGTGGGGTCTTTCTGACCTCAGTGCAACATGACGATGAGCTGATCACCATTCTAATGTCATTCATTTTCTTCCTGAAAAAAAAGCAAATTTGTTGCATTTGCTGTCAGAGAGCATTTCATAGGGAACCTGAAAGGGTTTGTTATTCTCACTACAGTAGCTAAAAGAGTGCGGGTGTTGTTTATGTTGCTGTTTATAATGTTTAAGAAGAAGATCTGTCTAGATGTGCTTAGTTCCACATTGAATGCATGAAGGCTGTCTTTCCCCTTCGGTCACTCACTCAACGTTATGTCGATGTAGTGATACTAGGGGTCGCCCTTGGGAGCCCCAAACACTTCTAATCTTTGAGAAAAGGCCAATGAGAATTGGCAAGTGGAATTTGCATGCCACTCCCCCAGACATACAGGTATCAAAGGAGCTGGCTCACAACCACTCGTTCAGATTTTTTCTTCGGAGCCGAGCGTTTGTGTGTCAGTGAGCTGAATTCCATTCACCTCGAAAGAAGCATATGCTGTTGGATATATGACGCATTCCAGCGGCTTTCTCTCCTTCTGCACGCTTAGTGCAGACTATGCCCCTGGGCACTTTGATAGCGCTACTAAGAGAGTATATATCTCTGCAAAGAGTATTTTTTCCTCTATTAGAACAGCACATTGACGTGAATGTATTTTAAAGATGCGTCTTTTTAAAGATGCCGTTCTGTCTTTGTGTAATTCCTGGATGCGGTCGTTATCTCTCCGCCTCCAATAGCCACGGGTGCTGCCTCACGTGTCTGGGCCGCGCTCACACTGAGGCAGCCTTTGTGGATGGTTCTTGTTCTCATTGCGAGAACATGACCGTGGCAACGTTGTGGTCGTGGCTTTACTTCCTCGGAGGGAAAGCCACTCCAGCCGCCCCCCACGCTGGGCCTTCTGCCTACGGGTATGAGGCTGGCCCGGCTGGCACAGGAGGCGATTTGGGGACTCCAATGGGCGTGGCCTCGCCGGGTAAATCCCCGTGGACCTCCCATTCCCCAGCACGCTCATTTGTCCCCGTCAAGTTCCGAGGTGAGACCAGCTCGCCTCACGGCCAGCTTAACATCTCCTTTGGGGCTTGTGATCTCCTTTGGGGTTCAGCACAAGAGAGAGCGCACTGGTGATGTCGGATGCCGAGGACTCGACTGGGCTGCCACCTTCAGGTGTGCCTGCCCAGTCTGAGTCTGGCACAGAGCTGACCGCCATGCTTGCCGGGCCGCCGCGAGTGTTGGGTTGGACTGGAACCCTCCCCTGAGCCCTTGCAGCTAGATGATTGGTTCCTGAGTTCGGGGTGCCACTCACAGCCTCTGGCAACTAAAGCCTCCTGTATGTGCTGTATCGCCTCAGTCTGCTTCTTCACTGCCTCCGCCCTGCATGCCATGGCCTTCCTGCAAGTACACCAGGCCAAGGCACTGAAAGAGCTGCACGTGGGTAGTCCTGATCCCAATGTGATGCAGGAGCTGCGCTTGGCACCGACCTCAGTGTGAGCACTCAGGCAGGCGATGTCCACCTTTGTGGTCCAGGAGTGCCACCTGTGGCTGAATCTGGTCGAGATGAGGGACGCCGACAAGGCTCGCTTTCTCAATGCTCCCATCTCCCAGATTGGCCTATTCAGTGAAACCATCGAGGACTTTGCCAAGCAGTTCTCAGCGGTGAAGAAGCAGACTGAGGCGATACAGCACATCTTGCCCCGGCGTGGCTCAAGGTCCCATACCCCGTCTGTAGCAGACAAAGAGGTTACGTGTGGACTGATGCACCTGCTATTACACATGCAGCAGCTTGCTTACACCTGCAACGGCAGTTCATGTAACACGGTCCAGCTGTTGTGACGTTTTTCTATAGGGACCCCTAGTGTCACTACATCGACACAACGTCAAGTGAGTGACCGAAGGGGAACGTCTCGGTTACTGTTGTAACCTCCGTTCCCTGATGGAGGGAACGAGATGTTGTGTACCTCTTGCCACAACACGGTACTATCCGCTGAAATGGCCAGGACCTTGTCTCGGCTCCTCAGCACAAAACCTGAATGAGTGGTTACAAGCCAGCTCCTTTTATACCTGTATGTCCGGGGGAGTGGCATACAAATTCCACTCGCCAATTCTCATTGGCCTTTTCTCAAAGATTAGAGGTGTTTGGGGCTCCCAAGGGCGACCCCTAGTGTCACTACATCGACACAACATCTCGTTCCCTCCATCAGGGAACGGAGGTTACAACAGTTAATACATTATAGATGTCATAATTTACTGCATTGTCTTTTCATGCTTTGCGCTGCTGTTGTGCAGGTAGCAGGATGTAAGTAATATTAGTAAACTAATATTCCATTCCACCTGTGTTCCCTGGGAATATAACCCATGACTGAGCCATATCTTATTGGGCTACAGAAACATTCTATCATGTCAAAACCCAACTTTCTATATATAAAGCAGATCAACCATCTTCAAATGTCAACATTTCAGATCTAAATGCACAGAGGACTCTCTTTTTGATTACTTAGCCTATAATTATATTGCTCTCCAAAGTCTCTTTCTTCTGTGCTAGCATCTTTACTACTCCAGCCACTGTAAGAAATTGGCAGTAATATACTGCAGATGTTGTTAAACTTTGTATAAAGAATTGCTTGCTATGTGTCTCATTTGTAAGTCACTTTGGATAAAAGCATCTACTAAATTACTAAATGTAAATGTAAAAATCTAAATGTCTTTAATATTGTAAAAGAAAAAAAACATGGTCATTATGGTGCATTATAATGTGCAGTCATCACAGCAGGCCAGATTAGTCCTGCCGAGTGAATATAACCGATGAATAATGTATAGCTGGAGGAATAAAGACACAGAAAGAGAGAGAGAGAGATTTCCCTGCTTAATATGAAGTCAAGAGAGCATCTGGCCAGCACAAAAGAATAAGGTCACTGCAAAACAGCTGGCAGGCTTAAGCAGAATAAAGTGAATAAAGTAAAATAAAGGCCTCAGGTGAAAAAGATTATTTTTTATTACTGTGCCTCCAAAAACTACAAATGTCGGTTAGATATGTGTCCAGACTGAAGGAAAGACAAATACATTTGAAATAATAGGTTATACATACTATGCAGTACATTTTCATACCCCCATCGTATACATATAATATATTGAATAAATTGTAAAATCATCAATGCTACTATTTCTCTCGAACCGATAATCTTTATATTTTAGTTATACCAATAATCTAAACACGAGCTGTAAAAAGTTTTTTTTTCACATCGTGAAAAGGTCATAATGGTTACGTTTTTATCTGATGTACTTAAAATGATTTTCTTTTTTTTTTCAGAGACATTATGATGATAACCTACTTACCACAACCTGGTACTTTACGTGCTGTTGTCAAAATGTTTTGTTTTTTCTACTATGTTATCTTCCAAGGCAAAGGGTTTACCATCGACATCCCAGCACACTACCTTGTACCTCTATTGAGTATTTTAGCAAGAATAAAGTATGCCTAGATGAGAAATACTAACCAATATAGCCTGTAACGTCATATAGAAATAATATATATGACTACAAAGATTTACAGTTTTCTTGTAATTTGGAATGAGCCATAACAGCGTAAAAATGAAGGACAGGTTATTGTTGGGCCTCATGTAATCAGATAGAAGACAAAGGCAGGCCTAACACAGTTGTAAAACCTAACTCAGGCCCACATACCAAGTCATAAATTTTACTGATAAAAACCATGCGTCAAAATCAAACAAAGGGAGTCCAAAACAGACTACAAATCCCATGAAGCCTTGCACACTAAAGGATCGAACTCTTAGCTCCTATTGGATGAGGCACACGACAGAACACACCTCAACCATGACATCATTAGGAGTAGAAATACCTCTGAAATGCTTCTGGGATTTGCTTCCAGCAACTTTGCTCGCCGTGCATAGATGCAGCTCATCGCTGCTCTCAGATGTAGCCTCGAGGCACAAGGAAGTAACGTCCGACTTGAAACTGTGGCCATACAATCTCCATCTCACTGGACAAGTTGAGATTACTCTGTGTTCCACTGAACACTCTAACGGATCTGAAGGAGACCGACGAGCAATCCGAATCTTCATCCGTTTGCCTGCAGAAGTGAAGAGATTAAAGATTTCTCTTCCATCTTCAATCAAGTCGACGTCGCTGATTTCTCCGCCAGCCTGCCGAGAATCAGCAGCCGTACCGCCCGCTGACAGAGCGAGGAAATGGCCTCCCGTCATCACCCGAGCCTCGAGGAAAGACTGATGAACACACATTCTACGTCCTCATATGATTCAAGTAAGAGGTTTACGTCTGGGCAGAGATAGAATATTATAGTGTGTTATTCTTGTGTATCAAGGTTATTGCTTGTACAGTCTACGGACCGCCATGTCCGCTCATTGCTAATACTCAGGGTATTAATTATCACAAATTTGATTTGCTGTATTGTAGTCCAACCACATTGGACTTTTGTGCATTTCCGCCATCGCGCGTGAGACCGGCAAACTGAGTTTATCCATTAAAGAATCAAAGACCGCGGGACGGGTTACAAGCCGTCCACCGCGTCTCCGAGTGATAAACTAACAGCTGCTTTCTCTCCCACGATCGCGAAACCGGCTTTGGGGCCATCACTTAATTCGCTCTCTCTCGTACAAACCACATACACGCGACCCCTCACAAACATTCTCGCACACATTTTTGGCTAGTAGATTGCTTTGTGATAAAGCTCAGCTTTGTCCCTAAGCTATCGTACAAGCAGATACACATGGTAACTGGTAGACGCCATTGACTGGTTTCTCTCCGCCCACATTCGCGGCCATATTCTCTGGCCTGAAGTCTTGCGTGACATACTCTCCACGAGACTCACGTCCACCATTTTGTGTGCGTCCCTCCTTACACACACACACACACACACACACACACACACACACACTCGCTCTCATACACACACACCCTCATGTGTTATAGGATTATTTTGATTTCCATATCTAATCATATCACTGTTTAATTTGTAGTTGTAAGTCGGAAGTTTATTGACTGCATTGTATTAATTATTAATTGATATTACTGCATAAATAAACTTTGTTATATTACAAAGAGAAGTGTTTTGGTTTGTTTTGCATACACCTGTGTCATGCTGACGGGATGTCAGTGCTCGGATTCAAGCCTTCATTCATTGTTTTTTTCCCGAAAATCGATATTCTTCGGATGTCGATTTTCCTAAGAAAACAATCTAATATTGAGACTGTTATACTATCTGGTTATTAGTCCCTGATTCCAGGGTAGTGCCCCGTCAATATTAATCCTTATTAATATTCTATTGATTTTTGATAATTGATAATTATCTTTGATGATTGTTGAATCTGAATGATCAATAAGATTTTAATTTTAATTAATGTTTCATCGATGTTAATGATTAGTGATTATCTTTGATAATTGTTGATTTAAAGGATTAAAAAAAGCTAACATTGATTCTCATCAATGTTCTATTGATTTTAATAATTAATAATTAAGTTTGGTAATTATTAATTATTGCTAATAACCAAACCCTCTCCTAAATGTAGCACACTACATTTACTGGAGCCCCATATGAGGTTTTAATGAGTTAGATTCAACTAATTAGTTTAAATATTAATTAATAACTAAAGAAATAATTACCAATTATTTCTGATAGTAACACTGATCTAAACCAGTAAAGCCCTACATTATATATAACCTTTATATGACATATTATTCAAAAATAGGCTTATTGAATGGCAAAAACATAACTGCAACCATAACACAATGGCATACTTTCATTATTTGGCTTCTTGAAATCCCAGGGCAGCAAATTTGTTCCTTTTCTGTGCATGTGTGTTTGTTTATATGTGTGAATAAATAAAAATGGGTAAATGGAAAGGTTTTAGGAAACTTTATCTTTGCGGCGCTTAATTGTGTTGTCAGCGTTGCAAAGGCAGTGCTGTAGTATTATGGTTAATGTGCATTTCATTTTCATATACACTATTTGGGTGGTTTTTTATGCATTCGTGCGGGAGCAAGCATTTTGAGCAAGCATTTGAGCATTGGGCTGGAAAATGTCAAACGAATCTGGCAACACTGGTTGTGTGTGCTATGGTTAATTTGTGTCGTGTTACAAATGTGTCATGTCTGCCTGTATCCCGTCTTGGTGAAGTCAAGTGTGGCGTTATAAAATATTTATTAAAACATGTCATCTGTTAACTCAGTTGATTATTATTGTAATGCTGAATTATTATTGAGGATTATTGTATTATGTTGATGAGATTTGTTTAAGCAAACTCCCCAACAGTGTTGCGTTAGTAGCGTTGCTAACTACATGTAGCGACGCTACTAACTTAACTACATTTTTCAGTAGCTTGACAGTAGCTCAGCTGCTTTTAAAACAGAGTAGCTTTTCCAGTAATGAACTACTTTTCCAGCAAGTAGTGGTGTAGCGTGACCAAATGCTACATCATGTTGGTCAGATTATAACTAATAGTCTTCCTTGTTGCGTAGAAGCCAAAATTTTACCGGCAAAACGTCCGACGATCTGGCAGCATATTTCTGTCTGCTGATCAGAATCAGGCAGTGTCGTCTTCTTCTTTTGTAATGGCAGATCACAAACAAAAATAGTGAATTACCGCCATCTACTGAGAGCTTATTAAAGCTCACTTGGATAAGAGATTGTCTGATGGTTATGTAAAGTGAGCAACCACAGTTTGTTTACCTTTACAAGAGGTACAAGGGCAGGTAAATCTGAAAATCATAAAAGAACACCATTTTATTCTTCTATGTAACAAAGAATGTTTCAGACACTTTGTTCTTAATAGATCACACAACAACATATTTACCTTTACTATTTTAAATAAAATAATTCAAAAAGTTATTATTGCCTTTTGAGGGATTTTGTTTCTGTTCTAAATGTTTATTTCACTTCTCATCATCTGTGCATTATTGGGAGCAGCGAGTTAATTATTATTATAATATTTATAAATATACAGTATATATTATTATAATAATTACTATCATGCAGAACTATTTGATTTCTCCATTTCTTAGCATTTAATTAACTATTATTTTCATGTAAAATAAATAAAATGATTGGTAAAAGAAATCATTTATTTCATGTATTATTATGCAACAGTCTAGGATGACCATCCGTCCACTTTTTTTGGACCTGAACAAAGCGAACAAATATTTGTAGAGCAACCTCTGTATGTGACCTGTAAATCTGGTACTTGCATGTCAATGGCAAAAAAGTCAGAAAATACAATGAGCATGAACCCAGGTGAGGAACAAGCCCTGAGTCTTTATTCACATATTAGCCACACTAAATATTATGTGACAAGAACAAAAAATGCCAGCCCAAGGAGAGTTTGTCATAAAAATTTGATCTTTAGGGAAGTAGGCTACACTTCACAGCAGGACTGAAAAGTGTGAAGTATAGTATAAAAATGTTTTTTTAATTGCATCTGATAACTACTTAAAATTATGAATAGCTTGTAGCTTGTCAAACTACAGTTTCAAAGTAGCTTCCCCAACACTGCATATACAATAGACCAATCCCAATGTTTAAAAGAAATTTCAGCTGTTGTGTTAGATTTGACATATTAGATGACTAAACGAAAGTACGACACAAAACCATCATAAATATACAAATATTCTTAGCCACTCAGAGCGTATCCATGAGCCTGGCTCGTGAACACTAAGAGTGCATCACCCATTTACTCTGAAGTGCACACAAACCATGGCTATTAATTTTACATAGCCTAATCTCAGCTTTTTGTGGTTTAATGATCACATACAGTATGAACATATCACGATTTTGATGTTATTTAGATTTTTTAATTGTGCAGCCCTGAAGGATCGTGAAATTAGTCTAATGATGCACTCTTCTGGAAATCAAGTAATCAAAAAAAAAAAATCAAAAAAAAAAAAAAAAAAAAAAAAAAAAAATATATATATATATATATATATATATATATATATATATATATATATATATATATATATATATATATATAATTTATTATAATATTTACAATATTGCTTAATTTTAAATCAGCAGCAAAATCATTACAATGATATCCCAGCCCTATAAAGCCCTACACAACAGTTCATATTTGTTCTTTGCAGGTTACTTGTGTGTGCTTTGACTTTGAAAGAAATTGCTCTTGTTGATCAGAAACTTCACCCCTCCCTCATCTCACACACTGCGTGCTGCCTGCTTGAGGAGCGAGTGAGACACAGATGCATGTTCTTATATATCTCGCTCGAAAGGTTTTATACATTAATATAGACATTTCTAAACGTAAAAAAATATATATGACAGTGTACAGTATCTTAGTTCATGCTACTCTATGCACACATTAAACAGAGACAATGCGGCCGTTCGATTTGAAGTTTAATTTTCATTTAATTTAGTGATATTGGCTGCACAGACTAACCACTGCATTGTCATTTTAGATATGGAAGCATAGCGTAGCATTACACCTTTCATTCAATTCAGGCATCTCATCCAATCAAAATTCAGCATCTGCTTTATAAGCTCTGCAGCTGTTGTTCATCGCTTGTTACTCGTGAGCGAAAAATCATGATTCACGTTAGCCTATGCCTTTTCTTTTCAAGCAAACAGTCGCATTATATTTCGATTATACATCACTTGGTTTACTTACTCAACATTTACAAGTCCTCTGCCTTCTCTTGGGGGAACAGTTGTCATTTCTAGCTGGTGATTGTTAGGCTTTTAGTTTTTTTCTGCTATCAATGTTCTCAATTCTCTGTTCATCATATTCTTAATACTGGATCAGTATTGCATTTCAAGTGGCAATGTTTCATTTTCAAGAGTACTCTGTATGCGCCAATCTTCATGTTAGCTGTGAGAAAGATTGTGTGTTTTTCCAGTTTGGCGGCCATGTCACGCAGATGAGCTGCATTCAGGTTCACATTGCTCATCTGTTCACAACAGTGTTTGCATGCCCGAATATATTTCTGCATTGTGGAATTAGATTCAGTATTCATGCATGTTGTTTATGCATAAGTTCTTCAGTGTACGTGATCTGATTATCTCCATTATCTCGTGTTCTGCTCGTCGCTCCTATCGCACATTAAATCACAAAGATATTCTTGATTTAATTCATATGTCTAAATTTTCTGTTCTCTGTTAAAGGTGCTCTCAGTAACTTTTGTTTTAGTGTCATCTTGGACTTACACTGTCACCAAGCGGCTTGGATGCAGCATAATTTAAAATAAATAGTTTTCAGTTTCAGATGACATTGTAGAAATGTAGTATTCACAGTTAGCCATGATTACTTTAATCAATGAGTAAAAGTGTCAAATAACAGGATGGTTACTGAGATTAAACGAGTAGTATTTGGCTGGTCATGTTATTCTAAAATGGCAGCCCTCATGTGCAAACCCCCTCCATGTAGATTAAAACAGATTTTATAAGAATACTGATATGACTGGAGTCTTCATTTTAATGTGAGTGGTCATGATTTCTTACATATATTGCAAAATTACAATTCATGTCTTTAGGAGTTCAACTTTTTTAATTAGGAAAATATTATTGAGTGCACTTTTAAAGGGGAAGTATCATCTGTTGCTTTGTGCCTTATGACACCTAGTGGTGGGCTATTGCCTAACAACAATACTGAATTACAGTCAAAGAACAGAGCGGTATGCCTGGGTCATTATCAAAGATGGTGACAAACAAGTCCCTTGAATTTTCAGTATTGATAAAGATTCAAATAGTCAAGAAACCCAATTTAAAGGCATCTTCTATACCTCTCCTTTATTAAATAACTGATATGTTTTGACTCTATATTGTTTTTACATTTTAGATATTATGTTTTAATTTGTCATTTGCCTGAAAGTTCCTTGTCCCCTTCATCGGATACACCACTTCTATGACATTTACAGTTAATTATGTTGTTTATTTTTCTCTTTTTTTCAGGTAAGTGCTATTAGTGCTAGGCCTGTGAAGTATGCAAACCTAATAATTTTCATTTAACATTTTTTTTTTGCATGGTTGATTATATATGTCATTGGTGTTTATTGCTAATGTTCATGTGAAGTTTTATTGCAAATAATTATTTAATGGTATGATTTGTCGATTGGTTTTGTAAGTGACATGTTGTGGTGCTTTTGACACCATCTTGGAATTATCTTTTGGAGAATTTTTCATAGGTGTCCATTGCTGGTGTTTCAACAAAGTTTTCCCTTAGCTTTTATGGGCGAAAACTAACTTAATTGTGTATTTCAATATTTGTAAGTTGCGCTCTTTATTTTGTTACACTCAGCAGTGTATGTGTGATTCCCTGCATGCTGCAAAAAAGATCAGCCGATCACCGATCACAGATATAAGAGAAAGATCGGACGATTTCGATCAGTGGGCGATCGATCAGTGCACCCCTATATGCAGATATGCTGGTGGCCGGTCTGTACATTAAACAAGTCCCCTCCCATCCCTGGTCTCATATTTGCCTCAGTTTTGTTTGTGGCTTTACCCCCTCAAAGAGGAATTTGGTTGTGCTGACGGTGGTGGACCATTTTTCAAAGGCAGTCTACTTTATTCCCCTTTCCAAATTGACCTCTGCTTGGGAGATGGCAGTCACTTTTGTGGATCATGTCCACAACACAAGCTGATTCCTGTCAGTTCATTACCTTGTGGGCCAGAAAGTTTGGCTTTCTAGAAAAGACTTACCTCTCAAGTTTTCAGCTCGTAGATTAGCCCCCGGTTTTGTGGGTCTTTACTCTATCACCAAGCTCATTAGTCCTGCAGCCTAGACCCTTTTGACCTTAAAAATTACCATCCTATTTCAAATCTCCCTTTTCTGTCCATATTGATGGAAAAAATGTTTGCTTCTCAGCTACAATCCTATCTGGCCTCACACAATCTCTTTGATTGTTTTCAATTTGGTTTCCATCCACTCCATAGCACAGAGACTGCACTCATTAGAGTCATTAATGATCTTCTAATGGCCGCAGACTCTGGTGCCCTCATTAGTCTTGTTCTCTTAGATCTCAGTTCTGCATTTCACTCTATCTCACACAGCATACTAATTTCTTGCCTCTCTGCTATTGGCATTTCTGATACTGTACTATCCTGGTTCAATTCTTATCTCTCTGACCATCAACACTATATCTCTATTCATCAGTCAAAATCTACTACAGCTCCTATTTCTCAAGGCGTCCCTCAAGGTTCTGTTCTTGATGCATTGCTCTTCATCACTTATATTCTTGCCCTGGGTCACATCATCCACTGGCACGGACTCAACTTTCACTGTTATACTGAAGACACACAGCTTTAAATCAGTTCAAAACCCGCTGCCCCCTTACCCACAAGCTCCTTATCTGCATGTATCAATGACATCAATACCTGGATGACCAATAATTTTCTCAAATTTAACCGAAAAAACTGATGTACTTTTAGTTGGTTCCACAAATCTTACATCTCGCCACTCTAATCAGTCTGTTGATATTAATGGTGTCCTGGTCAGACCTTCTACATTCAGAATCCTCAGCATTATTTTTGATTCTTCCTCCCTCACATCTCTTCTCTCACAAAAGCTGCTTTCTTTCACCTCCGCAATATTGCCAGACTACGCCCCATTCTCAATATTAAAGATACAGAGACTCTTGTTCACGTTTTCATTACTTCGCGACTCGACTACTGTAACTCCCTCTTTTCTGGTCTCCCCATTAAAACAATCAATAAACTGCAATACATTCAGAATTCTGCAGCTCGGGTTCTCACTCATTCCAAGAAATCATCTCACATCACCCCTATTTTACATAGACTGCGCTGGCTACCTGTCTCTTACCACATTCAGTATAAATTACTCCTCACAACATTTAAAGCTCGACATGGTCTTTCCCCTCCTTACATCACAGATCTTATTCATTCCTGCACACCATCTCGCTCACTCAGGTCTTCTGACTCTGGTTTACTACTCATCCCACATTATAAGCTAACATTACAGGCTGACAGGGCTTTTAGCACTACTGCTCCAACATTATGGAACTCTATGACCTCAACACATACATGATTTCAAAACCCACCTCAAAACCTATCTCTTTGCCCTATGTCATTCTGACTCTTAATTGATCTGCTCTTCTGTTTTTTTTTTTTTTGTTTGTTTGTTTGTTGGTTTGTTTGTTTGTTTGTTTTTTTGGTATATTTTGCTTGCTACTTGTAAAGCGACCTTGAGTTTGTAGAAAGACGATATATAAAATAAACTTATTATTATTATTATTATGCTAACACTACAATACGGGTGTATTAATATGCATTAATTCATGCTTAAATAATGCACAGATAATATTGAGTTAATGTATGACTCATGATTAACTAAGCCATTCATTAATGATTGCCACATCAGCAACTAATAGCAACTAATAGAGTCTGTCTGATTAATATATTAAGTCATATATGAATTGCTATTAATTAAATGTGTCATCGTGGATTAATTCCCTAACAACATATTATATGACTAATAGTGTTAATTAATGTGTTAATTACCACAATGAGCTGAAGCCATGTATTTGAACTTCCACCCAATATGGGTGAACTAATGCATTAATACATGCTTAATTATTGTCATGATTGAGAACTAATTTATCATTAATGACCATCATTGGACTTTATAAAAGCTGTTTATTTAACATCGGTTTTCAAAAACATTGCCTCACTTAAAGAAAAAAACAAAAAACAGAAGGATGCAGAGATAAAAGAAGAGATATACAAAATATCACATATGCATACATATATATATATATATATATATATATACATACATACACTACTGGTCAAAAGTTTTGAAACACTTACTCATTCTTTATTATCTTTTTTTTCACATTTTAGAATAATAGTAAAGTCATCAAAACTATGGAATAACATACATGGAACTATAGGAATTATGTTGTGACTAAACAAAAAACTATGTTATATTTTAGCATCTTCAAAGTAGTCTTTGCCTAGAATTTGCAGACATGTACTCTTGACATTTTCTCAACCAACTTCTTGAGGTATCACCCTGGGATGCTTTTTAAACAGTATTGAAGGAGTTCCTGTCTATGTTGGGCACTTATTGGCTGCTTTTCTTTATTATTTGGTCCAAGTCATCAATTTCAAAAAAAGTTTTTTTTTATTTTTTTTTTTTATGCTTTTTTATTACTTTTTAGTTTATAATTAAATAAATTAATATGGTGGCACAATTATATTTTTGTCTACAAAACTAATTTCAAACATTTAAGCATACGCTTTCAGATCCAAAGATTTTTGAGATCATGAGAAACATTTCAATCAAGTGTTTCAAAAGTTTTGACTGGTAGTGTGTGTGTGTGTGTGTGTGTGTGTGTGTATATATATATATATATATATATATATATATATGATGTTTTGTATATCTCTTTTTTTTAATCTCTGCTTCCCCCTGTTTTTTTTCTTTTTGTTTTTTCTTTTTTTTTCTTTAGTGAGGCAATGTTTTCAGAAAACGATGTTAAATAAACAGCTTTTATAAAGTCCAAAAATGGTCATTAATGATAAATTAGTTCTCAAGTCATGACTTTTTAGGCAGTACTTTGGCTGTATCAGCATTTGTTTTAATGAATAATTAACTAATGTTTTGCAAAGATATCATTATGTTATGACTTTACTTGTTGAGGCACATGACTATTAACTCATCATTAAGTAATTGTTGTAATTAACACAATTTGCTGTAATAATGCAGTAATTAAGCATGTATTAATGCATATTAGTGCACCCGTATTGGGTGGAATTTCAAATACATGGCTTTGGCTCATTGTGGTAATTAACACATTAATTAACTCTATTAGTTCATATAATAAGTTGTTAGGGAATTAATCCACGATGACACATTTAATTAATAGCAATTCATATATGACTTAAAATATTAATCAGACAGACTCTTTATTAGTTGCTGATGTGGCAATCATTAATGAATGGCTTAGTTAATCATGAGTCATAAATTAACTCAGTATTATCTGTGCATTAGTTAAGCATGAATTAATGCTTATTAATGCACCTGTATTGTAAAGTTTTACCATTATTATTATTAAACCTATATATTGGTTGGGTTATCCAGATCCAGCTTCAGTCCAGCCCGATGTTCCACTTCCACATCTGATGACTATTAACTGCAGTCTGTGCTGGCCAGACAACAGGGGTGCTTCAATGATCACTGTGTGCTTCACCTCAGTCTACTACGATGGACTTCACAGAGGCTCAACTGCTGCCAACTCCAGCCTGACAATATGGAATACTACACTGCCCACTGCCTGCACATCGGTCTTAGGATGGACTTGAGACCAGTAAATGAACTTAGAGAATAAAATAGTATATCAGAAAACATGGCTGAAGAGCTGTATGTACACAGAGCTGAAATACACCCAACTTACCCACAGCAGTTCTCCATGACTCTGCAACAGATTTTCCATAGTACCCTGGCTAAAGCGGCAACTCCGCAGTCAATAGGAAACACAAACCCATTTATGCAGGATTTAATCATACATAAAACATTTTTTAAACTCTTAATTTCTATGCCGTTACATACACCCCACTTAAATCCTGCTAAATTGGGGACATACCATAAATAGAAAAAAAAAAACATTGAAGAACGAAGAAATGAAAAAAGAAATTAGGTATGGAACTCACACTTTTAGATCTTAATGAATAAACAAGAAAAAAATGTTCACATGGCGTATGGATAACTGTCAATCAATCAATGAATTCTCCCATCAGGAGTACTAAAAAATAAGGGAGGTGCCTATCCCTAATCGTAGAGTAGACTAATGAGATCATTGCTACACCTCATAAATTGTATTATGCACTAACTCCATATCTGTGTGTTTTTGATTGTAACAAATCTGATTCTGACTATTTATGTGAAAACACTTTTAACTTAATAAATAAAAGAACTCAATGTAGAGTCTGAATTGTCTATGTGTTGTTCATTAATTTCATAAATGAGTCTTTTAGGAGGATTGATGTCTCTGCCATGTCTAGTTCGAGTAACTCCAGAGTCAACACATTGTGGTTGTGTGCACACTACAGGCCTCATGTCCCTGTGTTAGTTTGACTTCTAGGAACTCAGCATCCTATAGGTCAACATCACTTGTCAGATGGACATCACTTTCTTTGTTTAGGTTTTAAGCAACAACACTTGTGGAGTCCACTATCCCAGACACACAATCTGACACATCAGGCAAGTCTGTGTGGTTTGTTAGGCAGTCCTCCTCAACAAAGTTATCAGGATTAGTCAATATACAGTTTGCAGTTCTGTCATCACAGTCAAATTCATTTTCTCAAACAACAGCTTCATCAATCATTTCATCATCTGTCTGATCTTGTTCCTGAAATTCATCAACTTGCAGGAAGTTCACAGGTAACAACAGATTTCTATGAACAACCCTCACTTTGTCTGAATTGATTTCTCTGATCTTGTAAACATTGATCTCAGGATTCACAGCTATGACTTCATATGGAGATGACTCCCATTTGTCAGCGATTTTTGTTTTTACCTCTTTCACCTCTGTTTGCAACCATTACTCTGTCACTAACAATCAGTGGAGAGCCCTTCACCTTCCTGTTGTAGAGTCTGCCATGTCGGTTCTGTTCCTACAGAATGTGTGTCTGTGCGATATGTGCTGCTTCATGCAGGTCATTCCTCAACTTTGACACAAACTCATTATGATCCACAATATCATCATTCAAGAGAACATTTTGAAACAGGATGTCGATTGGAAGACAAGGTACTCTACCAAACATAAGGTAGAATGTTGCGAAACCCATTGTCTCATGTTCTGTGCAGTTGTAACAGAAGGTAAGTAACTGTAGCATCTGAGGCCATTTTGATTTTGCTTTAGGAGGCAAAGTCCTGATCATGCTTCCGAGTGTCTTAATGAACCTCTCAGTGATGCCATTGCCCATGGGGTGATAGTGTGTTGTGTGCGACTTGTTGACACCTGCCATGGTTAATAGTTCCTTGATTAGCTTACTCTTGAAATTAGCCCCCTGGTCAGAATGAATTCTTTTGAGGAATCCATAAAACTAAAAAGAAGTAATTCCAGAGTCTTTTCACCACTTGTTTGGCTAACTAATTCTTGCATGGGAATGCATGAGCCATTTTCGAAAAATGATCAGTCATGACCAGCACGTTCACAGACTCATCTTCTCTGACCTCTGCCAACCAGACGTCGATGCAGACTAATTCCAACAGCTCTGAGGTTCAGATACTCTCCAATGGAGCACAGGCATTGGATTCTGGAGTTTTTCTGACCACACATCGATGACAACTCTTCACATAATCATCAGTATCTCTTTTCATTCCTATCCAGAAGAATCGTTGTCTTGCTAGTGACAGTGTTCTGCTCTGTCCTTGATGACCTGCTGCATTATGTATTCCGTGGAGAACTAGTGCTTTTAAAGAGGTAGGTACAACAAACAGGAACAGTTTCTTGTTCAGCTTTGGATCTCTTTTCACCTTAAACAGCAAACATCACAGATAACCAGTTTGTCGCTGTATTTCAGTAGTTTACGCACACTGGAGAATTCACTTGCTTGTTCTTCTTAGATGGTTTCCGACATCTCTCAAGGTAGTAAAGAACTCGAAAGAGAGTGCTATCCTGCCCTTGCTGGTTTACAAGGCTACTATGTTGCAAAGGAGGCTCAAACTGTTGGAGTTGTTGAAAGGCTGGTTCTGTTCACATGATCTCACTCAAGCCACCATTAGAGTGTGCCTCTAACACTGAAGAGATTTCCTGGATCATAATTGAACCTGAAGGCAGGACTCCATCACTGATTGGATCACAAGAATCTTTGTCAGCTCCCAGTACCATCTGATGATTATTTGTACATTTGAAAGCATCTTGAACCAAATCATCTACTACACTGCTGATGTCCATCAAGAGGTATGGAGTATGGCTAAGTGACAAGGCGATGTCCTATGCAAGACTGAACAAATGGCTCATGGCTTAAGGCATCCGTAACAAAACAAAAAAATTGTCCCAGGGACATACTTTAGATCAAAGTTGTAAGATGCCAATTTGGCCACCCATTGCTGCTCACACGCATCAAGCCTTGGTTTTGTCAGAATAAACAGTGCATTCAGAAAGTATTCAGAACCCCTCATTTTTTAAACATTTTATGTTTCAGCCTTATGCTAAAATGCTTTCAATTATTTTTTATTCACATAAATCTACAGCCAATACCCCATAGCGATAAAGCACAAAACAGATTTGTGATAACTTTGCAAATTTATTAAAAAGGAAAAACTGAAATATCACATTGACATAAGTATTCAGACTCTTTTCTATGTCACTTGAAATTTAGCTCAGGTGCATCCCATCTATCTGGATAATTTTTTAGATGTTTTTACACTTTGGAGTTCAGTTGATTTGACATGATTTGGAAAGGCTCACAGCTAAAAATGCATATCAGAGCAAAAATCAAGCCATGAGGTCAAAGGAACTGCATGCAGAGCTCAGAGACAGGATTGTGTTGAGATACAGATCTGAGGAAGGCTACAAAAACTTTCTGGCTGCATTGAAGTTTCCCAAGAGCACAGTGGCCTCCATAATTCTTAAATGGAAGAAGTTTGGAACAACCAGGACTCTTCCTAGAGCTGGCCACCTGGTCAAACTGAGCAATCGGGGGAGAAGGGCCTTGGTAAGAGAGGTGACCAAGAACCCGATGGTTACTCTGGTTGAACCTCAGAGATCATGTGTGGAGATGGGAGAAACTTGCAGAAGGACAACCATCACTGCAACACTCCACTGATCTGGGCTTTATGGCAGAGTGGCCAGACAGAAGCCTCTCCTCAGTGCAAGACAAATGAAGGCCCGCTTGGAATTTGCAAAAAAAGCACCTAAAGGACTCACAGACTTTGAGAAACAAGATTCTCTGGTATGATGAAATGAAGATTGGACTGTTTGGCCTCAATTCCAAGTGTCATGTCTGGAGGAAACCAGACACCACTCATCACCTGCACAATAACATCCCAACGGTGAAGCATGGTGGTGGTAGCATCATGCTGTGGGGGTGTTTGTCAGCGGCAGGGACTGGGGGACTGGTCAGGGTTGAAGGAAAGCTGAACACAGCAAAATACAGAAATATCCTTAATGAAAACCTGGTCCTGAGCATTCAGGACCTCAGACTGGGCCTAAGGTTCACCTTCCAACAGGACAATGACACTAAGCACACAGCCAAGACAATGCAAGAGTGGCTTAGGGACAACTCTGTGAATGTCCTGAGTGGCCTAGCTAGAGACTGGTCTTGAATCCAATCGAACATCTCTGGAGAGACCTGAAAATGGCTGTCCACAGACGGTCCCCATCCAACCTGACAGAACTTGAGTGGATCTGCAGAGAAGAATGGCAGAAAATCCCCAAGTCCAGATGCGCAAAGCTTGTCACATCATTCCCAAAAAGACGAGTTTGTAATCACTGCAAACTAAGTGCTTCAACTAAGTAAGGTTAAGGGTCTGAATACTTATGTTAATGTGATATTTCAGTTTTTTCTTTTTAATAAATTTACAAAGTTATTAAAAATCTGGTTTTTGCATTGTCATAATGGGGTATGGTGTGTAAAAGCATTTTAGCATAAGGCTGCAACATAAGAAAATGTGAAAAAAAAATTAAGGGGTCTGAATACTTTCTGAATGCACTGTATGTTAGAGGATTGTTGTTGGTCCATGCTGTAAAGTGCTGTCCCTTCAGCCAATGGCTGAACTTATCACAGATAGCCCCCTTTAAATCAAAGAACTCTAGTCTATGAGCTGGGTAGTTCATTTGTGGGCGAGACAGAGTTCTGCTTGCAAAGGCTACAGGTCTGGCGATCTCTTCACCTGGCAGGACTTGACGCAATACAGCCCCCACTCCATTGAAGGATGCATCTACAGCCTAAATAAAAGGCTGATCAAAGGCTGGATGAGCCAATGTTACAGTCTTGATTGGGTCTAGTTTCAGGGTGTCAAGAGCTTTTTGACAGTCAGGTGTCCAGTCGGCAGGAGAAAGCTTGAGGTAACTAACTTTATTTTTTTGGTTTGCGTCCTTTTTTGACTGAGCCTGATGTCATCTTGAATAGTGGCTTAGCTGTAGCTGAACATTCTTTGATAAAATGTTGATAGTACAGAACCATTCCAAGGAAGGATCTGATTTTTTTCTGACATGGTGTTTTTCCATCAGACTCCATTAAATCAGAGACTTGGACATAGTTGATGGCATCGACTTTATCAGGATCAGTTTTTATCCCTTCTTCACAGATGACGTGGCCAAGGAATTTCTCCGATCATTTCAGGAAATAGCACTTCTTTGGGGCCAACTTCAGACTCCGAGATAACAAGCATGAGAATCATTTCAAGATGTTAAAGGGCTACTGACGCAGGAGCAAACACAATCAAATCATTAAGGTAACATAGAACACTACTGAAATTCTCCAAAGATCGACATCATCATTCTTATAAAAGTGGCTGGACTATTAAAGAGACCCTGAGGAAGCCTATTATACTCATGTAGTCCAAATGGAAAAGAGAAGGTGGTGTACTTTGTGTGTTCTTCACACAGGGGGACATTGTAATAGTCCGAGGTAAGGTCCATGGTTGAAAAAAATGTGTTGCCACCTAATGCAGCTAACACATCGGATTGGTGTGGAAAGGGGTAGGCGTCTCTGACAGTTCTCGCATTTAAACACCTAAAGTCTGTGCAGATCCTTTGATCGACATTCTTCTTCCAAACCAATGCAAATGGAGATGCATAGTCACTATGTGACTTGCGGATGATTCCTTTCTACTCCATCTCATTCAGAGCCATCCTCAGTTTAGCATATTGACTTGGTGGTATCCGCCTGTATGGAAAATGAAATGGTCTGTCATCAGTGAGGTTAAGACAATGGACAACACCTCTGGCCTCTCAACATGCCATTTTGTCGCTTGAGAAAATTGACTCATACTTTTCGATAATGTGCAGCAACTTGTCTTTCCAGTGTACTGACACCTCACATGACTCCAAATCAAGATCACAAAGATTCAGGTCATTCAAGACCCGTTTCATCTCTTCACTGAATCATGTATTATTTATGGGGGATTTAACTATACATAAAACGATTTTACATAAAACATTTTTTAAACTCTTAATGATCATGGCATTAACATATACTGATGCTGCCTTTTCAGTCAAACAGTTTCTAATATAACAGAATTAGATTTAACTTAACTATGTTTATTACTTTCTAAACATGCATTTTGAATTTACTGTAATGTTAGAATCCACAGTAATACCAATGTACTTGAAATGGGAAACCACTTTCAACTTTTCTCCCAAGACAGACATTTGGTTCAGAATCAACAGTTTGTCTCTTGGTAAAAAACATAAAAATTCTTCTTCTGTACATTCAGGCGAAGTTAGGAGTCACTGAACAATTGTGTAATACTTGCCATCACAGCAGTGAGTTTATAGGTGGCTTGTTGTTTAGTATTTGCATACACATAGACCCCAATGCTTGCATCATCTTGGTTTTAGGATTGACTACACAGCAAATAAACTGCTATCAACTGCAATCAAATTGAACAGTGAGTAACACTTACCTGATCACTGCTTGCATCACTTCTCTTAAAATGTAATGCAAAGACAATAAATTACCAACTAAAGCCTTTTATCAGCCAATTAACAGAGGACACTGTAACTACATGCGCTTTTGCAGTCAATTCAGGATGGATTTCAAAGACACTTAATCATTAATCTTACAGTTCAATAAATATCCTTTAGTTTTGAAATATTTCCCACCAAAAATCTACTTGGTTTACTCAATTAATACATGACTTGTATTAGACATGTCTAATATTGGAATTATATTCATGCTGTATAGCCAGAGGGGAACTGGCTCCCCACCTGAGCCTGGTTTCTCCCAAGTTTTTTTTTCCATTAACTAATTATTAACTTCTTTTTAGTTTTGGGTTCCTTGCCACAGTCACCTTTGTCTTGTTCACGGGGAGTCGATTTGTTTAAGCAGGATTTTTAATTACACTTTTCAATGAAACTGTAAGACATTACAGCATAATTTTCAGTAAACCTTTTGTAAAACTATGAGTATTGTTAAAAACAATATAAAAATAAAGATGACTTGACTTGTTATTCATAGGAGGTTTCTGTGGGACCCCATTTGCTGAGATCTTCTTAAAGCTTCCTGAGGAAACCACCTGCTGTGTTCTTCTCAGCAGGTCCTGCAAGATCTCCTGTATGTGTAGTTAGCACATTTGTTACCAGGTATAAATGTCTGGTCACACATACTTTACCTTGAGTTAAAGGGATAGTTCACCCAAAAATGAAAATTCTCACATCATTTACCCACCCTCATGCCATCCCAGAACACAAACAAAGATATTTGTTTGTGTTCTGATGAAGAAAGAAAGTCATACACATCTGGGATGGCATGAGTGTGAGTAAATGATGAGAGAATTTTTATTTTTGGGTAAACTATACCTTTAAGCATTTAGAAGGTTGAGAGATCAACATCGGTCCAGAACAACTGTTACACTACCACCTTTAATAAATTCATGTAACTCATCAAGTGAACAGAAGAGACTTGGAGATTCTACAGTTGTTTCAGTTGAAGATAAAGAGATTGTGTCCATGTACACAATGTACTGTATTTGTTTAAAAGATCCTAATTTGGTGAGTGAAAATTAACAGCTGTCTTACAAAACAT
Source organism: Myxocyprinus asiaticus (assembly GCF_019703515.2). NCBI lineage: Eukaryota > Metazoa > Chordata > Actinopteri > Cypriniformes > Catostomidae > Myxocyprinus > Myxocyprinus asiaticus. Next base: position 9,048,831 of record NC_059375.1, on the reverse strand, counting down.
TCATAACACAGAATGCTTATAAGTATGCAGACAGGTAACTATTTGTAGAGTAGCCACAATTTACAGCATAGCATTGTTAATTTTAAGCTTGGTCCTTTCTCTGGAGTCTGTTGGAATAGTTAAAATAATTTGGTCTGTTAATCCAAAGATTGCTGAGCTGGAAAATGTAACACTGTTAATTTTAAGATTGGTCCCTTCTCTGGAGTCTGTAGGATTTGTTAAAGAAAACAATTTGGTCCATTCATCCAAAAATTGTTGGTGCTATAATAAAATGTAGCACTGTTAATTTTAAGCTCTGTCCTTTATCTGGGGTCTGTAGGAATTGTTTAGGAATTGTCTGTAGAGAGAGTTTAACCTTTTCGCACGCAAGTTTCTCCTGTACTGAAATGTCCCCTAGTGTTAGTTCTTTAATGCACACTGTAATTAAAATAATCTTACCATACACTTCACAGCAGATCCACTGGAGGACAGATTATATCACAGCAGGTGCACTGAAGGTCAGGTTATATATTATCAAACATATAATGTGGTTTTTAGATGTTTATAATGATTGATTATGATAGATAAGATGCGATCGCGAATGCGCTTGCCGGCCATGCACCCGCCATCCTGTTTACATTGCAATGCAGCACGGGATTATGAGTTTATCATAGAAACATAGAAGGTTCTTAAAACCAAGCTCTTCCACTTTTCCAGCACCAGAAGTGGTTAGAATGTGTGATGGAAAGAATGGGAGAAGGCTCGAGTGGACTGACTTGTTTGTATATTCTTTGTATAACATAAAATATGGCCATATCGCTGCATCAAAACAGTCAGCTCAGAAGGTAATGGCTTTACAATTTTATTGAGTGATTGTTTGAATGTTTGTAACATATAGAAATAAAGATATTGTGATGTTTAAAAGACTATTTGAGCAGCTGGTTCATTATGACAACTGCTTGAGTCCCTCTTTTGCTGGTAAACAGCAGCGTGAATGCAGATCGCACCGGTTTGGTCGTACTCCTCTGAGCCCAGCGTAGTGTAATCACACTGGTTTGATCGTACGTGCGAAAAGGTTAAACAAGTTAATCAGCCTTTTGAACTAAGATTCAGAAATAATTTAGTTATACATCGCAAGTGAGCAAATAAGCAGAACAGCCTACATGTGGTTCTTTTTGTTTTCTTAGCTGCAGAATACATGTAAGTTAGAATAGGCTAATTATTTAACTAGCAAATAACCTCTACTTGATAGAAAATCAAGAGTACACTAAATAGACCCTAGATACGACATAATTTATTATTGTATTTGGCTTTATATCACAGTTTGGTCAGAGCCCTGAAGCCTCAAAGGGGCCAGAGCTGCATTCATGCATTTCGTGAGCATAAGTGGTGCCAATGCAAGTGAAATGAAGGATGAGAAACTGGTACAGTTTGCCCCCAAAAGCGAATCTGGGAAAGCACCTGTGTTTCTTTGATAAATATTTGTTTAAGAAAGCAGCATACTGAGTACCATTGCATAGTCATATCGGTGCAAAATCGGTGCACAATCCACATAGAAAAGGTCTGTTTTCATTCCAGTTCAAAAATTAACTATAACAGCCACCATATTGGTAATCGGTGAATTTCCCCCCTCAAAAATTGGTATCGGTATCGGTCTCAAAATCCCGAAAGATTTTTTTTCAGCCCACCCACAGAATGGACAGCTAGTAGACTGTGAGCAGATATTTGCAGAATTTGACAAAAAAGTGTATTGGATTAGAATTACTGATTGCACCTTTAAATCTCAGAATGTTTTATATCCCTTTGGAGACATTTTACACCAGAGAGTTATTTTTAATAAAAACTGATTATTGCAAGGATTCATACCTGTGAATGGAAATCTGCCTCAGCATTACCTATAAAAGCATTTTTAAAAATCCTCATCCAGTAATTATAAACAACTATGATTGGCCCATCCTGGCCAGCGCTGAGAAAAGTAACAGGTACCACGTGACACTGGCATCTATGCTTGAGGGGGATTGCCTGACACTAGTTGGGCCATACCAACTCATACAATGGAGGGGGAACCCCAATTCTACACCAATGATCACAGCACTTAGTTGGAAAGAAGGCATACGTAGTTACCCTAGTGAAAAATAAATATACTAAATTGTATTTAAAATGCATTTATTTCATGATAAGTATACTACAAATACATTAACATATCTATGTACTAATTGAAAATACCAAGTAATTGCACTTATTTTATGTTTTCGTCAAATGCACACAGAGAAACTTTGATCACTACAAATGAAGTGGTAAAGTAGTATAGCTTTTACAAATGCAATTAGCGGAGGTTTACATTAAGTTAAAATATAACGTACTTTAAGAAAGGTCACTGGTTTGGAGCTTGTTTCCATCTTCAACTTGTTTTATGATTCTACAACTTGTTTGAACAGTGTTAAAAGCAATAATCATAAAAATGTTCTTCAAGCACAAAAAATTACTAGTAATATGACTAACATTTTCCTAATATATATACTGTATATTTTAAGTTACACCATGTCTGTTCTGAGAACTTTTAAGAGTGCATATATTAATTTGCATTTCAACACACTGTTATCATATTAACTGAGAACAATCTATTTGTCTGTCTTTTAACTCAGATGTCTTATAACAAGAGGTTCCCTGTCGGTCACTCACTCGACGTTGTGTCGATGCAGTGACACTAGGGGTTCGATCTTGAGAGCCCCAATCACCTTTGCATAAAATAGAAAAGGCTAATGAAAATTGGCGAGTGGAATTTGCATGCCACTCTCCGCCCCGGACATACGGGTATAAAAGGAGATGGCGTGCATTACTCATTCAGATTTTTTCTTCGGAGCTGAATGCATGTGTGTTCATCCTCTCACTCTTTGCTACGTTGCTGGATTCTTACGCCGCATATCAGCGGTCACCCTCACACGGTTGAGTGCTGAGATTCCCCTGGGAGCTTCGGCATCCTGAGTCTGCAGGTGTTAAAAGAGTATATGAGAAAGAGTATATTTCCTTCTAAAAGAGCTCGCGCAAACGCTTGCCGTCTTTTTAAAGATGTCCTTCCGCATTTGCGCTACTGGATGTGACCGTTATCTCTCTCCTCTGGATACCCATGAAATCTGCCTCGAGTGTCTGGGGCGCCAGCATGCCGAGGCGGCTTTCGTGGAAGCATTATGTTCTCATTGCGAGAACATGCCCATGAGAACGTTGTGGTCGCGGCTCACTTCCTTCTTCATGAAGCAAGGAGCCACCGCGGCTGCTCCCCAACCCAGTCCGTCCTGGGCTGACGCTCAGCCGGCCGGGTCGGCAAGCACCGCGGGCGATCTGGATAGGGACATGGGAGCGCTTCCACCGGCTCAGCCCCCGCGGACCTCCCATCCCCCAGCACGCTCGTTCTGTCCAAACAAGCTGTCGAGCGATGCAGGCGGTCTGCCTCAGGGAACAGAGGTTACATCAGTAACCAAGACATTACTAATGCTGGGAACCTATTAATTTAAAAATTATAATTAAAACATTATTTTTAGTACTTTTTTAATTGCACTATGCACATTCCTTAAGACACAAGAGTCATACTAAATTTACATGTGCACCAGTCACCTTGCCAGAACCAGTTTTGAAGTGGGGGGCCACAAACTGGCTGGTTGTGACACCATCACAACAAAATTATGCAAAGTGTCAGTATGCAAAGTATGTTGTACACACAATTTATACCAGACAAGCTTCCAAGATTGTCAAAATCACGGTGATTATAGTTATTTATCTAAAAAAATATTAGTCAAAAACTGTCCCCTTACACAGTTCGAATGTTGATGCAATCAAACTAAAAAGATTTCAAACTGCTTACACAGAGAGAGACTATGTTCTTGCCATTATTTTCAGTTCACACAAATCGCTGCTCAAACATTCTTTTTTTTTTTTTTACAAAATGAAATGCTGTCTGTTAAGCCATTGATGATAATACTACTGGAACACTGAATTGTTTCATCTGGGATCTTGTGTATGGGTTCCTATTAAATCAGTCTCAATCAGACAGTATTTTGTTGTTTGTGTTTGCATTCAACAACATTACCAAGTACAGTATGCCCTGTGTTTTATACCATTTTTAAAGCAGCATGTTGCATTCAATATTATGTGACTTGAAGAGGTAAGGGTTGAAGAGGTAAGCCAGGGGCCTTTGAAGATCAGTGATAAGATGGACCAATCAGACGTATGCATTTTTTTTTTTTCTTCACTTTTCTTAGTGCAAAGAGCAAAATGGCACATTTGCATATTTTAATAAAATGTCAGGTGTTAAAACTACATAGAATTATAGTTATTTTCCAGGAATATACTGTAACGTCTGTTGATGTTTCTGCTTGGGGACTTGCTGTTGGCTGTTGTGTTTGCTTAATTAATGAGGTAGGTCTGTGTAGGTTTTGGGGACTGTTAGGGGTTTTATTAACTAACATTTAAAAGTAATTGGGGTTATAGTTATGTTTCAAGTTCAGCTTAATGTTAAATATGTCGTTTTATGTTATGAAAAGGGGTTATTTTTTAGTTACCCTGGGTGAGATTAGTGTTGCTTTGAGATAGGTGTGATCCAGTGTAAGAAAATGAAAGATATTATTAAGTGTTATCATTATTGATTGATAGTGCTTTATGAGTCATTATGCTTGATTCCCCAATTTTTTTCCCCTATAGTACCCATTCTGTAAAGCTATGAACTGAAGTAAGTACAGTATAATAATGCTAGCTGAAATTCAGTTGTGGTATGGGCCAGTAATATACAGTAATATCAGTATAACATAAATGTATGTCCAGCACTCTTACAGTGTAATGGAGTTGCAATTGTAATGTCACAAAAATACATTATAAGTTCACATTGAGTCAATTCTGTTTATTTCAAAAATTAAATAGTAGATATTTAAAGTGTACTAAAGTATACTTAAAATAGTTAAATTTTAGCACAACCAAGTATACTTACATCTTTAGTTGCACCACAGCATTGCTTTCGGCAAACTAAAGTGCATTAAGTACAAAATTTGTTGTTCCAATTTAGCAGACTTTAAGTATACCAATTTATAATCTGCCAGCAATACACTTTAGTATACTGAAGCACCCAAGAGTAAAGTGTGCTTAAGCATATTATTTTTTCACTAGGGTAGCCAGGCTGAACAGAAAAAAGAAAACAAAACTTCAGCTGGGTGTATTCTGATCATGTCTTTTAAGATAAATCTAGAAACTGTAAGGAGATATCTCCCATTTACTGGAGTAATACAGACATCTACAGTACAGTCTAATGGCATGCTAATGTTTACATGGATGTTTCTCCCGTTTGTAAGTGTTCTTCTGTTGCCGTCTTGGTCCTTTACTATTTGTTGCTCATGTTCATCTGTGTAAATGTTGTATGGCAATAAATTAAATCTTGAACTTACAACACTAGCATGCCGTATGGCAATAAATTAAATCTTGAACTTACAACACTAGCATGCTGTATGGGAATAAATTAAATCTTGAACTTACAACACTAGCATGCTGTACCTTATAAAGCAGTCAGGACTCGGGACAGTTATCATCAGCATACTAGTTTGCTTTCATATCTTGTGTGGAGGCTCTTATTTATTGAATACATAATTATTAAGTGTTTGACCGTGTCTCATTTATTAAATTTATTTCCAAGTGGACAATGTTACTTTCAAGGTAATACAAAGCTTGTCTGGGTCTCATTTCTAAAGTCCAGGGTAAACACTCTATTGTAAATACAGCAGGTATCAAATCAAATCACTTTATTGTCACACAGCCATATACACAAGTGCAATGTGTGTGAAATTCTTGGGTGCAGTTCCGATCAACATAGCAGTCGTGACAGTGATGAGACATGTACCAATTTACAATAACATCAAATTAACACAACACAATTTAAACATCTGTTATACACATAATTACACTCAACAATATACAAATAATAACATACACTGTACAGTATACAATACGCACTATAGATACACATTATTCAATAAAAATACAAAATAAAAATATATAAAAAAGTATATATATATATATATATATATATATATATATATATATATATATATATATATAGAATGTACAGTATTGTACTGTATTGACATTCAGGCTGTCGGTTGATAGTCAGTTGTTAAGAGAGACATAATATAATAATAATAATATAATTTATGACAGTCCGGTGTGAGATAAAAGAGTAATAAAGTGCAGGGCTGATGTATTTTGATCGTGGGAGATCAAAAGTTCAAAAGTCTGATTGCTTGGGTGAAGAAGCTATCATGGAGTCGGCTGGTGCGGGTCCTGATGCTGCGATACCGCCTACCTGATGGTAGCAGTGAGAACAGCCCATGGCTCGGGTGGCTGGAGTCTCTGATGATCCTCCGAGCTTTTTTCACACACCGCCTTGTATATATTTCCTGGAGGGAGGGAAGCTCACCTCCGATGATGTGTTTGGCAGTTCGCACCACCCTTTGCAGTGCTTTGCAGTTGTGGGCGGTGCTATTGCCGTACCAGGCGGAGATATAGCCAGTCAGGATGCTCTCCACAGTGCAGGTGTAGAACTGTGTGAGGATGTGGCGGTTCATTCCAAACTTCCTCAGCCGTCTCAGGAAGAAGAGGCGCTGATGAGCCTTCTTCACAACGACTTCAGTGTGGATGGACCATGTGAGTTCCTCAGTGATGTGGACACCCAGGAACTTGAAGCTGCTGACTCTCTCCACTGGTGCTCCATTGATGGTGATGGGACTGTGTTCTCTGTCTTTTCTTCTGAAGTCCACCACAAGCTCCTTTGTCTTACTGACGTTGAGGGAGAGGTTGTGCTCCTGACACCAGTGTGTCAGAGTGTGCACCTCCTCTCTGTAGGCTGTTTCATCACTGTCAGTGATCAGACCTACCACCGTCGTGTCATCAGCAAACTTAATGATGGCATTGGAGCTATGTGTTGCCACACAGTCATGTGTGTACAAGGAATACAGTAGTGGGCTGAGAACACAGCCCTGTGGGGCTCCAGTGTTGAGGATCAGTGATGAGGAGATGTTGCTGCCTATTCTAACCACCTGGCGTCTGCTTGACAGGAAGTCCAGGATCCAGCTGCACAGCGAGCTGTTTAAGCCCAGAGCCCGGAATTTCTCATCTAGCTTGGAGGGCACTATGGTGTTGAATGCTGAGCTGTAGTCTACAAACAACATTCTCACATAAGTGTTCTTTTTTTCCAGGTGGGAGAGAGCAGTGTGTATTGTAGATGCAATGGCATCATCAGTGGAGCGGTTGTTGCGGTAAGCAAACTGCAGCGGGTCAAGATTGAGTGGCAAGACAGAGCAGATGTAATCTCTGATTAGTCTCTCAAAACATTTGCTGATGATGGGGGTCAGAGCAACAGGACGCCAGTCATTTAAACAAGTTATTTTTGATTGTTTTGGTACAGGCACAATGGTGGATGTTTTAAAGCATGTGGGGACTACAGACAAAGAGAGGGAAAGGTTGAAAATGTCCGTAAAAACACCAGCCAGCTGGTTCGCGCACGCTCTGATGACGCGGCCCGGAATGCCGTCTGGGCCCGCGGCTTTGCGGATATTCACCCATCGGAAGGATCGGGTTACATCCGCTACAGAGATGGAGAGTGAACTAACCTCTGTAGCTTCAGCCGTGAGAGCTCTCTCCGCGAGGGCGGTGTTATTTCCCTCGAAACGAGCATAAAAAGTATTTAGCTCATCCGGTAGAGAGGCAGCGGTGTTCATGGCGGAGTTTTTATTCCCTTTAAAGTCCGTGATGATGTTAATTCCCTGCCACATGCTTCTAGAGTTGGTGGTGTTAAACTGTCCTTCAATCTTGCTCCTGTACTGGCGTTTTGCTGTTTTGATAGTTTTTCGGAGGGCATAACTGGCTTGTTTATGCTCCTCCGCGTTCCCGGAATTAAAAGCGGAGGTCCGCACATTAAGTGCCGCGCGAACATCGCTATTGATCCATGGCTTCTGATTCGGATAGATTCGTACAGTTCTGGTCGGAATCACTTCCTCTACGCACGTTCTGATGAAACACATTACGCTATCAGCGTAAAGCTCAATGTCGTCATCAGAGGCGGACCGGAACATCTCCCAGTCCGTGTGATCAAAACAGTCTTGTAGCGTAGAGTCTGATTGGTCCGACCAGCACTGGATCGTTCTGAGGGTGGGTGCTTCCTGTTTCAATTTCTGCCTGTAAGCGGGCAGAAACAGAATGGAAGAGTGGTCCGATTTTCCAAATGGTGGGCGGGGGAGGGATTTGTAGCCATCCCGGAACGGAGAGTAGCAATGATCCAAAACCCAGTCCCCTCGTGTGTTGAAACTAATGTGCTGGTGATATTTTGGTGCGACTGATTTTAAACTGGCTTTATTAAAGTCCCCGGTCACAATGAACGTGGCCTCAGGGTGCGCGGTTTCCTGCTCACTTATAATCCCATACAGTTCCTTGAGTGCCTGGTCTGTGTCGGCTTGTGGGGGAATGTAAACAGCAGTGATAATGACCGCTGTGAATTCCCTCGGTAGCCAGAATGGTCGACACAGAAGCATAAGAAATTCCAGATCAGGAGAACAGAAAGACTTAGCATGTACGTTCCTCTGATCACACCAGGATTTGTTGATCATAAAACATACACCACCTCCTCTAGTTTTACCTGAGAGGTCTTTCGCTCTGTCCGCTCGGTGCATGGAGAACCCCGCGGGTTCAATGGCTGAGTCTGGAATCTCGGCAGACATCCAAGTTTCTGTTAGGCAGATAATGCAGCAGTCCCTCGTCTCTCATTGGAAAGAGATCCGCGCTTTCAGCTCGCAGAGCTTGTTATCCAGAGACTGAACATTTGCCAGTAGAATACTGGGTAGCAGGGGTCGATTTGCGCGGCATCTTACTCTGATGAGAACGCCGGCTCTGTTTCCCCTTTTCCTCCTGCGTTTCCGCGGCCGTGCTGCCCAGACAAAGGGCTCTGCTTGCGTGTTTGTAAACAGCGGGTCGGCATTGAGGAATGTGAAGTCCGGTTTTCGGTGTGAGATCGCTGAACCAATGTCCAAAAGTGTTTGTCTGTCATAGACAATAAGGCAGACAACATCCAAGACAAAAAACATAAGAATTGTAAACAAAACAAACAAAACATTGCTATGTTGTGTCGGAGCTCGCAACGCAGCAGCCATACTCGGCGCCATCTTGAGGTCCTCAGCAAGTCTACCAGAGCTCTGAGACTATGAATAAGTGGAATAAAGAGAGCCTTCTTGATTTTTTTAATATGAATATGCTATGAATGTGTAAAATGACAATAAACAGAAAAGTAATAATTTCAAAAGCCTGTTTAACAGTTTTATATATTCTTTGAACATGGTTAATGAAGTGAGCTAACAACATACAGCAGAACTAAATCTATACAAAATAAAACCGCTTACAGCACATTTATAATGTAGGGGAATCCCATGGCAAGTGTTGAACCTGAGAAACAGATAAAAGTAATATTTGATTAGAAATATTCAACCATTACTTTGAGTGACTAAAGTTTAACAAATACATAGGCCAGATTCCGTAGCATCTTTTACAGTGTCTTTATCCAAAGTAGCATTTGCATCTATAAAGTTTTCCCACATCTTTAAGAAGAAATATATAGTTGTATCATTTAGGGTTGCGTCTGCTAAAATGTGTCATTGTTGATGGTAATGTTGGGCCTCATGTATTCAGATAGAAGACAAAGGCAGGCCTAACACAGTCGTAAAAACCTAACTCAAGCCCCCACATTCCAAGTCGTAAATTATACTGATAAAATCGTGCCAAAATCAAACAAAGGGAGTCCAAAACAGACTACAAATCCCATGAAGCCTTGCTCACTAAAGGATCAAACTCTCAACTCCTATTGGATGAGGCACACAACAGAACGTCCCTCAACCGTGACATCATCAGGAGTAGAAATGCCTCTGAAATGCTTCCGGGATTTGCTTCCAGCAACTTTGTTCGCCCTGCATAGACGTAGCTCATCGCTGCTCTCAGGTGCAACCTCGTGGCACAAGGAAGTAACGTCCGACTTGAAACTGTGGCCATACAATCTCCATCTCGCTGGACGAGTTGAGATTACTCTGTGTTCAACTGAACAATCTAATGGATCCAAAGGAGACCGCCGAGCAATCCGCATCTTCTTCCGTTTGCCTGCAGAAGTGAAGAGATTAAAGATTTCTCTTCCATCTTCAATCAAGTCGACATTTCTGAAGTTGTCCGCCAGCCCGCCGCGAATCAACAGCCGTGCCCGCCAACAGAGTGAGGAAACAGCCTCCCGTCATCACCCGAGCCTCAAGGAACCAGGTCAGAGTTAAAGGACGGAGGAAAACACATTCTACCTGTGTCCTCATGCCATTCAAGTAAGAGGTTTATGTCTGGGCAGAGATAGAATATTATAGTGTGTTATTCTTATGTTTCAAGGTTTTTGCTTGTACAGTTTACGGACCGCCATGTCCGCTCATTATTAATACTCAGGGTATTAATTATCACAAATTTGTTTTGCTGTATTGTGGTCCAACCAAATTGGACTGTTGTGCATTTTCGCCATCGCGGGTGAAACCGGCAAACTGAGTTATCCATTAAAGAGTCAAAGAACGCGGGACATTTACGAGTCGTCCACCTTGTCTCTGAGCGATAAACTAACAACTGCTTTCTCTCCCACGATCGCGTCACTTTATTCTCTCTCTCTCGTACTAACCACACACACACACACACACACGCGCGACCCCTCACAAACATTCTGGCACACATTTTTGGCTCGTAGATAGCTTAATGCTAAAGCCCAGCTTTGTCCCTAAGCTATCGTACAAGCGGATACACGCGGTAAATGGTAGACGCCATTGACTGGTTTCTCTCTGCCCCCATTCGCGGTCATATTCCCTGGCCGGAAGTCTTGCGTGACATACTCTCCACGAGAGTCACATCCGCCATTTTGTGTGCGTCCCTCCTTACACACACACACACACACTGTCCCACACACACCTTATGTGTTATAGGATTATTTTAGTTTCCATATCTAATCATATCAATGTTTAGTTTGTAGTTGTAAGTCGGAAGTTTATTGACTGCATTGTATTAATTATTAATTGATATTACTGCATAAATAAACTTTGTTTATATTACAAAGAGAAGTGTTTTGGTTTGTTTTGCATACACCTGTGTCATGCTGACGGGATGTCAGTGCTCGGATTCAAGCCTTCATTCGTTGTTTTTTTTTCCCGAAAATTGATATTCTTCTCGATTTTCCTAAGAAAACAATCTAATATTGAGACTGTTTTACTATCTGGTTATTAGTCCCTGATTCCAGGGTGGTGCCCCGTCAGTGTTAATCCTTATTAATATTCTGTTGATTTTTGATAATTGATAATTATCTTTGATGATTGTTGAATTTGAATGATCAATAAGATAGTGTTAATTTTAATTAATGTTTCATTGATGTTAACAATTAAAGATTATCTTTGATAATTGTTGATTTAAAGGATTAAAAAAAAGCTAACATTGATTCTCATCAATGTTCTATTGATTTTATTAATTAATAATTATCTTTGATAATTATTAATTATTGCTAGTAACCAAACTTGCTCCTAAACGTAGCACACTACATTTACTGGAGCCCCATATGAGGTTTTAATGAGTTAGATTCAATAAATTAATTTAAATATTAATTAATAACTAAAGAAATAATTATTAATTATTTCTGATAGTAACACTGATCTAAACAACCAGTAAAGCCCTACAGTAACATACATTTGAGGTGGCAATAATGCGGTCCTCTTCTCAATTGTTTTCCCACTGGTAAACGTTTAATGTCCAGCACCAGTAAACAAATGATTTTAGAGACTTGAATATCTTCCCTAACTCGTGTAAGCACTAAGAGTGTACAATGAAGTATTGAGGATATCACAGCACGTGGGTAATTTCAGTGTTACGATTCACTGTTGTCTGCCCTATGTTTTGCCTCTGTCATCTGTTCCCCCCCGTACTACACTTCCCATAATACCCTGTTCTGATCACTTCCAGCTGTTCCCCATTGTTTCTCACTTGTGTTTCATTTACCTCGTTATCCTTGTGTATATATTGCCCTGATGTCTGTTTTACCTTTGTCAGTTGTTATGTGTTTTGACCTACTGTTCTTGACCTGCTCACATCGTTCATGGTTTCACTGTTCCTGTGTTTTTCCCATCGTGGATGTTTCTTTTGTTCCTGTGTTTGCCCCGTTAATCTATACTTTTGTTTATTTTATTAAATACTTTAAGCTGCGTTTATATCCTGCTCCTGTGACCTCCCTCTTTGTTACAATCAGAACTGGAATTTTTTTTATTTTTTTTATTTTTTTAAACAAGTTGGAAGGCTCCAATCCACAAATTAAGTTTATCTTCATAGTTATCTTCTCATAACACCTTCGTGAAATATTATCCAGCGTTTATATATAAACTTAAATATTTGGGGTCACAATGTTTTCAATTTCTATATTGTTTTTGTAGGTACCGGCGAAGTGTGGTGCTTTTTTTACCGGTGTCTCCATCCAAAATGGGCATTTTTGATGTAATCGAATATTAGCAGGTTTACCACACAGGTAAATTAAAAACATTAGTGCAGTCAAACAGAGCAATAGATCACTAAGCCAAACACTGACTGCAAGTCAGAAGACTTTGTGAATTTTTCAATATTCATACATGTCTTTCTAACATGAGTGAAGATATTCAAAGATTAAAGTTCCAAAATCATGTCAACAAAAAGTGCTGACGATCAAAGACAATTCAGTACACCGGTATATCTTTCAAATCTTAACAAGAAGACCCGAGCACCCTCCTTGGAAGAAAGTGAATATCTTAACATATAAAAGTATAAAAGAGTATAAAAACATGTATAGGAACAGTATAGAGGGTCATAAGTTGTCTGAAGTTTAAATGGCTTTAAAGAAACACACAAATTTTCAACATTCAAAAGGGAGAAATTCCTGCAAAGCCCCTTCCTGACATGAAATAAGTGAAGATGTTCAACAAAAAATAGCTAAGTCCATCCTCTTCTGGCTTATCAAAAATACTGTTAAATTAGAAAATTTAAAAAATCTAGCCGCAAAAAAATGGTAATATTAGTAGCAACGCTACTGACATAACTACATTTTTCAGTAGCTCTGCTATTTTCACAACAACTTAGCTTTTCCAGTAACAACTACTTATTTCAAAGAGTAGTGATGTAGCATCACAAAGCACTACATTTGTCACATTGTATTGCGTGTGTTGCAATACAAAGAGTAATTAAATACAGTAAAAGCGCTTACCTAAACCATACTTATCCTCTCATAAAAGCGTTGGGAAATCAAATTTATTGTAGTGAATTGGTGCGTTCTTAATGTTCATGTCAATGAACTTGTTAAATGGGACCAATCAAATAAATGATACACTGATTCACTTGATTCCCTGTGCAGAAGTCACTGCGTCTTATAATTGAGTGAAATATTTAAGATTTTTTGCCTGGTGGATGATAAAAAAGGGGGAAAAAATCCCATTGATTTACAATGGAGGGTCTGGAGCCATATCTAAAGAACAGAATATCATAGAGGGGTAGGCTCTTTTGACTGGGCCAGTAGGCACCCACCAAGAACACCATAGCAACTGAATAACAAAAAAAAAAACACTCAGCAAACCTGCATATCAATGCCCTGGAATCCTAGTATTGTGACTGTGACTTTGGCTCGAGCGAGCACCACTCACATTTTCTTCGGAAATTTAAAGATGTAGTTATTTGCTATTTTCTTTACATAGATCTGTGAGATTCAAATGCCAGGTATTTGAGATTGTGTATCGTTCATAGAGGAAGTGTTTCAGGGTTGAAAGAAATAAAACCCTCTCAGTCCTTAGGATCCCTCACTCTTCCTATGTGGAAATTATGCCAAACACAGTAACCAGGTGGATTTCCTATTAGTCATCTGTTATGCCATTTCCAACAGGCTGAAAAATATTATTTATTACAAGCTACTAATAAATAGCATGAAACTAAATACATCTGTACTGACGGTTTGAGACTCAAGATGGTGCCGAGTATGGCTGCTGCGTTGCGAGCTCCGACACAACATAGCAATGGTTTGTTTGTTTTGTTTACAATTCTTATGTTTTTTGTCTTGGATGTTGTCTGCCTTATTGTCTACGACAGACAAACACTTTTGGACATTGGCTCAGCGATCTCACACCGTAAACCGGACTTCACATTCCTCAATGCCGACCCGCTGTTTACAAACACGCAAGCGGAGCCCTTTGTCTGGGCAGCACGGCCGCGGAAACGCAGGAGGAAAAGGGGAAACAGAGCCGGCGTTCTCATCAGAGTAAGACGCCGCGCAAATCGACCCCCGCTACCCACTATTCTACTGGCAAATGTTCAGTCTCTGGATAACAAGCTCTGCGAGCTGAAAGCGCGGATCTCTTTCCAACGAGAGACGAGGGACTGCTGCGTTATCTGCCTTACGGAAACTTGGATGTCTGCGGAGATTCCAGACTCAGCCATTGAACCCGCAGGGTTCTCCATGCTCCGAGCGGACAGAGCGAAAGACCTCTCAGGTAAAACTAGAGGAGGTGGTGTATGTTTTATGATCAACAAATCCTGGTGTGATCAGAGGAACGTACATTCCATCAAGTCTTTCTGTTCTCCTGATCTGGAATTTCTTATGCTTCTGTGTCGACCATTCTGGCTACCGAGGGAATTCACAGCGGTCATTATCACTGCTGTGTACATTCCCCCACAAGCCGACACAGACCGGGCACTCAAGGAACTGTATGGGAGTATAAGTGAGCAGGAAACCGCGCACCCTGAGGCCGCGTTCATTGTGACCGGGGACTTTAATAAAGCCAGTTTAAAATCAGTCGCACCAAAATACCACCAGCACATTAGTTTCAACACACGAGGGGACCGGGTTTTGGACCATTGCTACTCTCCGTTCCGGGATGGCTACAAATCCCTCCCCCGCCCACCATTTGGCAAATCGGACCACTCTTCCATTCTGCTTCTGCCCGCTTACAGGCAGAAACTGAAACAGGAAGCACCCACCCTCAGAACGATCCAGTGCTGGTCGGACCAATCAGACTCCACGCTACAAGACTGTTTTGATCGCACGGACTGGGAGATGTTCCGGTCCGCCTCTGATGACGACATCGAGCTTTACGCTGATAGCGTAATGTGTTTCATCAGAACGTGTGTAGAGGAAGTGATTCCGACCAGAACTGTGCGAATCTATCCGAATCAGAAGCCGTGGATCAACAGCGATGTTCGCGCGGCACTTAATGTGCGGACCTCCGCTTTTAATTCCGGGAACGCGGAGGAGCATAAACAAGCCAGTTATACCCTCCGAAAAACTATCAAAACAGCAAAACGCCAGTACAGGAGTAAGATTGAAGGACAGTTTAACACCACCAACTCTAGAAGCATGTGGCAGGGAATTAACATCATCACGGACTTTAAAGGGAATAAAAACTCCGCCATGAACACCGCTGCCTCTCTACCGGATGAGCTAAATACTTTTTATGCTCGTTTCGAGGGAAATAACACCGCCCTCGCGGAGAGAGCTCTCACGGCCGAAGCTACAGAGGTTAGTTCACTCTCCGTCTCTGTAGCGGATGTAACCCGATCCTTCCGACGGGTGAATATCCGCAAAGCCGCGGGTCCAGACGGCATTCCGGGCCGCGTCATCAGAGCGTGCGCGAACCAGCTGGCTGGTGTTTTTACGGACATTTTCAACCTTTCCCTCTCTTTGTCTGTAGTCCCCACATGCTTTAAAACATCCACCATTGTGCCTGTTCCAAAACAATCGAACATAACTTGTTTAAATGACTGGCGTCCTGTTGCTCTGACCCCCATCATCAGCAAATGTTTTGAGAGACTAATCAGAGATTACATCTGCTCTGTATTACCACTCAATCTTGACCCGCTGCAGTTTGCTTACCGCAACAACCGCTCCACTGATGATGCCATTGCATCTACAATACACACTGCTCTCTCCCACCTGGAAAAAAAGAACACTTATGTGAGAATGCTGTTTGTAGACTACAGCTCAGCATTCAACACCATAGTGCCCTCCAAGCTAGATGAGAAACTCCGGGCTCTGGGCTTAAACAGCTCGCTGTGCAGCTGGATCCTGGACTTCCTGTCAAGCAGATGCCAGGTGGTTAGAATAGGCAGCAACATCTCCTCATCACTGACCCTCAACACTGGAGCCCCGCAGGGCTGTGTTCTCAGCCCACTACTGTATTCCCTGTACACACATGACTGTGTGGCAACACATAACTCCAATGCCATCATTAAGTTTGCTGATGACACGACGGTGGTAGGTCTGATCACTGACAATGATGAAACAGCCTACAGAGAGGAGGTGCACACTCTGACACACTGGTGTCAGGAGCACAACCTCTCCCTCAACGTCAGTAAGACAAAGGAGCTTGTGGTGGACTTCAGGAGAAAAGACAGAGATCACAGTCCAATCACCATCAATGGAGCACCAGTGGAGAGAGTCAGCAGCTTCAAGTTCCTGGGTGTCCACATCACTGAGGAACTCACATGGTCCGTCCACACTGAAGTCGTTGTGAAGAAGGCTCATCAGCGCCTTTTCTTCCTGAGACGGCTGAGGAAGTTTGGAATGAACCGCCACATCCTCACACAGTTCTACACCTGCACTGTGGAGAGCATCCTGACTGGCTGTATCTCCGCCTGGTACGGCAATAGCACTGCCCACAACCGCAAAGCACTGCAAAGGGTGGTGCGAACTGCCAAACACATCATCGGAGGTGAGCTTCCCTCCCTCCAGGAAATATATACAAGGCGGTGTGTGAAAAAAGCTCGGAGGATCATCAGAGACTCCAGCCACCCGAGCCATGGGCTGTTCTCACTGCTACCATCAGGTAGGCGGTATCGCAGCATCAGGACCCGCACCAGCCGACTCCATGATAGCTTCTTCCCCCAAGCAATCAGACTTCTGAACTCTTGATCTCCCACGATCAAAATACATCAGCCCTGCACTTTATTACTCTTTTATCTCACACCGGACTGTCATAAATTATATTACTGTCATTATATTATGTCTCTCTTAACAACTGACTATCAACCGACAGCCTGAATGTCAATACAGTACAATACTGTACATTCTATATATATACTTTTTTCATATATATTTTAATTTTTATTGAATAATGTGTATCTATATAGTATCTATATAGTAAAAACAAAACAAAAAAAAAACAAAAAAAACAAAAACAGCATATTGTATACTGTACAGTGTATGTTATTATTTGTATATTGTTGAGTGTAATTGTGTATAACAGATGTTTAAATTGTGTTGTGTTAATTTGATGTTTTAAGTTGTGTAATTATGTATAACAGATGTTTAAATTGTGTTGTGTTAATTTGATGTTTTAAGTTGAGTGTAATTATGTATAACAGATGTTTAAATTGTGTTGTGTTAAAATGATGTTTTAAGTCGAGTTTAATTATGTATAACAGATGTTTAAATTGCGTTGTGTTAATTTGATGTTTATTGTAAATTGTTATATGTCTCATCACTGTCACAACTGCTATGTTGATCGGAACTGCACCCAAGAATTTCACACACCATTGCACTCGTGTATATGGCTGTGTGACAATAAAGTGATTTGATTTGATTTGATTTGACTTATGAACAAATAACAGCCCTAAAAAATATTTTATTTAACATTTCAGAATAAAATGTTATAAGGTATTGTCTGTAATGTTTGTTCAACTATGGGCACTTGGCCCTGTGGAAAATAAACACTATTAAAACACACTTTTCACTCTCTCACTAGTTTAATTTGTCGACTAACAATGTCCAACAGTGGATATGCAATGCATCACAGGAGTTCCCTTTCAAGTTGGTCTCTTGACGCTGCATCAGTGGCTGATGCTATGGTAACTCCTCCCAGGAGTGCCGATTTTTGAAGCTTGTATAAAAACACGCCAATCTTTTGTGTGTGCGTCATCGCAGGCATATATATGGGAGCACAGAACCATTTCATCAGAATTTTTCTCCTTCAGGGCTACATCTCATGCTCTGCAAGCCCAACTCATCGTTCCATCATTCTGATCTGCACACCTGAACAGCAAGTGGATTATTTTTCATCTTCCTGTTGTGTTTCCGACAATACGAATTTCCTTTGCATTATGGTGTATTGTGTTGTTGTATTGTGTGTGTTTCTTTCTAGCTTAAGAAATTTAAAGTCTTGTTAAAATTGGCATTCGCAAGTGTTCTATTAAGCTCTATTTGTTTGCCTAGACTGAGCCCACACTGAAGCAGCGCTCGCTGAGTTTGAGCTCATGCAACTTAAAACACTTCGCTCTAATCCTCCTTTCTTCAGAGAGCTGATGCCTGTCCCCTTTCCTCTGATATCTGACCTCTGCAGCTCCTGAGGGACCGCAGGAGTGAGGTAAGCAAGGACAGGGTATAGACCATGAAGAGTCTGAAAATGATTTGTCGCTGTCTTAGGCCTTCCATCACTCCTCTTCTCCATCTCATGCGGAGTCTCGTCTTCAGTACGGCCGTGACAATTTTCAGCCTACTCTGGCACGCTGTGATCGAACACGCTTGGTGTTGGAGATGATATGAGGGATACTTTGTCGTTGGGGCTTCCCATAGTGAGAAATGTCATGCTTAGATGAGGTGCTTACCGTAATCTCCCCCCGTGGGGGATAAAACAGGACACAGCAGTTTTTTCTTTCTCACGCCTCGAGTGCAGATGCCACAGAGTTTCACCATTGGTGGCATTCTATCCAGAGCTGCACAAGCAGTTTGTTATGACTTGGTGCTCTCCCTGTTCAGCAAGAGTTCAGGTCCTTGATGCTGGCACCTTCATGCTGTTGGTTCGCACTGTGAATTTGGCGCTCTGGAAACCAAGATCTCTGCCCATGAAATAGGCAGTTCTATGGCCGGCTCGGTGTCTGGAGGTTGACACCCCTGGCTGAATTTGTCAGGGATACACTTCTTGCTGTTGTGAGCCGAGAACAAGAGTGCAAAAGTTTTCCCTGTAACAGGACGGTCTCTGGCACATTTTCACTGTTGTTTGCAGCATGCTAGTGATTGCAATGAGGGTCTTTCATCCCGCTACTGTCCCAGTAAAATCTTGGACTTAGCTCTGGTATTAGGAGCGCTTAAGGGTCCCCTGTTTCAGCCGTTAGATGTGGTAAGCACATGCTTGCTCTCACTGAAGTCTGTGCTGCTGCTAGCATTGGCCTCAGTTAAACATATTAGGGACTGTCGGTCAAAGACTCTTGTTTAAAGTTTGATCCAAGCTTGAAGTAAATTCATTTTTATTTGTATTGCGCTTTTCACGATGCACATCTTTTCAAAGCAACTTTACCGAAAATTATGCTGTTATGTCTTTAATGTCTTAAAGTCCTTATTGAGCGGTTTAAATTAAAAACGTGATTGAAAATCATGCCTTAAAAATTATTTGTCTTTAGTTCCCCAATGAGCAAGCCAAAGGTGACTGTGGCAAGGAACCTAAAACTCCATAAGATGTTAGTTAATGGAGAAAAAAAACCTTTGGAGAAAGCAGGCACAGCTGGTGGAGCCAGTTCCCCTCTGGCTATACAGCATGAATATAATACCAATGTTAGTTATCTATGTGTAATACATGTCGTGTATGATTTGAGTAAATTAAGTAGATGTTGAAGGGCAATGTTGAAACCCTCCTGAGTCTGAGGTGTTTTTTTGGATCCTGGAGATGTTTTGACATGCCCTGACATTTGTACTTATTTCAGTTATTTACACCATATTATTTGCAAATGTCTCATTACACTGTATTCAGCACAAATTGTGCTACAATAATATGTGAGCAACATGTATGTACTCATTTGTATTTTTGAGAAAATCAACTTTAAACTTTAGTAAAAAAAATAAAATAAATTACGACACTGAAATAGGGCCATAAAACACATACTAAATATTTTTTCCCAAGACCTTTGAGTGCTGAATTTTGTAGACCAGAGCCTTTGCTACAACATTGTAAGAATTTTAGCTCATTATTGGTTAAAAGGGGAATAATGATCTAATCTCTAAAGAAAACAGAATTGATATTTAACACCCAATCAACGTAACATGATCTAACAGAATTAATATTTAACACCCAATCAATGTATTCATCCACCGATATGTTGAACTTGCATCTTTATCAATTCTGGGAGGAATATCACCTCGTGGCCAACGAAATAATATCCTAAATTTAGCATAAACCCTGTTTATAAGCAAGTAACAGGATCAAACAGTTTAAGACATTAACTTTATGAGCATGAAGTACAAGACACTTCTCTTTGAATACAAACGAGACTTTATTACACTATTGTACACATAATACATAAACTAATCTAGCACACGCACACACACACACACACAAAGTGAACGGTAAAGAAAACAAGATTTGGGATACTGGAAATGCAGAATATTGAGTTATGGCAATGTATGAAATTTAACAAACCATGACAGAATGAACCATCAATCTATCCGTTTCACCTTCATATTAGCCCGCAATAGCGTTATCGATTTTTATCTAATACACCAGTTTAGGGAGACATGGAAATAATGTACTTGGTTACTTGGTCAGTTGATGAGTTGTGTTTCGTTGTGTCGGAGGTCTGGGAGTCGAGCCAAAGATGACATAAGGGGTCAGAGAAGCCAATCGGGAATGACGAGTCAAGAGATGAATGAGTTGTGTTTCATACATATGCAGGTTGCTGCGGTGCTTCCAAGGGCCAAAGGCAGTTGCGGCGAAGTAAACTACTATTGCGAAAGACTTTGCGGAAAACAAAGACTGGATGATAATGCGAACAGCTCACAAGAAAATATAGACTCAGCGTAGACTTTGTGTTCAGCATAGATTCTAAGTAGGCGGGGACTCTGTTTTCAGCATTGACTCAATGGTTCCTTCAGTGTCATGAGGTTTTAACCTTTCTGACTGGGCACAACCCAGAAGATTTCTGACCAGTCAGAAATTAACTTGACCATGGGGCATATACAGCTTTTCCCTAGCATATCATTATCTTTTTATATGCTTCTCCTTAGTTTCCTGTTCTGACTAAAGTATTTCAGCCCTAAACTTTGATAGCAACAATCCAATGCAAATTATAGGATTATACCCAACATCAACATTCTGGAAATTAACTATGGATTTCATAGATATGAAACATGAGGGTAATAATAATAATTGTATTGGTAATAACATTCGTGATAAGCGATTAAAAGAGTAAAAAGAATAAATCATATGGTTAAAGCAAGGATAACATTACATGAGGTAGTCTGACATTGTCTAAGGTAGATATACATATGAGAAAGACAAGAACAATGTTAGTTCCATGTGTTTAAGAGGGTAAAATGTTAGTAAACCCAGTCTTGGGAATTTCACAGCTTCAGATCTCGCTGTCTTGAGTTAACTTCGAGAAGGAGGGGAACCTCCTAGACTGAGAGCTTCCTAATAAGATACCAAATTAAAAGTTATAATGGTTATAACTTAGAGCGTGGTGATGCTTGAATATCTGTTATTGTAGATGATATAGTCAGGCTAAGCAATTATCTTTTGGTCCCACATGCATAGAGAGTCAAAAGTTCTGAATGTCATACTGAGTCTGCCCTGTGTCACTGTCCCGTGGGGTGCAGGGCCTCCTTGACCAATGGCCCTTTTGTTTTAAATCAAGCTGTTTTTCTGTTTAGCAGAACGGCTAATCTCCTGACCAGCCATTTGGCACAACCATTAATTATCTCAAATCAACAACCTGAAAGGAGCTTCAGTCTCAACAGGAGACTCCCCGAGGGGAGTGCGATCTTTCTCCTAGTTCTTTTGTTTAGTGATGGGTCACATGACAGGTATGGTGAGGTCAAAGTCATGGAAAGCTTGGCTGCTTAACCATCCCAGGCAACTTGCTTTGGGGACCTAGATGTCTGTAGCTGAACAGTTGTTGAACAGTACATATTTTGCATGGGAGGTGACCTCGATGAGGGGCGTCACTTTTAAGGTAAGGGCATGTACATGGTTTTTGGACAAACGCCCATTCAAATGCAGTGCCATTGGGCGCATACATGGTGCGATGGATCGAATCGTGATTTTGGATCCCATTTGCCTAGTAGCTATATGACGAATTGGATTTTTTCGCCTTACCATTGGTAAGATCGAGTCAGGGCCCAAAATCTCTGTATGGACACCTGTAGGCCACTTACCACGTATCGTCCATGGGGACATAGTTGTCATATTGAGCATCCACAGGGCTAGTATTTTGTCCCCTTACCCTATAGTCTCCCCAAACTCTTCTTCATGTCCACGAATCCTATATAGTGCCCACTTACCCAGTATTCATCCGCCGTAGTCTTCCTCATGTCCACAGACACAGTATTGTGCCCACTTACCTAGTAGTCTTCCTCGGTGGACTTCCTCTTGTCCACAGACCCAGTATTTGGCCCCTTACTCAGTAAAAAGTGCTTTTACATGCCTTTGGCCCCAGTGTGCCCCCTGATGCCATACATCACTATGATTGGTACTGGGCAGCACCTGGGCATCCCAGAAGGTTATCCTGAGTGCTTTTACAGACCTTCGTGGCACTTGGCATTTTTTTGCTCTTTTTAACCCGAATTTGCCTCTTAGCACAAGGTGGGTGCCCGCTGTGCCTGCCGAGTGCCCTTTAAATGCATTTTTTGACTATCAACCTAAAAGTCACCAGAATAGTTTGCCCTCCTAGTATCTTATCGAGGGCCCCTTGGGGTGCCACCCTGTCAAATTTGGGGTCTCTGGGACCTCTGGGTGCAATATGGGGGCACATCCCACTTGCAATGTATTCCATTCATTTTTATACTGGTTTGGTGGACAGTGCTCAGAAAGCTCCAACTGTTCCAAAATCGACATATGTGTCTCGTGGGGGTGTCCTCAGTCAGTGTCCAGAGTTATGTGACCCTTTGACCTCTTTTGACACAAAATTTGCCTCTTTTGGGATGGTGTCCAAAAACCAAGTATGAAAATTACATTGGTTTACATGGCAAGTGGGACGTCTAGAAAAGAGGGGTCAAAAGGTCGTAGGACCTTGAAAATTTAGATCCTATTAGGGGACCCCAACTCACTTCCTAGAATTTGGAGGCCCTGGGTGCTTGCTAAGTGTTAAAGCCTCTGCACCACATTTAAAGGTGTTTTCACTCTTTCATGCAGGAAGTCCCAGCTGCAATGTATGTAATGGCCACCAATACATGGTCTGTGGACACTAATATTTTATGAAAATTGGACATATTAATACTAT
Organism: Myxocyprinus asiaticus; assembly: GCF_019703515.2. Lineage (NCBI taxonomy): Eukaryota > Metazoa > Chordata > Actinopteri > Cypriniformes > Catostomidae > Myxocyprinus > Myxocyprinus asiaticus. The sequence goes on along the minus strand of NC_059375.1, from coordinate 9,025,563 downwards.
TAATAATTGTTGAGGGTCACTGGACATGTCACTGTGTGAAATTTAGGGTCTGTAGGACCAACTGACGTGATGCCACGTCCACATACAATGTATACCATTCATTTCTATATTCTGTTTATGTACACCACTCCGAAACCTCCAAATGACTCCAATTTGAAATCTATATCTTCTCAGGGGTCCTCTAGACAGTGTGCAAAGTTTGAAGTCTGAATGAGTTGGATAAGTGCTAAATTGGCACTTAAGTTAATTTCTTTAGAATATTTTTCCTGATTTTTTTTTTAAGTACTTGCCCTGCACTGATCGAAATTCAATTTAAATATGTTGTTCACAGGGGCTCAATGAGTGAGCATTCGAAGCCCCTAGTTGTTTGCACCACATTTACTTTGTGCATTTACACATTTATTTTGCACTGTAGCTTATTTAATGGATGCCAAGTACATGGTTCATGGACAATAATTTTAATGCAAATTATACATTATTATGAGTTGTAAGTTGCATAAATGGGTTCCATTGAGTATTTTAAGTGATATATTTGATATTTGATTGATAATATTGCATGCAAATAGCAAGAAAAATCATACAAATGACTGTCCATGAACCATGTATTTGCCACCATTAAAATAAATTGATGTGGGCACTTCCTGTCTTTTTGCTTAGTCATGCAGAAAGTGCACATGTACAATTTATTTTAATGGTGGCAAATACATGGTTCGTGGACAATCATTTTAATGCAAATTATACATTATTATGAGTTGTAAGTTGCATAAATGGGTTCCATTGAGTATGTTGAGTGATATATTTGATATTTGATTGATAATATTGCATGCAAATAGCAAGAAAAATCATACAAATGACTGTCCACAAACCATGTATTTGCCACCATTAAAATAAATTGCACGTGGGCACTTCCTGTCTTTTTGCTTAGTCATGCAGGAAGTGCCCACGTACAATTTATTTTAATGGTGGTAAATACATGGTTCGTGGACAGTCATTTGTATGACCTTTCTTGCTATTTGCATGCAATATTATCAATCAAACATCAAGTATACGTAGCACTCAACATACACAAAGGAACCCACTTATGCAACTATTTCATTTAAGTTAATTACACTTTTTTAAGAGTTGTAAGTTATATACATGCATTTATAGGAGTGTCATTAATGATGTTTTATTGATAAAATTTCATATAAATGATAATAAAGTCATTAATAATAAGTGTGGCAATTTTTCCTCAAAAGATTTTAAGTCCAAAAGGAAGGTCCCATCTGCAGCTTATTTAATGGATGCCAAATACATGGTTCATGGACAATCATTTTAATGCAAAATATACATTATTATGAGTTGTAATTTGCATAAGTGAGTTCCATTGAGTATGTTAAGTGTTATACAGGGTGTTTGATTCATAATATTACATGCAAATAGCAAGAAAATCTGTAAACATGATTGTCCACAGACTACCTATTTGCTGCACTTCAAATTAATTGCATGTGGGCACTTCCTTTCTTTTTGCTAAGTCATGCAGGAAGTGCCCACGTACAATTTATTTTAATGGTGGCAAATACATGGTTCATGGACAATCTTTTTTTAAGCTAATTAAATTTTTTTAAGAGTTGTAAGTTACATGCATGCATTTATAGGAGTGCCCTGAGTGCCATACATTAATTTTGATTAATAATATTTAATTTGAATGCTAATAAATTCATATATAAGGTACCATCTGCAGCTTATTTAATGGATGCAAATACATGGTTTGTGGACAGTCATTTTTAAAGTATATTATATACATTTATGAGTTATAAATTGCATAGATATGTTACATTTTGTATCTACCTCATTTGCAACTGCACTATACCTGCATCTATTTTTTTAATAATATATTACTATTTGCATTTCTGGCTGGATGCTAATAGCATTTTATTGGCTTTGTACTTGTACTGTGCACAATGACAATAAAGTCAAATCAAATCAAATCCCTTTATTGTCACTCAACCATATACACAAGTACAACAGTGGTTGAAAGTCTTGGGTGCAGTTCAAAGCAACATAGCAGTATGACAATTACAATAAACATCTGATTTACACATAACACAGTTTACACATTGTTAAACAATATACAATATACACCTAATAATATACAATATGCCGTATACACAAAATAAGAAGACTGTATACAATAGAAATACACTGTATCCATTGATGCCGATGGGGCTGGGTTCTCTGTCTTTTCTCCTGAAGTCCACCACAAGCTCCTCGGTCTTACTGACATTGAGGGAGAGGTTGTGCTCCTGACACCAGCATGTCAGAGTGTGCACCTCCTCTCTGTACGCCGTTTCATCATTGTCAGTGATCAGACCTACCACCGTCGTATCATCAGCGAACTTAATTGCTATTGCACCCGCTTACAAGTCATAAATATTTTAATGTGGTCAAAGTGGACAAATAATTTGTCCTTGGACAGACCCACTGCCTCCCAGACACACACCGAGGGTCCTCGGACCAACAGTGAGGAAGTTGTTCAGTTTAGTGGGTAAATGGACAAATAGTTGTTTTGTGGTCAGCCCTGTCCCCTACCGGATATACTCCAGGTGTCCATGGTCCCCCAGGTACAATGTCTTGTAATATAGTGGGAAGGTGGATAAATAGTGTGTTCATGGTCAGCCCCGCCCCCTCCCGGACACACCACCGGGGTCCGTGGACCCCCAGGGTCAAAGTCCTGTTATATAGTGGGAAGATGGACAAATAGTGTGTTCATGGTCAGCCCCGCCCCCTCCCGGACACGCCCCTGCAGTCGGTCAATCAGTGGCTCACTTCCGTGGGCTCTTCCCCAAAATAGCTGGTAAGGGGCTGTTTAGTGGCTCCGTGGGATGTGGGGGTAGTCCTTGGCACCCCGAGGAGGAAGTGATGCAATATAGTGGGTATTTGGACTTATAGGGTTTTCGTGGTCAGCCCCCACCTTCCCCAAAAAAGAGCCCACCTGTGGTTTATTTGAATGGAGAGGGAGCCCATTGCAATAAGCCTGCAGTGGGACTTGGTGGCGCCACCCAGCGTTTGGCTGCAGAACTGCAAGAAAAACGGTCAGCTTTTGACCGCTTGTAGCACGGCCACCGTGGGGCACAACCGCTCGGGGACACCTCTGGTCATCTTTGGGGGACCAACCAGTCGACGCGGAGATGCACTGCGCATCGGCAAAAATCATCTAGGGGGCATTGCGCAGCAATCACAAACCAACAGCCACGGAGCTACCGAATAAGTGCTCCAAAGACCTCTCGGCCTTACTGGTTCCCTACAAGGCCAAGTTCCATGCATTCCAAGGAAGGTTGGAAGAAACCAAGCATGTGGTTGAGTGTTTGGCCACGCTGAATGTTAAGTCGAACACTGACACCTTTTGTGTAGGCTGGTATGGTGGCTTTCTGTTCACTGATCTTAGCACAGGCCTCAGGGATGGTTTGGCCTGATTTGAGGTTCTTAAAGTCAACCGGTGAGTTTGAGGGTTGGTGAGTCAATGGGGCCCACAGAACCTCATTCATTGTGTCCAGCGCAAGCATTGAGTCTGACCAGGATGTCTGCTCCAATGTAGGCATCATGGTGTAGGTCTGGGACCACAAAGAAGTAATGTGTCCGACATCTCTCCTTCCAGTTTAAGTGCAGAGCACAGTCTCCTTTGGCCGTCTCCATGGTTGGCAGGCGAGGATTCAGAGGGAATCGAGTGTACTTGGTAATGTAAGGCAGTTCTGGTGTGCCTTGAATTAGGGTGTTGAAGTGTCTGGAGCTGATGGCTGAGTTGCCCATAGGGCCAGTACCGTATTGGTCACTGTCTTGCCATTCAGTTGTATTTCTGTTATTATTTGAGGGCAGTAGGAATCTGGTTCTATCATTGGCTGTAGGGTACACAGTAGTGGGGCTTAGTCCAATAATGAAGCTGTGTCTTTATCCTTGACCGGTGGGCCATTTTCGACATCTGCGACTTGACACTGCACCTCTGGAGGGTTATGGGATGGAGAGGTAGAGGTTCTTGAACTTGGGCCCATATTTTTAGTTGTTTGAAGTCTATCAAGGGCTCAGAATGGTCCAATAAATCCTTCCCGATGAAAAGAGGGAACGTCTCCAATGGTGAGATGTACTTTGGATGCATTAGGCTTATGGAACCAACAGTGTATTGGTGCCACCCATTCCAGTTGGATTCCAGTTTGGGAATATACCTGCACATTCAGTGTACATCTATGGAGTTGAAGAGTTCTTTTGCCACTTTCTTGTACCTTCACGAAGAGCTGGGATGACATTAGGGTTATGTCGGCTCCGGTGTCTACCAGGGCTACTCACTTGGTGTTCCAGAGTGATGGAGAGGTAGAATTTCTTGGCGACTCCCTTTTCGATCAGGTCCCCTAGGAGTTGGGGAACCGTGACCTGAGTGGTGACTGGCAGGGAGTTGGAATTTGGGCTTGTTGGTCAGTGGGGAGGCAGATGACCAAGATGGCACTCTCTGGTACCTCAGGGTTCTCATTAGTACTTGATTGGGGCAGATCCTTTAGGCTTGGGTTGCTTGCTGTCTCTAGTGTTAGGCACCCAGGTTGGATCTCTGGTTTGTCTGAAAGTGAAATTTGTTCTTTGATGGTGACTCTCAAAGGTTGGCCAATGGATGGCTGAGTATCATTGTGGGCAGCAGGAGGTTGTATTAGGTGTGCATTTGTTGTCTTTTCCACTTTTAATCATAAGAAATCTGACTTATCCTTCCCATACTTCTTGGGTGGATTCTGTTTAAAATATTCCTTTAGTAGCCTTAGTAGTTCTTTTGCATCTTCTGTTTAAAATATTCCTTTAGTAGCCTTAGTAGTTCTTTTGTGTCTTCTGTTGGCGGATTATTATGACCTCATGCAGGCTCGGTTCTTGGCCTGTCTGCACAGTGACGAGGTGTATTCCATCATTGATTACTTCTTGTCCCTGGCTGTGTTGACCGATCGTCCTTAGACACCCAGTTGGATGTCCATGTGGTTTTCCCTTTTGGGATTTCCAAAAGATGTGGTTCCATGGACATTACCAGCGCTTTTTCGGATGGGTCTCCATCTTTCGGCAGTAGTGGGAGATCCATGGGAGGAGGCTGGTGAAGTTTTGTGTGGTGGGGCACCAACGCTGTCCTCATTTTGTAGCTCTTGGCTTTGGGATTCTGCCTTGCTAGCAGGAGGTGAGACCATCAACAGATGAGGCCTCATGCGGCCACCAGAGACAGACTGTACCTATTGAGAATAATGTCCAGTCCTGAGGCTCAAAGTATCCTGGACAGGCAGTCTGCCCAAACAAAGTATGACTACCAACTACTTAGAGAGGCATGGTAAAATATTTCTCAGGCCCACATCCTTAGCTCATAACAGTGTTTTAGTTCTCCTCTGACCATGTCAAGCTCGTATTTAGTTTGGTCTAGTTGTTGGGTCAGGGCATCGATCTCAGTTCTTGACACCTCCAGGTGGCCTTCCAATGCCCTGATTCTGCAGTTCCAGTCAGTAAATTCAGATGTGGCTTTCTCTAGTAGCAAATCTGTGCATTGGAGTCTCTCTTCTGCATCCTCTTGGGCAGCTTTTGCTAGCTGTTCTTGCTATTCAGCAGCTGCTTGGAGTTCGACCAGGGCTTCTTGGAGTTTCTCTATTTCTTCCTTTGATTCCTTCTCCATTTCTTCAGATTCATGCTCCGTTTCATCAGATTCCTTGAGTCAGTCTCGGGCCTCCATTTCTAGTTGGGCAATGTGGTCTTGAGTTTGCACCATTTCTTTCTGTAACTCTATGGTCTGTAGCTTTAGGTTGTCCACTTCTCATTCGAGACTGGCAAAATTCTGTTCCAGATGTTCTGGTCACTCAGCTTCAGCTGGGCTACGAGGTTGTGGGTGAGGGAGTCAGTGATTTTGGACAGCCCCTTGTAATTGTAGCTTTGGGTTGGATCATGTGTCATGAGTTCTTGTATGTTGAAATCTAGCACCTTTTGACTTTGGTGCCATAGGCCATCTGCAGCTTTGGGTAGCAGATGGGCCGTTAGGCCACTAAACCATGCCTCCAAGTCTTCCCAGTGAGCAGCAGGGTTGGTTGACTGAGACATATTGGCAAGCTGTGCTGAAAGGCTAAAGCAAGAAAGAGCGGACACTGATCTGTACTGGGTTTAAGGATCTAGGTGTAGTGGGACAGCTAAGTGTGTAGTAGGACAGCTAGTGAAATGCAGTGGTGATTCAGTGTGGGTTTCAATGGGTGTGAGTAACAAATGAGGTGTTTTATTGTGTTTTTTGTTTTGTTTTTTTCAAAACAACAAACAAAAGAAAAGTTTTTTTTTCAACACCTTATTCTACAATTTAAATATTTTTTCCTTTTGAAACAAAATCCTTTCAAATCAAAGAGCAAGAAATGTATTTACTCTTTTTTTTTTTTTTTTTTTCAAATTATCAGGATTGACACCATACACCTATCATGTGGCACAGGTGGACTGTTACCACAGGCGATTTTAGGTGGTGCGCTGGAAAAACAATGGTTACCTGACACCTTTTCCTATGATTTGATTTGAGCCGTGGAGGGGTAGGATGCCATGATCTTGCATTGGTGGAAGCAAGAAGGACTATTGGAGTGGGAATAGATGAGGTAAAACACACATAACAGTTTAATTAATGACTTGATATTCAACCCAGTTCTTATTGGTGCAATGTTACTCAGGATTGATGGTTTGTCACCAGGTTCAGTCTCTGACTTTACAAGGAATAAGTAGGGAAAAGACAGAAGGAGAGGAGAGAAGGACAGGGCAAGGTTTGCTAATACACAAGATTTACTCTGACATTGTCGGTTTTTAAATCTTTGCTAAAAACTTTTTTTTTTCTCTCTCTGGCTTTTAATGTTGTCTAATGTGTGTTTTGTCTTACTGTTTTATTTGTTTTTTAAGTCTCATACTACTGTAGAATTGTGTTTTATAAATTTATAGACCTAGCAGGTCTTCCGCCAGTGGTGGTAGACATGTTCACTCAGGCCAGGGCCCCCTCTACGAGGCTGCTGTATGCCTTGAAGTGGTGTCTTTTTGCTAACTGGTGTTCTTCCCGTGGGGAAGACCCACAGAGATGCACCGTCGGGTCTGTGCTGTCTTTCCTTCAGGAAGGGCTGGAGAGATGGCTGTCTCCCTCTACCCTGAAAGTGTATGTAGCTGCTATAGCAGCTCACCACGATACACTGGATGGGAGACCCTCACGACAGCATGACCTGATCAACAGTTTCCTCGAAGGCGAGAGGAGGTTGAATCCTCCTAGAACTTGCCTGATCCCCTCTTGGGATCTCTCTGTGGTCCTACCTGCCCTACAGAGAGCCCCCTTTGAGCCCCTGGAGCAGGCCGAGCTCAGCACTCTGTCCCTAAAGACGGCCCTCCTGGTGGCGCTCACTTCCATCAAAAGGGTGGGGGATCTGCAGGCACTCTCTGTTACCAGCGAATGCCTGGAGTTCGAGCTGGCACTCTCTCACATGATCTTGAGACCCCGGCCTGGTTACATGCCCAAAGTTCCCACCACTCCTTTTCAGGACTAGGTGGTGAACCTGCAAGCTCTCCCTTCAGAGGAGGAAGACCCGGCCTTGTCATTGCTGTGTCCAGTTCGCACTCAGCTCTTTGTCTGTTTTGGAGGACAGCAGAAGGGAAAAGTTGTCTCCAAGCAGAGATTAGTCCATTGGATTGTGGTTGCCATTTTCCTCGCATACCAGTCTCAGGACTTGCTGTGCCCCTTGGGAGTCTGGGCGCACTCCACTAGAGGTGTTGCTTCCTCCTGGGCACTGACAAGGGGGGCCTCTCTTGCAGACATATGCAGAGCTGCGGGTTGGGCTACACCCAATACCTTTGCGAGGTTTTATAACCTACGCATAGACCCAGTTTCGACCCGAGTGTTGCGCGGTAACAGCAGGTTGACCGGGCGGCCGGTTGGGTGTACCGCTTGCATTGTGCCTTTCCCCTTTTTCAAAGGTGATGATGTGCACTTTTTGTCCACAACAGTTCCCCGTTCCGGCGAACTCTGGACACCTCTTTAATTCTTTAGCACTGTTCATGTGACGAACTCGGCAGAGGAGTGATGCCACCAGGCCCAGTACTCATGGTATTCCCCTTTTCAGGTGAGCCAGTTTGCTTGGGCTCAGTGCTCCGTGCGTGGTGATTCCCCCATGGTAATCCCGTATGATGAGTTTCCACTGTTCGATTACCCTTAGGTGAACCCTGTGTTTCCCCTCATCAGAGCTTTCTCTGCATCGGCCACTGTGCTGCGTACACTCTCTATAGATAGGGTCCTCCTTTGGTATCATTTCATATGTGAACTTCCCCGTTGGTAAGTCCATGTGAGGTATTCTCAACATGCTAACTCCCTTCGGCAGGATGTGGTCTCCGTAGTGCTCTCCTTCCTGGAAAGGGAAGAGCACTTCCCAGCGCTATTCTAGAAAAGTGCTCAGCGGGACATTGCGTAACAGCAATCAGTTAAGACATCGCCTGTAGCCTCCTTGGGTAAGTGCCTCCACCCCCCTTAACGGGACTAGGGAGACACCTTACCTAACTTGCTGGAAGGTCACGACTTGAGCGCTCTCTGCGAGGTATGCAGCAGCTTGCCCGTGTCCATTCTTCCGTACCTCGTGACACGGTTCAGCACCTGCGGTGTTTCCTATAGGAACCCCTAGTGTCACTACATCGACACAACATCGAGTGAGTGACAGACAGGGAACATCTTGGTTACTGATGTAATCTCAGTTCCCTAATGGAGGGAACGAGACATTGTGTCCCTCATGCCACGGTGCTGATCCGGCTGCTGACATGGCCGGGACTCTCTATCGTCTCCTCAGCGTAAATCTGAATGAGTGATGCATGCCATCTCTTTTTATACCCGTATGTCCGGGGCGGAGAGTGGCATGCAAATTCCACTCGCCAATTTTCATTGGCCTTTTCTATTTTAAGCAAAGGTGATTGAGGCTTTCAAGATCGAACCCCTAGTGTCACTACATCGACACAACGTCTCATTCTCTCCATCAGGGAACAGAGGTTACATCAGTAACCAAGACGATTTCACACCTAGGGTGATAATGGCCCATCCCCTTATGGGGCTATCAATATGGAATGCCAGTGTGAGAAGACAAAAGAAAGAATGTTTTCTCTTTTTTAGTATTTTATTGACAACATAGTTCACAATATAATTTATAAACTCAGCAAAAAAAGAAATGTCCTCTCACTTTCAACTGCTTTTATTTCCAGCAAACTTAACATGTGTAAATATTTGTATGAACATAAAAAAGATTCAACAACTAAGACATAAACTGAACAAGTTTCACAGACATGTGACTAACAGAAATGGAATAATGTGTCCCTGAACAAAAGGGGGGTCAAAATCAAAAGTAACAGTCAGTATCTGGTGTGGCCACCAGCTGCATTTAGTTCCTCAGTGCATCTCCTTCTCATGGACTGCACCAGATTTGCCAGTTCTTGCTGTGAGATGTTACCCCACTCTTCCAGCAAGGCACTTGCAAGTTCTCGGACATTTCTGGGGGGAATGGCCCTAGCCCTCACCCTCTGATCCAACAGGTCCCAGACGTGCTCAATGGGATTGAGATCCGGGCTCTTTGCCGGCCATGGCAGAACACTGACATTCCTGCCTTGCAGGAAATCATGCACAGAACAAGCAGTATGGCTGGTGGCACTGTCATGCTGGAAGGTGGCATTGTCATGCTGGAGGGTCATGCCAGGATGAAACTGCAGGAAGAGTACTACATGAGGGAGGAGGATGTCTTCCCTGTAATGCACAGCGTTGAGATTGCCTGCAATGACAACAAGCTCAGTCCGATGATGCTGTGACACACTGCCCCAGACCATGACGGACCCTCTACTTCCAAATCGATCCATCTCCAGAGTACAGGCCTCGGTGTAACACAGATTCCTTCGACAATAAACATGAGTCCGAACATCACCCCTGGTGAGACAAAACCGTGACTCGTCAGTGAAGAGCATTTTTTGCCAGTCCTGTCTGGTCCAGCGGAGGTGGGTTTGTGCCCATAGGTGACGTTGTTGCCGGTGATGTCTGGTAAAGACCTGCCTTACAACAGGCCTACAACCCCTCTGTCCAGCCTCTCTCAGCCTATTGCGGACAGTCTGAGCACTGATGGAGGGATTGTGTGTTCCTGGTGTAACTCGGGCAGTTGTTTTTGCCATCCTGTACCTGTCCCGCAGGTGTGATATTCGGATGTACGGATCCTGTGCAGGTGTTGTTACACGTGGTCTGCCACTGCGAGGATGATCAGCTGTCCTTCCTGTCTCCCTGTAGCACTGTCTTAGGCATCTCACAGTACGGACATTGCAATTTATTGCCCTGGCCACATCTGCAGTCCTCATGCCCCCATGCAGCATGCCTAAGGCACGTTCACGCAGATGAGCAGGGACCCTGGACATCTTTCTTTTGGTGTTTTTCAGAGTCAGTAGAAAGGTCTCTTTAGTGTCCTAAGTTTTTATAACTGTGACCTTAATTGCCTACCATCTGTAAGCTGTTAGTGTCTTAATGACCGTTCCACAGGTGCATGTTCATTAATTGTTTATGGTTCATTGAACAAGCATGGAAAACATTGTTTAAACCCTTTACAATAAAGATATGTAAAGTTATTTGGATTTTTACAAAATTATCTTTAAAACGCAGTGTCCTGAAAAAGGGACGTTTCTTTTTTTGTGGAGTTTATAACTATTACTAACAATATAAAAAAAAATGTTTTTCATGAAATAGTGTAAATATTTGGGAAATAGTTACAGTGTGTGGCATAATATGTCAAATATTGCAAATACGTTTGAGACAGCAAGATGCATTTAGAGTAAAAAATTAAGGTAATGCTTGTTCAAAAGAAGACTTTAGAAAAAGGTGTGCCATTTCTTGTTAATTTCAATCATAATTGACATTAAATTACCTCTCACGTATTCTATAAACAAATAAACCTCCACTGTGACTGGAAAAATATATAGTATGGAATAAAAATTATGCTATTTAGGAGAAAATAAAATCAAAGGAGCAATTTACCCTGCAGAGCCTTTTGCCCCATTGTACCCTGTTATCACACAGTACATAAACAATGAATAGATGAAAAAATGACTTACTCATCAGAAAGTATATCCTCTGCTGTATCAAGTCGATATTTCTCATCAGAGTCGCGATGTTCTTCTGAGGAAAATTAGAATTCCACTTTCCCAGCACCAGAATTGGTTAAAATGAGTGACGGATGGAATGGGAGAAGGCTCTGACTAGTTTGTATGTTCTTTGTTTTATGTCAGAAAACATGACCGCATCGCTGCATCAAAACAGTGCGCTATGATGATAATGGCTTTAAACTTATTTAGTGATTGTTTAAATGTTTGTAACATATAAATAAAGATATTGTGATGTTGGGAATGGGAGAAGGCTCTGACTAGTTTGTATATTCTTTGTTTGATGTCAGAAAACATGACCACATCGCTACATCAAAACAGTCCGCTATGATGATAGTGGCTTTAAACTTATTTAGTGATTGTTTGAATGTTTGTAACATATAAATAAAGATATTGTGATGTTGAAAAGACTATTTGAGCACTGTGACAATTGCTTCAACCCCTCTTTTGCTGGTAAACAGCAGCACAAATGCAGATCACACTGGTTTGATCATACGCCTCTGAGCCCAACCTAGTGTAATCACACCGGTTTGATTGCATGTGCCAAAGGGTTAACTGTAGAAGACAATTTAACAGTACACCCATCGAGATGTCATCTAGCATCTTATTTTTAGAGGTTTTTGGTTCAATAATTAATACCTCTGTTTTGTCAGAATTGAGTTGAAGGAAATTTCTAGCCATCTCGACTTTGATATCATTGATACACTGCTTGGAGAAGGTGCAAATTTGGGAAATTTTCTTCAGGTCTGGAGGAAATATAAAGCTGAGTATCGTCAGCATAACACTGAAAACTAATTACATGGTTCCTGATAATGTCTCCCAGGAGAAGCATATACAAGCAGAGAAGCAGATAACTTAAAACTGACCTCTGCGGCACTCCATACTTCTGCTTGATCTGACAACTCCTCGTTTACACAAACAAAGTGGTAGCGGTTGGATAAATAGGACCTAAACCATGCTAATACCTGTCCACAAATTACAGCATAATTTTCAAGCCTATCCAAGAGAATGTCATGATCTATGGTGTCAAAGGCAGCACTAGATCTAAAAGCACTAGAAGAGAGATGCAGCCATGGTCAGATGATAAAAGCAAGTCATTTCTAAATCTGATAAGTGCCATCTCTGTACTATGATTGGGCCTAAATCATATTTCTGGAAGGGCTGTTGCAATTCCTGTTCCTGTTGCTGCTAAATATATATATATATATGTATGTACAAATACAAAACTGTTATATACAGTGCAAGGGAATGTATGGCAGATGAGGTAGGGTATGTTGGATAAATATAAATAGACTGAGCTGTGTATTGCACATAATTATTTTTCAATGTGGCAGTTTTAACTGTTCATGAGATGGATAGCCTGAGGGAAAAAACTGTTCCTGTGCCTGACGGTTCTGGTGCTCAGTGCTCTGTAGCGCCATCCAGAAGGCAACTGTTCAAAAAGGTAGTGGGCTATGAAAGTGGGGTCCAGAGTGATTTTTCCAGCCCTTTTCCTCACTCTGGAAGTGTACAGTTATTGAAGGGAGGGCAGGGGGCAACCAATAATCCTCTCAGCAGTCTGAACTTTCCTTTGTAGTCTTCTGATGTCCGATTTTGTTGCTGAACCAAACCAGACAGTTATTGAAGTGCAGAAGACAGATGCAATGACTGCTGAGTAGAACTGTATCAGCAGCATCTGTGGCAGGTTGAACTTCCTCAGCTGGCAAAAGTAGTACAACTACTGCTTGGCCTTTTTCACAATGGAGTCAATGTGGGTCTCCCACTTCAGGTCCTGTGAGATGGTAGTGCCCAGGAACCTATGTGACTCCACTGCTGCCACAGTGCTGTTTAGAATGGTGTGCGGGGTCAATGTTGGGGTGTTCCTCCTAAAGTCCACTATCATCTCCACTATTTTGAGCATGTTCAGCTCCAGGTTGTTTTGACAACACCAGTGAGCCAGCCGTTCAACCTCCCTTCTGTATACAGACTCATTGTCATCTTGGATGAGGCCGATGACAGTAGTGTCGTCTGCAAACTTCAGGAGCTTGACAGAGGAGTCCTTGGCGGTGCAGTCAGTGATGATCTTGGTGTTACTCAAAGGTCAGGATACAAGTTTAATTATTTTAAAGTGATAGTTCTTAATGTAATATAGTCTGATATGAATAAAAAATCTCTATCCTCTTTTGCTTTTGCTATTGCTATAGTAGACCACCTGGGCCATTTTCTGATTTCCATAGTGAATTTGCTGATTCTCTCTCCAATCTAGTAGATACTGTGGATATAGATTTAATTGTTGGTGACTTCAACATTCACATAGATAATGAAAATGATACACTAGGATTAGCATGTATCGATATTCTCAATTCTGCTGAAATCAGACAAAATGTGACAGGATCAACTCATTGCCATAATAATAAGCTAGACTTAATTCTGTCATATGGAGTTGATGCTGATAATATATGTAAGGCTGGCACCAGGATGTCTACACCCAAAAGGCACCATTTCCGGTAAACGTCATAGAACTCTCTCACAAAAGATGAAATCTACACCTGAATATCACCACGTGTGAAAAATTGCAAATCACTTTTGCATTGTTTTACAAAGCTGAAATTTTCTCCTGAATATCACCACAGTGTGATAAATTGCAAATCACCTTGATGCCCCCTCTTCTCTCTCCCCCTTCTCCCCTTCAACAGCTCAGGACCAATACAAAGACAGATTTATATTTAAAAATATAACAAATACCATGAAAACAAAGAATGCAACTGAATGTGTTTGATATAATTTAAGAGGTCTCTGTGCGACTGGTATAATGGTCTCTTTCCCATGTTGATAAAACTAATGGTGACAAAGTTATATGGTCTTATAATTCTGGAGGTCTATCCCCCTCATTGACCTACAATTTAAATGATCTCCTGTATGATAACAAGGTTGAACCCCAGGAAGTCAAGAACCCATTCACCCCCAAATTCTCATTGTTCAAAGGATAATACCATTTGGTACACAATGTTTATTCTGTCTGGGTATTTAAGGAAATTTGGCAAGAAGCTTGGGGAGTCAGTATTCAGATCTCCCATACTGTCGCTGTATGTAGTTCTATTTGCCATGTATGTTTCTCTGACTGATATAATGTTTGTTTATTCTGATCATATGTGAAATTAGGTTTGATTGAATTCTTGTAACAATGTTTTTATATCCTACCTGGCAAATAAATTATTTAAATTATTCTGAATTCTTCCAAAATCATTTGTGACCGGTAGATTATGTTAAGATACTGTTTGTTACCGCAAGAATGAGACCATGATAAGACCATTACTGAAGCTTAATGATAGGAGAATCCATGTAAGACTTCAGTCACTGCTTATCGTCCGTCATAGCAAGTTGTGTGTATGTGTCTAAGCGATGGTATCATCTGATTATGAGAGAAGCCAAATCAGATGATATTGAGATTACCCTACAACCTCTGACTATGAACTGAACTGGCTCGCTTGTGACGTGAGATCCTCGTAATTGAAATAACGGCCGGTGTGAGACTCTAAGCGACATTCAAGTTTTGATCGAAAGAACAAATTAAAATTAAGATGATTCAGAGTAATCAATAACTTAAAAAGATCACATGACGCCATGCAAGAAGCAGACGTGTGAATGACGAGCTCTGTGCACTTTGCTAAATTTGTAATTATTTTCATGTTATAATCTGGTGAAATTTGATACACCCAGTTACACATTTGCTCTTTGAGGCAAAACATGGCAAAGAAGTCAAAATCCTCGGGCTCTGGAGACATTAAAAGACACTTACGTGTTCAGGATGAAAGCCCCGACAGGCCTACAGACCGGGGACTCGATTTGGATGGCGCGGCGGGAGAGGTGATCCAGCGTTCGTTGTCCAACATTTCGGTGATGTGCTGGTTACACTGAGGCCTGTACTCTGGAGAGGGATTGATTTGGAAGTAGAGGGTCCGTCATGGTCTGGGGCAGTGTGTCACAGCATCATCGGCTGAGCTTGTTGTCATTGCAGGCAATCTCAACGCTGTGCATTACAGGGAAGACATCCTCCTCCCTCATGTAGTACCCTTCCTGCAGTTAGTTACAAGAGTGACTGATGTTGAGAGACGAATCGATTGTCTGGAATCCTCAGAGAGGGAATTAATCGCTAATCCGCCCACGACCAAAGTTGATTTGGAACATCTCCTTGAAAAGCTTGAAGATCTTGAGAATAGAATCCGCAGGAATAACACTCGATTTGTTGGAATTCATGAGCAACAGGAGGGCAGAGATATGGTGAAATTCCTAGACGAGCTTTTCCCGAGTCTGCTTGATATAACAGGCCACAAGCTGGAAATCAAGCGAACTCACAGAGTCCCAGCTCACAGATTTGCTGAGGGAGACAGGCCCCGATCGATACTGGCCAGATTTCTGAGATCATCTGATAAATATCTTGTGTTGCGCCAGGCGAGGAGCAGATGGAAGCTTTCTTGGAAGAACCATAATATTTTCTTGTTCCCGGACTTTGCGAGTTTGACGAGAGAAACGCGATCGGTTCAAGGAATGTAAGAAACTCTTACATCAGCGAAAGATCACTTTTGCTCTGATGTTTCCGGCCAAACTGAGGATAGAAACAAAGGACGGTCGCAAAATATTTACATGTCCCAATCAGGCAGTGTCTTTTATTGAATCAATGGGTGAGTAAACCATTAGGTGTTTCTCATGTGAGTGGGTCGACTCGCTGTACTTACTCTGGCTTTTGAGGAAGCTGGGCATCATTTTGGTTCCTTTTTGCTTTTTGCGTTGGCTCTGCTGAGTGGCTGGAGTTTGTTTTGTGAATAACACTTTTCCTTAAAGAAATTTTGCATTGAAGTCCCGGCCAGTTTGAGAGTGGACACTACGGATGACCGCAAAATATCTTCATGCTCACATAAAGGATGTCTTTTATAAAGTTGACGGATTGTGTAAGTCATGGTATATACTTTTATGCGCCCTCCGACTGAATTGACTCGACCATCCGGGGAACTGGGTTGCCGGTTTTGTTTCTTTTTGTATTGGTTCCGCCTAGCGGCTGGAGCTTGTTCTATTGAATAACACTTCTTTGGAACAGCTGTGGATTAATCTGTTTGTTCTTCGTGCTTATTTCTCCTGCTGGATGGAGTTTGTTTTGTTGAGTATTTTTACAGGACATTGGAATGATTACATCATTTGCTGAACTCATAACAGCCGGCTCACTGAACATTCGTCTGTCTGTCCGAGGAATCTGAATGGTTTTATATCAGCTGGAATTTGTTTTGTGGAAGATCACACCTTTGAGACAATTCTGTGAATGAATCTACATATTCTTTGTGTTCATTCTTCCTATTGGCTGGGGTTTATTTTACAAAGTATTTTCTGTTATGTAATTTGTGAGGCAAAATTGAGCAATCCGATGGCAAAGTTGTCGTGGGGGCTCGTGGGCGTTCATGGACCTTTTGAGTTTTGGTTGCCGTTTTCATGCGCTGGGTTAATGTGCACGTTTTTCTTTTTTCTGTTTGTTTTGTTCAGGGGGAAGTTTGGGGTTTGATTGTTTCACTAATGGGGAATGTGATCTGTATAACTTTGTTTTTGACACACAATTCATTTTTTCTATTATATCAAAATGTCAAATTTTAATGAGTGTACTATCTCTCTCCACATGGAATGTAAATGGGTTGGGACACCCCATAAAAAGAAGGAAGGTTATTACTTTTCTTAAACATAAGAAATATGATATAGTGTTTCTTCAAGGAACATATCTATCCGCAGGAAGCTGAAAAATTTGGGAAGATATGGGGTGGACATGTTTTTTTTAGTGCTGGCTCAAGTAAGAGCAAGGGAGTCATTATATTGATTAATAAACATCTACAATTCAAATGTCTCAAACAGACTAAAGATAAATTAGGGAGAGTCATTATTGTTTTAGCTGAAATTCAAGGGCAAATGTTAATTTTGACTAATATTTATGCACCTAACGCTGAGGATCAGGGCTTTTTTATAGATCTTGAAGGGATGCTGCAAACCTCTGGCACCCCTCATGATATAATATTGGGAGGAGACTTTAATCTTTTGATGGACTCAGTCCTCGATCACAGTGAAGCAAAAGTGTGTAAACCCCCTAGAGCAACATTGATGCTTCACAGGATGTGTAAAAATCTTGGTCTTACGGATATTTGGAGACTTTTGAACCCATCTGGTAGAGACTATAAATTTTTTTCATCAGTCCATAAGATTTATTCTAGAATAGATTTGTTTTTGATATCCAAATCCCTCATTTCATCTGTTGTTGATTGCTCAATTGAAAATATCTTAGTCTCGGATCACACCCTGGTGAGTTTAGAGGTGTTGTCACATATAGAGAAAAAGAAATCATATAGTTGGCGCCTTAATGTGTCCCTTTTGCCAAATCCTGATTTCCAACAAATGTTAAAGACTGAAATCAGTGTTTATATGGAGACCAACTGGTCCTCGATATCCTCTGTAGGCATGGCTTGGGAGGCACTTAAGGCGGTTCTTAGGGGTCGGATCATGCAGAATGCCTCATTCATCAAAAAATCCAAAGCACGAGAACTCATGGAGTTGGAAGGAAATATTAAAAGTGCAGAGGCAGAGCTGAAGCGCCATATGTCATCTGATGGCCTCAGAGAATTGACCCGATTTAAATACAGATATAATACTATTTTGTTGCAGAAAGTGGAGTTTTGGTTATTCAGGGCAAGACAGTCATACTTTGAGTCGGGGGACAAAACAGGGAAGCTTTTGGCTAGATATATAAAGCAGAGAGAGTCTTTTTCTACCATTCCCTCAGTGAAATCTGCTGGTGGTGAAATTTTTACCTCAGCCATTGATATTAATAATGCCTTTAAAGAATTCTATCTTGATCTTTATAGTTCCACGTCTTCGTCTACTGATGAAGATATTAGAAACTTTGTGGAACCATTAGGTCTTCCTAAACTGAAGACTGAGCAAAAAAATGCTCTTGATTCTGAGATAACCTTGGAGGAGCTTGACGAGGTAATTAAGTCCCTACCTACTGGCAAGGCTCTGGGGCCAGATGGTTTTGCCGCAGAATTTTTTAGATCCTATGCTACAGAACTGGCTCCACTTTTGTAAGAAGTTTATATTGAATCATTAAAGAATGGAAAGCTTCCTCCAACCATGACACAAGCCCGGATCAGTCTGATTCTTAAAAAGGACAAAGATCCAAGCGAGTGTAAAAGTTACCGTACAATCTCCCTGATCCAACTAGATGTAAAAATGTTGTCAAAAATTTTGGCTAACTGATTAAGTATGACATCTCTTATACATATAGATCAGGTGGGGTTTATTCGGGGCCACAGCTCTTCTGATAACATCAGGCGTCTCATCAATATCATGTGGTCAGTAGCGAATGATCAGTCTCCGGTCACTGCAATCTCACTTGATGCCGAAAAGGCCTTTTATATGGTAGAATGGGATTATCTTTTTAAGATTTTGGAAATGTATGGGTTCGGGAGTACATTTATTGGTTGGATTAAGTTACTTTATAAACACCCCGTAGTAAACAAATGGATTAATTTCAGACAAATGGATTAATTTCAGATTATTTTACTCTGAATAGGGGCACTCGGCAGGGTTGCCCTCTTTCCCCATTATTGTTCTGTCTTGCCCTGGACCATTAGCAGCCACGATATGAAAGGAGGATGATTTTCCAGGGGTGACGGCGGGAGGTGTGGCGCATAAGCTTCTGCTTTATGCAGATGATATTTTATTATTCGTCTCCGACCCCACTAGATCTATGCCTTCCCTCCACAGAATTATTAATTCCTTTTTCAAGTTCTCAGGATACAAAGTCAATTGGTCTAAATCCGAAGCTTTGGCTTTGACAGCGTACTGTCCAGTAACAGCCTTCCAGCCGGGCGCCTTTCAGTGGCCCAAACAGGGCATTAAGTATTTGGGAATTTTATTCCCAGCAAATTTGTCTGATTTAGTCAGAGTTAATTTTGATCCCTTAATAAAAAGATTTTGGAATGATGTGGATAGGTGGGCTACATTACACTTATCGATGATTGGGAATGTTAATGTAATTAAAATGAATTGTATTCCAAAATTCAACTACTTGTTATAGTCTCTCCCTATAGATGTCCCTCTCTCTTATTTCAAGCAATTTGATAGCATACCGAAGTCCTTCATTTGGAATGGTAAGCATGCATGGTTAAATTTCAATAAATTACATAGGCCGATTGACAAAGGTGGGTTAGGCCTACCCAAGATTTTGTTTTATTATTATGCATTCGGTCTCAAACATTTGGCTCATTGGTCGCTTCCACCTGAGAGAGCCCCTCCCTGGTTTTGTATTGAAAAGGAAGATCTTGCCCCTATCTCACCTCTGCATAGCCTTTCGATCAAATTCATCGGAGAAGTGAAGTCACACCCCGTTACTTTGCATTTACACTCGATATGGACAAAAGTGTCCAGAGTGTTTAATTCGGATATTTATTTAAACGTAGCCTTGAGCATATGGCAGAACTCTAAACTATGCATTAATAAGTCCCCTTTCTGTTGGTCAGATTGGATTGTGAGGGGGGTTAATACACTATATGACCTATATGAGAGTGGAGTATTGAGACCTTTTGAAAATTTGGTTCAAAATTTTGGAATTCCCAGATCTCAATTTTATAAGTATTTACAGCTGCGCCACCTACTCTGCACTGTTTTTGGGAGTGGCACGCACCCCCCTAGTGTGGCAGATACTCTGGGAGTGGTGGTTACTGCTTTTGGAAAAGGTCATGAGGCATCAGTGTATTACTCAGGGTCTGGGGGACAGAGCTTTATCCTCTATCAAGAGATTATGGGAGAAAGATTTTAATTTGGTATTGGAGAATGGAGTGTGGGCTGGGATTCTAAAAAATTTCAAGACTGCATCTAAAGACACAAGGGTGCAACTTATACAATTCAAGATTCTACATAGATTCTATTGGACCCCCTCTAGACTGTATAGGCTTGGTCTTAAAGACACACCCACCTGCTGGCATTGCCAATCGGAGGATGGAGACATGGCCCATGTTTTTTGGTGGTGCGCTGAGATTCAGGAATTTTGGTTGAAGGTACAGAGATTTGAATGTGACGTGTTGGGCATTCATATTTAGTTTTGCCCCAGACACTTTGTCTTGGGTGTTGGGGTGGTCATTAATGTAGGCAATAAATACATAAAAGATTGAGTCCTCACCAGTGTGAAGATAGGCAGGCAGATTGTTTAAAGGGGCTGGAAGTCGGTGGGAGCACCCTCAATTCGGGAGTGGTGCGAGGAGATGGGAAGGGTGGCAGCCTTCGAGGAGGTAATATGTAGAAGGCTGGGGTTACGGGATTCTTTTAATGGGAAATGGGGTAAATATTTTATGTTTTTGGGGGGCTCTCGGAGTAGGTCTGTGGAGAGAGGAATATAGTTTAGAGTTGTATGTTTATTATATGTGTATGTATATATGTGTATGAGAATGTGTATGTGTGTATGCGTATATACATATGTATGTGTATGGGTGTTATAGAGTAGTGATGGGTGAATGAAGGGGAATGTGTGATGGAATATATGTATATGTATGTGTATGTGTATGTGTATATGTATATATATATGTATTTATATGTGTGTGTGTGTGTGTGTGTATTTTATTATATATATATTTTTGTTTTGTTTTGTTTATTCGTTATTGTTACTATTATTTTATTCTCTGTATAAGTGTGTACTTAGGTAAGACCACTGGGATGTTCGTTTGGGGTCGGGTGGGGTTCTTGACTGGGGAGGGGTAGTAGAGGGAGTTAATGTTGATTTATTGTATATATGATTTGTTTGCTTTGAAAAATCAAAAAAATGTTTATCAAAAAAAAAAAAAAAGATCAAATTATAAGAATGATCAGAAGTTAATTAGAGCTGTAATCTAAATTAGAGATCAACTTAAATTTGAGTCAGATTAATATAAAATTGGAGTCAGATAAAATGAATAACGGAATCAATTTGTAAAGAGTAAATGAATAATAATTGCTTTACTTTAGCGCTCAGAAAAGCCAGAACAACGCAGAGACCTTCAAAAGAGGCATTCTACTGGAATCCAACAAGGGAACAAATAGTTTGGTTTTTTACCCCTTTTACAAAGTGGTGATCTCCAGCGAGCGAGTGATGTCTTTTCAGCATGACATTCAGTTCCATTCCACACAGGACATGAAGTTTGAGCTTCTA
This sequence comes from Myxocyprinus asiaticus, assembly GCF_019703515.2. Lineage (NCBI taxonomy): Eukaryota > Metazoa > Chordata > Actinopteri > Cypriniformes > Catostomidae > Myxocyprinus > Myxocyprinus asiaticus. Next base: position 9,004,217 of record NC_059375.1, on the reverse strand, counting down.
CTTCTCTGTCTCCAGCTGCTGTGGTTAGTCAATTTTTTTGCCTATTAGAAGTGTTGAGGGAAAGCACAGAGGCTCCCCATTTTGACACGTATATAGAATGGGTCGGAATACCCACTGTTAGTAAAAATCCGGTGGAGCTAAATATATTAGCCAAACCACATGTGTATCAGGAAAGTGGTAGCGGCAGTATACGAGGAACGAAATCTCTTGCTCTGCAAATTAATGATCCCTTTGTTCGCCCAAGCGACAAGAGATCAAACTTAAACTGGAGATAACGTCATCCAAAATTTTATTCTGGTATTCAAGGGAGGATTGCAATTGGAACTTTAATTCTAAAATCAATGAACACCGTCGCTATTGTTTATTTACTTTGCTGCAACGAACTCGCAACATTTCAAAAGAATGAGCATGTAGCAACTGTAAACAACTCAAAAGTAGCATTGATGTGTTTGCATATGAAAAGCAAGGCTGGGAAAAACAGGGTGATGTGATGGGGAAAAAAAATAGTAACAAAAGAAATGTCACTAGTTTATAAATCAGTAAAGAGTACTATGTACATTTGCACCTGTGCTAAACACTGTTATCATAGAACACGTGATGTTAGTTGTTTGTGATACTGCATGTACACATAGGCTAATGCAGTGTATTTCTGAAAACACTTGACTGTTTCTGATGTAAGTGTTACAAGAAACACTTAGGTTAGAGATTGTAAATGCTTCTGGCATTCTAGACTTTTCATCTTGTGTAAATTTGAAATAACTGTAATCACGCTTCATCATGTATTCATTGTGTATTCATCAGTTTCAAGCTAAATGTGTTACTGTGTTGGAGATGTTTGTCTTTGATATGGCACACTGTGCTATTTACCATATAGTTGCAGTTAAACCATACTGAGTACAAAATTCCATGTGACTACCAGTAATTTTACACAATTACCAAACTCTCAGTAGTTTTACACAGTTAGCATTAACCTTCAGTAACTTTAAAAAGATTGAACTTCATTAAGCCTTTAAAATTCAAGAATACCCTTTGTGCCTTGCATCACCTCTGACTCTGCCCAGCCCCCTCTTTATATTCAAATAGATTTGCATGAGAATACACCTAGTGACATCTTAACTCAAGAAAATGAGAAAATTGCATTCAGTTTCATATTGTAATTGCAAAAGCTCTGCAGCTTGAGCAGAAATTTGACTCATGTAAATATGTCCCTGCAGTTATTGGGTGTTTACAGCAGCATGTCCAAAGGCTTTCAGCCTGACCTGTGCATACAATGCACATGATCTTGCATCCGATACAGGGCCAAATCAAAAGGCATGTATTCTCAAAAGAGCAGCGAGATGACAAATATCTCATTCTAGAAAACCTCCAGAGACCAGTAATAAAATTATTTTAATTTATACTATTTTTAATATAATTGTATTATAATCACATTATAATATGCATTATATTATAATGGTCAAGCATGGCCATGTATATTTGTAATGACACTGCCAACTGAACAACCTTACTGGCCTTGAAGAATCCTTACAGTTGGATTTCATTGGTCCACTCCCCAGTGCCAAAGGGGGATATCGTTATTGCTTGGTGATCATTGATAAATTCTCAAAGTGGGTGGAAGCAATTCCCACCCACAATAACACTGCAAACACTGTGGCACGGGTGATGGCCAACCAAATCATCCTGCTTTGGGGTGCGCCTGTCCAAATCGTGTCTGATCAGGGAACCCATTTCACTGGGCAAATTATGAAAAACTTGTAAAAAGATTAACATTAAAAAAAAATGTCACATTCCCTACAGATCACAAAGCTCAGGTATGGTGGAATGCATGAACCTCACCATCAAAGAAAACCTAGCTAAACAAATTGCACAACATTAACGTGCAACCCCATCTAAAGCCACAGGCATCAGCCCATATGAGCTCATGACCGGAAAAATCATGAAGCTCCCGATTTATCCAAATGTCTCCCCAGCAGACCTGGGGCCTCTCATGCTTGCAACACAACAGATTGTGCTGGGCCAATTACAAGAAAGGCTCAGAGTGCTACAGGCACGAGCCGAGTTAAAGCAGCAGCAGTCAGACTTAACAAATGACATGCAATTTAACCCAACCTCTGAAACTAAATTTTCAGAAGAAGAGATGGTAATGGTGCGCGTCTTTGTAAAACAAAGAACGTTCGCTCCAAGGTGGCATGTATGAGGTCACATGTCTCAATGCAAACTGTTCAATGGTTCAGCTAACCAATAAACTGTATTTTTTTTTTTTTTTTTACAAATCCAATATTCTATCTGCCTATACAAAACATTGTAACTTATTTGAAACACTGTAATGTACTTGGGACATGTGCATGGCTACAGTCACACATTGATGATTTAATTACTAATTGCAAGCAAAATTTCAACATTTCCACCTACATATAAATCAAACCAATTGATTGTTGTTGGCATGGTTGCAAACCAGAGGGCCCCTGGTTTTCAACACATCACTAATAACAATGCAAAAGTAATAAGAAGTGGATGATATAAAGTGCAGACACTTCTATCGATCCACTACACATTTTGAAAATAGACATGTATCATCGATTGTGACTTAGCCAGCAAATCACACACATTGGATAATTTTGAATTAGCACTGTGATTATTATATATGTAACTGTGATTCTACAATCATAAAATTATTATTATAACTATATATTAATGATGTATACTGGTGATGAATGTTCTGATTGCCTTGGATTCTGTGCCAATGTTCCTTTAATCCATCCAGATCAAGCTTTTCCAAAATCCACTTCTGCACGCCCGATTGGCATGATAGTGAAAATTTCAGATAATAAAATGGGATCACCTTACTGGATACATGACCTTGAAGGTTACTGAGACTTTGTTTACCAGTCACACATGTTGTCATGAAACTCATAACTATGTTGTTTGTACATGTAACACCTTACAACCTTTTTCTCATAATGAAACTAAACTCAGAAATGTTCAGTCATTGCATGGTCATTTTGACGCAGTCCATGTGTCACATACTCAGTGGTGGGTCATCAGCGAGATGAATTCCTTCACTTATGGAGGACTGACCTGTCCTGCCAATCACTCCTTTTGCTTGGAGATAACAGAGGACTTTTCTATGGGTCAGATCAACATCCTAGGGAGGATACCACTGGCTACAAGCACAGCGCACAAGCTGTGGCAGACACAATGGACTTGGCACAAAGAATCATCTTGCACACGGAATAAAACCTCACCCAAGCACAGGCAGAGACAAACCTGGCCAAAAAGACTGCACAAATCCTTTCCAGTTCATCGATACACTTCAGTGACTGAGATAAAAAAAAAAAAAAGTTAAGACACAATGACCCCACAGGGACTCTTCTGGAATTGTCCCCGGGGGCCAAGTGGAGGAATCTGTAAGGCTGGCACCAGGATGTCTACACCTATTAAAACTGCCCCTTTGAGCAATAATTAATGTGCAATACACAGCTTAGTCTTTTTATTTTATCCAACACATCCTACCTCTTCTGCCATTACATTCCCTTTAACTGTACATAACCGATTTGTATTTAGATTTGCACTAAGTATGTATATGTGTGTGTGTGTATGTATGTATGTATGTATGTATGTATATGTATGTATATATATTCATATATGTGTTTACAGTTGTGCTCAAAAGTTTGCATACCCTGGCAGAAATTGTGAAATTTTGGCATCGATTTTGAAAATATGACTGATCATGCAAAAAAAAAACTGTCTTTTATTTATCATCACATAGTTGTTTGGCTCCTTTTTAAATCATAATGATAACAGAAATCACCCAAATGGCCCTGATCAAAAGTTTACATACCCTTGAATGTTTGGCCTTGTTACTGACACACAAGGTGACACACACAGGTTTAAATGGCAATTAAAGGTTAATTTCCCACACCTGTGGCTTTTTAAATTGCAGTTAGAGTCTGTGTATAAATAGTCAATGAGTTTGTTAACTCTCACATGGATGCACTGAGCAGGCTAGATACTGAGCCATGGGGAGCAGAAAAGACTGTCAAAAGATCTGTGTAACAAGGTAATGGAACTTTATAAAGATGGAAAAGGATATAAAAAGATATCCAAAGCCTTGAAAATGCCAGTCAGTACTGTTCAGTCACTTATTAAGAAGTGGAAAATTCAGGGATCTCTTGATACCAAGCCAAGGTAAGGTAGACCAAGAAAGATTTCAGCTACAACTGCCAGAAGAATTGTTTGGGATACAAAGAAAACCCCTCAGGTAACCTCAGGAGAAATACAGGTTGCTCTGGAAAAAGACGGTGTGGTTGTTTCAAGAAGCACAATATGACGATGTTGGGCCTCATGTATTCAGATAGAAGACAAAGGCAGGCCTAACAGTCATAAAAAACATTCCTCAAGCCCCCTCCTTCTAAGTCATAAATCTTACTGATAAAATCGCGCCAAAATCAAACAAAGGGAGTCCTAAACAGACTACAGATCCATGAAGCCTTGCCCACTAAAGGATCGAGCACTCAACTCCTATTGGATGAGGCACACAACAGAACGTCCCTCGAACATGACATCATCCGGACTTCAAATAATTCTGAAAATGCTTCCAAAGTTGCTTCCGGCTACTTCGTTCACCGAATACGGACGTAGCTTTTTGCTGCTCTCCGGTGTAACCTCGTGGCATAAGGAAGTAATGTCCGACTTGAAACTGTAGCCATACAATCTCCATCTCGCTGGACGAGTTGAGATTACTCTGTGTTCAACCAAACACTCTAACGGATCCGAAGGAGACCGCCGAGCAATTCGCATCTTCATCCGTTGGCCTACAGAAGTGAAGAGATTAAAGATTTCTCTTCCATCTTCAATCAAGTCGACATTTCTGAGTTCTCCGCCAGCCCGCCGAGAATCAACAGCCGTACCGCCCTCTGAGAATCAACAGCCGTACCGGCCGCCAACAGCGTGAGGAAACGGCCCCCGTCATCACCCGAGCCTCAAGGAACCGGGTCAAAGTTAAAGGACAGAGGAAAACGCATTCTACATGGGTCCTCATGCGATTCAAGTAAGAGGTTTACGTCTGGGCAGAGATAGAATATTATAGCGTGTTATTCTTGTGTTTCAAGGTTTTTGCTTGTACAGTTTACGGACCGCCATGTCCACTAATTATTAATACTCAGGGTATTAATTATCACGAATTTGTTTTGCTGTATTGTAGTCCAACCAAATTGGACTGTTGTGCATTTTCGCCATCGCGGGTGAGACAGCAACTGAGTTCATCCATGAAAGAGTCAAATAACAAGGGACTTTTACGAGCCCCGCTCGTAAAACCGCGTCTCTGAGTGATGAACACGGCTGCTTCATCTCCAGCTATCGCGAAATCAGCTTTCGGGCTGTCACTTAATAATCTCTCTCTCTCTCTCTCTCTCTCTCTCACTAACCACACTGACACACACACACACACTGTCACACACACACCTTATGTGTTATAGGATTATTTTTATTTCCATATCTAATCATATCACTGTTTAGTTTGTAGTTGTAAGTCGGAAGTTTATTGACTGCATTGTATTAATTATTAATTGATATTACTGCATAAATAAACTTTGTTTATATTACAAAGAGAAGTGTTTTGGTTTGTTTTGCATACGCCTGTGTCGTGCTGACGGGATGTCAGTGCTCGGATTCAAACCTTCATTCATTGTTTTTTCCCGAAAATCGATATTCTTCGGATGTCGATTTTCCTAAGAAAACAATCTAATATTGAGACTGTTTTAATATTCGGTTATTAGTCCCTGATTTCAGGGTGGTGCCCCGTCAATGTTAATCCTTATTAATATTCTATTGATTTTTGATAACTGATAATTATCTTTGATTGAATGTGAATGATCAATAAGCTAGTGTTAATTTTAATGTTTCATCGACGTTAACAATTAACGATTATCTTTGATAACTGTTGATTTAAAGGATTAAAAAAAGCTAACATTGATTCTCATCAATGTTCTATTGATTTTAATAATTAATAATTATATTTGATAATTATTAATTATTGCTAATAACCAAACTTGCTCCTAAACGTAGCACACTACATTTACTGGAGTCCCATATGAGGTTTTAATGAGTTAGATCCAATTAATTAATTTAAATATTGATTAATAACTACAGAAATAATTATTAATTATTTCTGATAGTAACCCTGATCTAAACAACCAGTAAAGCCCTACAACGATACTTGACCAAAAATGAGCTAAATGGTCGAGTTGCCAGAAAGAAGCTTTTACTGTGCCAGTGCTACAAATGACAACACTTTGACATGCCTCACAGCTTCTGGCACACTGTAATTTGGAGTGACAAGAACAAAATAGAGCTTTATGGTCACAACCATAAGCGCTATGTTTGGAGAGGGGTCAACAAGGCCTATAGTGAAAAGAATACCATCCCCACTGTGAAGCATGGTGGTGGCTCACTGATGTTTTGGGGGTGTGTGAGCATGTTATCAGAAAATACTGGCAGACAATTTGCATTTTTCTGCATGAAAGCCGCGCATGGGATGCACTTGGACTTTCCAGCATGACAATGACCCTAAGCACAAGGCCAAGTTGGCCCTCCAGTGGTTACAGCAGAAAAAGTTGAAGGTTGTGGAGTGGAGTGGCCATCACAGTCTCCTGACCTTAATATCATCGAGCCACTCTGGGGAGTTCTCAAATGTGCGGTTCATGCAAGATGACCAAAGACTTTGCATGACCAGGAGGCATTTTGCCAAGACGAATAGGCAGCTATACCACCTGCAAGAATTTGGGGTCTCATAGACAACTATTACAAAAGACTGCACGCTGTCATTGATGCTAAAGGGGGCAATGCACAGTATTAAGAACTAAGGGTATGAAGACTTTTGATCAGGGGTCATTTCATTTTTTTCTTTGTTGCCATGTTTTGTTTTATGATTGTGCCATTCTGTTATAACCTACAGTTGAATATGAATCCCATAAGAAATAAAAGAAATGTGTTTTGCCTGCTCACTTATGTTTTCTTTAAAAATGGTACATATATTACCAATTCTCCAAGGGTATGCAAACGTTTAAGCACAACTGTATGTGTATATGTATGTATATGTATGTGTGTATATATATGTATGTATATGTGTGTGTGTTTAAGAGGTCTCTGTGCGACTGGTATAATGGTCTCTTTACCATGTTGATAAAACTAATGGTGACAAAGTTATAAGGTCTTTGCCAAATACTGCATTAACCCATTCACCCCCAAATTCTCATTGTTCAAAAGATAATACCATTTGGTACACAATGTTTATTCTGTCTGGGTATTTAAGGAAATTTGGCAAGAAGCTTGGGCAGTCACTATTCAGATCTCCCATACTGTCGCTGTATGTAGTTCTATTTGCCAAGTATGTTTCTCTGACTTATATGTTTGTTTATTCTGATCATGTGTGAAATTAGGTTTGATTGAATTCTTGTAACAATGTTTTTATATCCTACCTGGCAAATAAATTGTTATTATTTAATTTATTCTGAATTCTTCCAAAATCATTTGTGACCAGTAGATTGTGTTAAGATACTGTTTGTTATCGCAAGTATGACCATTACTGAAGCTTAATGATAGGAGAATCCATGTAAGACTTCAGTCACTGCTTATCGTCCGTCATAGCAAGTTGTGTGTATGTGTCTAAGCGATGGTATCATCTGATTATGAGAGAAGCCAAATCAGATGACATTGAGATTACCCTACATCCTCTGACTATGAACAGAACTGGCTCGCTTGTGATGTGTGATCCTCGTAATTGAAATAACGGCCAGCGTGAGACTCTAAGCGACATTCAAGTATTGATCAAAAGGACAAATGAAAATAAAGATGATTCAGAGTAATCAATAACTTAAAAGATCAAATTAAAATAATCATCAGAAGTTAATTAGAACTGTAATCTAAATTAGAGGTCAATTTAAATTGGAGTCAGATTAATATAAAATTGGAGTCAGATAAAATGAATAACGGAATCAATTTGTAAAGTGTAAATTAATAATAATTGCTTTACCTCAGTGCTCAGAAAAGACAGAACAACACAGAGACCTTCAAAAGGGGCCATTCTATTGGAATCCGACAAGGGAACAAATAGTTTGGTTTTTTACCCCTTTTACATATAAGTAGCAATTCTGATGCAGAGCGATGGCATATCTGATCATTACCTCATCTCCTGTATGTTGTACATAGCTTATGTCACTCAATCTGTGCCACGCTATCAATCAGGTAGAACTATTCTTTAGTTCTTTTTTATCCTGAAGGGCATGTCCCGTGAAACTTTAAGCTGGCTGTTATCAAGGTCAAGGTCAAGGTTTCTTCATTGGTACCTGAGGGTAAATTTGTTGTGCAGACATGAGATTCAGCAATCCAAGGTTAAGACAAGACATCACAGCAATACAAATTCATAAGACATCAAAACATACTATAATTATACTTGTTTTAAAGTATCAAAATAGTATTAAAATATAGGGACCCCCTCAAAAGCTTAAAGTGCCATGCATGGCGAAGTGCATCATCACATACTAGTTTTGTTTAATAGTGCAATGGCTGCAGATACAAAAGTATTCCTGCATCGTTTTGTTCTCCACCTAGGGGCCACAAATCGACAGCAGGAGCAAAGGAGCTGGAATTCGCTATGTAAAGGATGGGAACAGTCTTTAAAAATAGAGCTTGCCTTACGCTGCAGCTGTGTGGCGTAAAGAACTGATAGGTTGAGTTGAGACTCACCTATAAGCTTACCAGCCCACTTGACAGTTTGGTTCAGAGAATTTTTGTTTTTCAGAGACAGGTTACCAAACCATGACACAAGGGAAAAGGACAAGATTGATTCAATAAAAGCCCGATAAAAGAGGGTCATCATGGTTTTATCAATGTGAAATCAGGACAGTTTTCTGAAACAAAATAGACACTGATGTCCCTTTTTACATACTGCCTCACAATTCTTCTCAAAGGACAATTTGGAGTCTATAACTGTCCCAAGATACTTGTAGCTTTCTACAGAGTCCACAAGATTTTCCTGTTGCCTCTGCTTTCCGATCAAGCAAAATGGAGTACCAAATCCATCTATAGACAGATCGCTATCCGAGTCCTGCTCAGTAAGCCAAGACTCTATGAATTCCATGACGCAACTGTCTTTATAGTCCTGGAGGAAGCAAACGTTTCCTTGTAGCTCATCAAGTTTATTCCGTAAGGACTGGACATTTCCTATAACCAGGGAGGGCAGGGGAATATGGGTGAGTTGCTGTTTCCTTAGTCACAGTCTGACACCTCCTCTTTTCCCCCGCTTCCTTTTCTTAACTCTACTCGAATGATCACAGATCAGAGTATTATTGTAGTCCCTTCGAATGCAGTTGGGACACTGAAGATCTAGCTTTAGCCCGGTGATTCGATTCTGTGTATTCCACTTCAGCAGGAGGTTTCTAGTATTGTATCCTCGGAGAATGAAGTGTGACCCCACTGCAGACGAGAGTTAAGTTGATCAAAGTTCACAAGGCAGCGATAATTAAAAGCTCCATCACTGCAGATCAATAATAAAATGTCTAAAAACACTTGTTCATGATGATTATAGGCAATCAAGCATAAAACACGCACAAACTCACTAAAAACATAACTCGTAGGACGCCAAAAAACCCACTGCCGGTCGTCGCATGAGCACGCGCCCTAGCCCCTTATAAAGAAACCACAGCTTGATCCTGGAGAGTTGGCTAATTATAGACTGATCTCAAACCTCCCATTTATGTTGAAAATACTAGAAAAGGTAGTTTCTTCCAAACTATGTTAATTTTTACAGAGAAATGGTATATATGAAGAATTTCAGTCAGTATTTAGGCCCCATCATATTTGTCTGGCACAGGAAGGATAAGGAAGACTGACATTGTTGGAGTACCCAATTGTGGAAGTATTTTAATAAAAAATAAAAGAACAGTATAAAGTAAAACAATCACAGTAACAAAATGTGCACAAAGAACAAGTAACACTTAACTTGGCAAGTGAAGAGGATGGGGTCACGCACAATCAAGACTTGACAAAGACTGAACTACCTGAAGGGCTTAAATACGCGTGCAGCTTCATCTCTCTTCTAGTGCTTTTAGATCTTAGTGCTGCCTTCGACACCATAGAGCACAACATTATCTTGGATAGGCTTAAAAATTATGTTGGAATTTGTAGATAGGCATTAGCTTGGTGTATGTCCTATTTATCTGACCAGCACCAATTTGTCTGTGTAAACAAGGAATTGTAAGATCAAGCTAAAGTTATGTATGGAGGGCCAGGGATCAGTTTTAGGGCCTCCACTTTTCTTCTTATAAATGCTTCACCTGGGAGACATAATCAGTAACTGTGGGATTAGTATATTTCTTTGAAACCCAGTGAAATTTCCCAATTCTCCAAGTTAGCAGAGTGTATCAATGATATAAAATATTGGATGGCTAGAAATTTCCTACTCAATTCTGACAAGACAGAGGTACAAATTATTTGACCAAAAACGTAAATGTTAAAATATATCTATAAAAAAATTAAAATATAATTTGACTCTCTATGGATTTACTGTCCTTTGGAAATCACATTCCAATGTTTGTAGAACAGGATTCTTCCACCTCAGAAATATTGCTAAGTTACGACACATGCTCTCCTGTTTCTGATGCCGAAAAACTAATTCATGCATTCATGACCTCAAGACTAGATTATTGTAATACACTACTGGGAGGATGTCCTACAGGTTCAGTAAAATAATTTCAATTGATTCAAAATGCAGCAGCTAGAGTGCTTACTACAACTAAGAAATACAATCATATTAGCCCCATTTAATCATTGGTACATTGACTACCTGTTAAATTTCATAATTTTAAAATTCAGTTTGTTGCTGATATTATTCTATTTTTTTCCCTGTCTCAACCTAAGGATGCATATCCTGAGGTTACCAGAGTCTACCAGATCAGGTCCTGCCTGATGTCCAAATCCCACTGCTATGTGTCAGTGAGTGATGATGACTAACTGCAGCCTGTGCCAGCCAGACATCACTTCAGTCTACTACAATGGACTTCACAGAGGATGAACTGATGCCAGTCTTGTTTTAAGAATGTTTAGATATTTTTACTAGAAAACAAGACAAAAATACTAATTAAGGAATTTTTTTGCAGTGAACCATAAACATGGGGCACTTCACTGGCCACTGCCTGAACCTTGGTCTTACGATGGACTTCACTGGAAATTAACTGCCACAAAATTCCATCCAGACTGTGTCACAGGATGGACTACACTTTCTTAAAATAAGAAAAGTGAAGGTATGGGCTCTGACTGGGCCACTCCAAAAGGTGGATTTTCTTTTTTTGAAGCCATTCTGTAGTAGATTTATTTCAGTGTTTAGGGTCATTGTCCTGCTGCATCACCCAACTTCTACAGAGCTTCAGCTGGTGGACAGCTACCCTGACATCCTGTAGGATATCTTGATAAACTTGGGAATTCATTTCTCACTCAATGACAGCAAGCAGTCCAGGCCCCGAAGTAGCCCCAAAACATGAAGCTCCCTCCACCGTACTTCACCATTGGGATGTTTTCATGTTGGTATGTGGTGCCCTTTTTACACCATACATAGTGCTGTATGTTCTTCCCAAACAATTCAACCTTAGTTCAGTCATGCCAATTCTTGGAAAGATTTAGCATGTGAATGTGGGTATGAAATATTGATAGGATATTGGTCTTGGTGGACTTGATCTGCTACGTTGCTGCTGCAGAGCAAGTACGAAGACTTGCTACTGCTAGAAAAACACATACATACGGAGTTAGCATGTGGACATGCTGCTGCTGCTGCACAGTGAGACAAAACGCAAGACATACTACATCGAGCATGTGTTACATGCAGCTGCACACAGACATAAACAATACTCCAACAAAGCCACAAACGCATAACACATAAATACAAATACTGCTGCTCCGAAGAGCCATGTGCACCGAGTGTATGCTAGCTAGGTGTGCCTAGGCCGCAGGCCAAATGGTGCAACGCTAATTAACTAAATTTCCCTATCTGTCACTCATTCGAGGTTGTGTAGATGTAGTGACACTAGGGGTTACTCTTGGGAGCCCGAGGCACCTCTGGTCTTTGATAATTTTGAATGAAAATTGGCGAGTGGTATTTGCATGCCACTCCCCCGGACATACGGGTATAAAAGGAGCTGGTATGCAGCCACTCATTCAGATTTTCTCTTCGGAGCTGAATGGTCATGCTCACTGAGCTGAATTCTCACGACTGTTCATTCACCTCTGCAGGATCTGATGATGCATTTCAGCGGCTTCTCCCTCCTCTGCACTGGTGCACTGCAGAGAACGCCCCTGGGCACTTCGGCAGAAAAAAGAGAGTATATTTTCCTGAAAGAGTATGTTTCTCTAAAAGAGTGGCACACACGGAACGTCTTTTTAAAGACGCGTCTTTTTAAAGATGCCTTTCTCACTGCGAGAACATGACCATGGCAACGTTGCAGTTGCAGAAGGTCCGAGCAGCTCCCGCCTCGGACCTTCTACCTATGGGTTTGAGGCCAGCGCAGCTAGCACTGGGGGCGATTTGGGGACCCCAATGGGACCGCCTACACAGGGTATCCCCCCACGGACCTCCCATTCTGCCCCGATCGGGCTTCCGGATGAGTCCGCCGGCTCGTCTCACAGCGAGTTCAACCTTTTATTCGGAGCCCGCGAAGCTGATGAGCTCTCGAGCACAGCATCGGAGAGCGGGCTTGTCCAGTCGGACACAGAAGCCTCAGCTGGGCTCCCCCCTTCGGGGATGATTGCCCAGTCACAAGCTGATGCAGAGATGACGGACATTCTTTCCCGGGCAGCCGCGAGCGTCGGGCTGGAGTGGAACCCTCCGCTCTCCCCTGAACCCTCGCAGCTCGATGATTGGTTTCTGGGCTCGTGGTGCCGCTCAAAGCAGCCGTGCCCCACTCCAGCAGCGGTCTCCCCACCCCTGTGCGCCCAGCTGTGGCACGCATCTGCCCCCAATGTGACAGTCTCTACAGGACAGGCCTCTTCCTCCCCCATCCCAGGCTGTTCAGGGGGTGGTCACAAGGAGCCAGGTAAGTGTTTCGATGTCCCTAGACTCAGCACGGCCAGGACATGGTGTGGCACCTCGAGCTCTGCCCCGCCGCGAGGCCCCACCTATCGGTACGTCCGACGACGTTGTCCCTTTGGTCCCCCTCATGTGGAACTTGGATGCATGGCTTGCGCTTTCCAATCTGTCGCGACGGCTGGTCCGGACCGTCTGACTCGGCTACACAATTCAGTTCACCAGGCGTCCACCCAGGTTCAGCGGTATCCACTTCACCTTGGTGAAGGATGAAAACGCTGCTACCTTGCGCATGGAGATTGCCACTCTCCTACAGAAGGGTGCGATAGCACCTGTCCCTCCGGCCGAGATGAGAAGGGGTTTTACAGCCCCTACTTCATCGTACCGAAAAAAGGCAGTGGGTTGTGGCCAATCTTGGACCTGTGAGTACTGAATCGGGCTTTACACAGACTCCCGTTCAAGATGTTGACGCAAAAACACATTCTGGTGAGCGTCCAGCATCAAGATTGGTTCGCAGCAGTAGACCTGAAGGATGCGTACTTTCACGTCTCGATTCTACCTCGACACAGACCCTTCCTGCGGTTTGCATTCGAGGGTCAGGCGTATCAGTACAAGGTCCTCCCTTTCGGCCTGTCCTTGTCCCCTCGCGCCTTCACCAAGGTCGCAGAGGCAGCTCTTGCCCCATTAAGGGAAGTGGGCATTCGCATTCTCAACTATCTCGATGATTGGCTAATCCTAGCTCACTCTCAGGACATGTTGTGTGCACACAGGGACTTGGTGCTCTCGCACCTCAGCCGATTAGGGCTTCAGGTCAACTGGGAAAAGAGCAAGCTCCTTCCGGTTCAGAGCATCTCTTTTCTCGATTTGGAGTTGGACTCAATCTCATTGACAGCGCACCTCACGAACGAGCACACACAGTCGGTGCTGACCTGTTTGAAGGCGTTCAAACAGAAAACAGTGGTTCCACTGAAACTCTTTCAGAGGCTCCTGGGGCATATGGCATCCTCAGCGGTGGCCACCCCGCTCGGGTTGATGCATATGAGACCACTTCAGCACTGGCTTCAGACTCGAGTCCCGAGATGAGCATGGCACCGTGGGACACATCGCATGGCCATCACCGTACAAGCCGTACCGTACAAGCTGACAGAAAAAGCCCCAGCACCACCTGAGCAAATATCATTTGAATCATATGAATTAATGCATTTACCCGGCCTAAAGGGGTTATGAAAATGAATTAAGCCCATCCACGCAGCACAAAACTGTGCAGGCATGAATTAAAATGGAGCTTGCACAGAAATTACAAATAAAAGCAAGCTTGTTACGAAATCAAGTAGAAAGACACTAGCACAAATGTTTGCTGCTAGATCATATAAAATCAAATCATGCTCCTTAATTAGTCCTAAATTAAATGACTGACACAAGAGGTGGCTGCAAAATCATGATTTAACCTTGTGCGACCCCGCGTCCACATGCGTGGACATTGTATTTTGAAATCACTATATGCAACGCATCATTTAAATTAATAAAAACCGACTGAATACTGTTCACAAAACTCTAGACTGTCATTTAAAGGGTTAAGTTCTGCCGCACCGAGTCACGTGATACAACAACATGCCAGCAAATTCCTTGAAGCGCTCCTACGGACGCAGCACCAACAAAAGTGCCTCGAGTAAGAAATCTCTTTATACTGTTTAATTGAAACCTGTATGGGTGTAAAGAGGAGAGTCTCTAGTCTCTAGTGATATGCCACATTAAAAAAAAATAATTTTTCATGCATCAGTGCCCTGATAAACATATGTCCACATATATGGAGACATTTTGCTTCGTTTTAATATACATTTTGTTATATTTTATTATCTCTGTGCAATACGATTCTATTCATTAACATTAGTTAATGCATTCCTATACTCTATAGCTACTATGCATTTTCACATTGAGAATAAATGGGTTAATCCGAAATCTAAAAAATTTTGCTTTCAGAGGCTTTATATGGATTTAGGATGAAAATAAGGAGCATTTCAAACTGTTCTGAGACCAGTGAAGACAGACAGCACACTGGAGGTTAAGTCATTCACTAAATAGGGAGCAAGGGAGCATCCTATAGCTTTCTATGCAGCTAAGTGCATTCAATCGTAAAATCCGACCAAAAGTTCAGTTTTAGGCTGCAGCTGAAGTTTGGACCACTCAACATGTTTGGCAGACATGGGACAATGATAATCAGTACATAGTAGATTCAGAATTGTATAATGCTACATTTTTAACATGGTTGGCAGTGATTAGATGATGCTGCACATTACTTTGAATAAGAATTATTTATTCACCTTTACAGAAAATATAATGTCTGTAATGTCTCAAAAACATGAATAACCAACAATCCTGGAAACATAAACAATTTGATGGAAAAAACGTACTTTCTATAGCTTAGTGTTATTTAAAATTTCACAATGTAGTCTTGCTGTCCATATATGTGGACATAATTTTTTATGAAAACGAATTTTTTAGTTTATTAGGTGCTACTAGTTACGAATCAAAAAGGGAAATGGAAAATGCATACAGCAGTCACACGGGGGTCTCAGGAGGTTAAGAGAGCTGCAGAGAAATATTAAAACAAGCTTTCTGCAGTCAAAAATTAGAACAACATCACTGCAATTTAAACCACAGATCTTATGGTGATTTTGCTGAGAACATGAATTAAAACAAGAGCTACAAGAAATGATTTAGGTCTAGATCATAAAGTTTGCTGCAAAATCATGTAGATTAAAAGACTTGGCAAAGGAGGTTAAGGCAATCCTGAATTAAAAGGAAAGCTGCTGTAAAACTGCAAGAACTTGTAGTGTACTGTAGTCCCGATTGTAGTGTAATCGAGGTCGCTAATGAATCTTTAGTAAACTTACCAGAAATGATGCTTTAAAATGATATGTTAGTTAAGAGCTAGCGGTGAAATCAAAAGGATTTAGATCATAAATCTTGTTTCAAAATAATGAATTTAAAAAACAAGGGCTCGCTGCTTAAACATGAAAGAGCTTGTGGTGTCATCATAAATGATAAACACTAGAGTTTACAGTGAAATGGTATAGAATTGGAAAAATCTTGCTTCCAACAATTAAAATAGCTTGCTGCAAAAATCATTAAACAAACAGCCACCAGCTAAATGCATATGACAATTGTTCCCCCAAAAGAGAACAGAGTGAGATTTATCTTTCAGAGAAAAACTCATGGTGCGCTGCAGAGAAACCAGCTTAACTGCAAAATTGAGCCATTTAAATAAACACAAGGAGAAAGACGCAAGATGATTGGCTACCCAATAACAAGTCAGAGAACCAATCAGTTTACGCCATGCGAGCCGATTGGCTTAACATGTCACATGTGAGTGAGCCGATTGATTAACAGATAACAAGTCAAAGAACCTATCAGCTTGCGCCACATAAAGTTGCATGGCTGAACTTTTTTGGTTGAAAAGCAGCGGCTTCCTTCTTGGTGTCCTGCCATGGACACCATGCCTGTTTAATGTTTTCCATATAGTAGACTCATGTACAGAGATGTTAACCAGTTACAATGATTCCTTCAAGTCTTTAGCTGTCACTCTAGGGTTCTTTTTTACCCTATGAGTCATCTTGATGGTCACTTGTAGGGAGAGTAGCCACAGTACTAAATTGTCTCCATTCATAAACAATTTGTCTAACTGGGGACAGATGAATATATAAGCTCTTCGAGATAATTTTATAACCCTTTTCAGCTATATGCAAAGCAACAGTTCTTGATTGTAGGTCTTCTGAGATCTCCTTTTTGCGAGGCATGGTCCACGTCAGCAGATGCTTCTTGTGAATAGCAAACTCAAAATGTTTGAGTGCTTTTTATAAGTCAAAGTAGCTCTAACCCACACCTCCAATCTTGTTTCATTAATTGGATGCCAGGTTTGCCATCTCCTGACTCTAATTAGCTTTTGTTGACATCATTAGCCAACTTATACTGTGAATGTTTGAATGATGTATTCAAATATATAAACTCAGCAAAAAAAGAAACATCCCTTTTTCAGGACACTGTATTTTAAAGATAATTTTGTAAAAATCCAAATAACTTTGCAGATCTTTATTGTAAAGGGTTTAAACAAAGTTTTCCATGCTTGTTCAATGAACCATAAACAATTAATGAACATGCACCTGTGGAATGGTCGTTAAGACACTAACAGCTTACAGACGGTAGGCAATTAAGGTCACAGTTATAAAAACTTATAACACTAAAGAGACCTTTCTACTGACTCTGAAAAACACCAAAAGAAAGATGCCCAGGGTCCCTGCTCATCGGCCTGAACGTGCATGCTGCATGGAGGCATGAGGACTGCAGATGTGGCCAGGGCAATAAATTGCAATGTCCATACTCTGAGACGCCTAAGACAGCGCTACAGGGAGACAGGAAGGACAGCTGATTGTCCACGCAGTGGCAGACCACGTGTAACAATACCTGCACAGGATCGGTACATCCGAATATCACACCTACAGGACAGGTACAGGATGGCAACAACAACTGCCCGAGTTACACCAGGAACACAAAATCCCTCCATCAGTGCTCAGACTGTCCGCAATAGGCTGAGAGAGGCTGGACTGAGGGCTTGTTGGCCTGTTGTAAGGCAGGTCCTTACCAGACATCACTGGCAACAACTTCGCCTATAGGCACAAACCCACCTTCGCTGGACTAGACAGGACTGGCAAAAAGTGCTATTCACTGACGAGTCGTGGTTTTGTCTCACTAGGGGTGATGGTCGGACTCGTGTTTGTCATCGAAGGAATGAGTGTACACCGAGGCCTGTACTCTGGAGTGGGATCGATTTGGAGGTGTAGTGTCCGTCATGGTCTGGGGCAGTGTGTCACAGCATCATCAGACTGAGCTTGTTGTCATTGCAGGCAATCTCAATGCTGTGCGTTACAGGGAAGACATCCTATATATACAGTATATATATACAGGTGCATCTCAATAAATTAGAATGTCGTGGAAAAGTTCATTTATTTCAGTAATTCAACTCAAATTGTGAAACTCGTGTATTAAATAAATTCAATGCACACAGACTGAAGTAGTTTAAGTCTTTGGTTCTTTTAATTGTGATGATTTTGGCTCACATTTAACAAAAACCCACCAATTCACTATCTCAAAAAATTTGAATATGGTGACATGCCAATCAGCTAATCAACTCAAAACACCTGCAAAGGTTTCCTGAGCCTTCAAAATGGTCTCTCAGTTTGGTTCACTAGGCTACACAATCATGGGGAAGACTGCTGATCTGACAGTTGTCCAGACGACAATCATTGACACCCTTCACAAGGAGGGTAAGCCACAAACATTCATTGCCAAAGAAGCTGGCTGTTCACAGAGTGCTGTATTCAAGCATGTTAACAGAAAGTTGAGTGGAAGGAAAAAGTGTGGAAGAAAAAGATGCACAACCAACCGAGAGAACCACAGCCTTATGAGAATTGTCAAGCAAAATCGATTCAAGAATTTGGGTGAACTTCACAAGGAATGGACAGACACACAGACGTGTCAAGGAATTTGGCTACAGTTGTCGTATTCCTCTTGTTAAGCCACTCCTGAACCACAGACAACGTCAGAGGCGTCTTACCTGGGCTAAGGAGAAGAAGAACTGGACTGTTGCCCAGTGGTCCAAAGTCCTCTTTTCAGATGAGAGCAAGTTTTGTATTTCATTTGGAAACCAAGGTCCTAGAGTCTGGAGGAAGGGTGGAGAAGCTCAAAGCCCAAGTTGCTTGAAGTCCAGTGTTAAGTTTCCACAGTCTGTGATGATTTGGGGTGCAATGTCATCTGCTGGTGTTGGTCCATTGTGTTTTTTAAAAACCAAAGTCACTGCATCCATTTACCAAGAAATTTTGGAGCACTTTATGCTTCCTTCTGCTGACCAGCTTTTTAAAGATGCTGATTTCATTTTCCAGCAGGATTTGGCACCTGCCCACACTGCCAAAAGCACCAAAAGTTGGTTAAATGACCATGGTGTTGGTGTGCTTGACTGGCCAGCAAACTCACCAGACCTGAACCCCATAGAGAATCTATGGGGTATTGTCAAGAGGATAATGAGAAACAAGAGACCAAAAAATGCAGATGAGCTGAAGGCCACTGTCAAAGAAACCTGGGCTTCCATACCACCTCAGCAGTGCCACAAACTGATCACCTCCATGCCACGCCGAATTGAGGCAGTAATTAAAGCAAAAGGAGCCCCTACCAAGTATTGAGTACATATACAGTAAATGAACATACTTTCCAGAAGGCCAACAATTCACTAAAAATGTTTTTTTTATTGGTCTTATGATGTATTCTAATTTTTTGAGATAGTGAATTGGTGGGTTTTTGTTAAATGTGAGCCAAAATCATCACAATTAAAAGAACCAAAGACTTAAACTACTTCAGTCTGTGTGCGCTGAATTTATTTAATACATGAGTTTCACAATTTGAGTTGAATTACTGAAATAAATGAACTTTTCCATGACATTCTAATTTATTGAGATGCACCTGTATATAATATAAAAATTTGAAAAAAGAACATTTTAGAAATAGATGTCCCCCTGGACCCATTGTTATTTTTGTTAGGAGCTATACCCAAAGAGATGTATGGTGCAGACCAAAGGTATATACGGCAGATACTTTTAATGATTACCAAGAAAATTATAACAGTGAACTGGAAGGAGACAAAACCACCAACCATAATTCAGTGGACGCAGAAACTGAAACAGGTTTACATAATGGAATGAATGACTGCATGTCTGCAACTGAAAATGGTCACTTTTATGCAAAGATGGACTTGTGTTACACTATATCTAGGTATATAAGTGAGATGGGTTGTGATAACAAAAAAATTGTCTTCTATAATTGTGTATTACCAAAAATGACAATGTTATATTCCTTTGGAATTGATTCTGACTGGCTGCAAATGCCTTCCTTGTGTTAAATGTCCCCTTTTGTATTTATATTATTTTCCAATATCAGAGTATATGATGTTCTGTGAAATAATGAAAAAGAAACTTAAACAGTTAAAAAATAATAATAATAATCCTGACTTTGTGGTGGTATTCTGTGTACTCAACTCTTAGATACGATCATTCAGAATATAGCTGCTGCAAGGAAAAAGTGATGTCACTGAAACAGGTCAATAGTAGTCAGCAAATAGAGTAGTACTTAAAAAAAAGAGATGTCAATGCAGTTTTTTCTGTTTAAAAGAACATAGTAACAGCAAACAAGTATAGTATTGTGAAGTATAGTATAATATAGTACAGTGTAGTATAATATAGTATATGGAGAATTACTTTAAAACAGGTGAACAAACACTGGTGGCTGCATAAATAAACCTCTGATTGCACTCACCATGGTTACTGTATCCATGGAGACCACATGGCCACCTCACATCATGATTGTTGAATAGGTCTGGATTTGTTTGCATTGAAGGTCATGGCGAGATTTTTGTTGAAAAAATAAAGGTTATGAAATAAATAATCAAATAATCAGTTTTTTGTCAATACTTTGTCAGTACTTTAATAATCAAAAGCACATAAAAAATGAAAACAACAAAATATTAAAACGTAAATTACAGGTGACATGACAGGTTCAGTGGTCAACTAGACCTAAAGGTGCCATAACCAAAATGTTTGTATTGATGGATGTGTTTTTACATGTAATTAGGGATGTAGCAACAATTATAGTTACACTTCCTTTGTTTTAAATTCCACAAGACCCATGGCTTCATGTGTCCCACCTAGGGTTGCCACTTTTGAAGATTTAAAATAAGGGACACTTAAATGAGGGAGGGGGGGCTAACCACATCCTCCACATTTTTAGCAATAAATGTGTTAAGAGGACTTTCCTGACCCCTGACTTATAAAACAAAATACATCTTTTATACGTTAAAAATATATTTATTTTTATCTTTCCGATTATTTGTCTGCTTTATCTTATTTATGTATACATTTTGGTTGGTTTATATGTATTTTTTTCTTCCTTCTCCTGTACTTGTCTTTATGACTCAGTGATTGTATTCATACATTGTTTGATCTTACTGAACATTTATATTGAAAGAATTCCACCGTTTTAGCACCATTTGTGGACTTTTCGGATGGTCCTTTACCCACCATAGGCACATTTTCCAAGTTATATCAATGTTAAATAGCGATCTGGAACGATTTCACCATGACGCCATATGACCACCTTAAATATGGGACAAACCGCATCCTGTATTGATTTGATACGTGACGCATAATTTTATCTTTAAATACGGGACGATCCCGTATTTTACAGGACAGGTGGCAACCCTAGTCCCACCCCACCTTTCAAATCCTTCCTATGCTGTAGAATATGAATATCTTAAAAACGTATTTCAAGTAAAAATGTCTTGTCACGGTTCATTTAACTAGGAAAAAAAAAACAGAAAGCAGTACAAATACAAACATACACAATCTTACACAAAGTGTGTAAAAAACGGTCAATAAGCTGGTATTTCAAACAGTTTACAAATAATAATAAAGAATTTTTCACAAATACATATTGCTTTAATCGCATGTTGTTTTAAATTTACTGACTACTGTCTGTCACGAAGAAAACCCAACTTTCTCAAATCTTTCACTTTACACTTTGCCCTGTAACTGATTTCTTTCATAACAAGGCAAAAACATACAATGTGTCCAACTTAACAAAAGCATAATAAGTCTACTACTGTACTTGCCTGACCCGTACGAACAAGTAAAACTATTTTACCCATCAGGTACAGCATTTTCAAAAACAAAAGATAAATATATCAACAACATCAGACATATCACCTGCCCAAATACTGCAAAATGCTTTTCAGGTTGTGAAATTATTAAACAATAAAAAAAGATTACATTTGTTTGCAGTGTAGTGTAGTGTAGTGTAGTGTAGTGTTGCACATCTTTACAAAAATGTAAAACAACCATTTCTCAAACTTGAGATGTTTGAAATGATTGCTTTTCTGAGGCCACATCCGCACAAATCCATTTTCATTTGTAATTGTTATCCAAAGTATACGGTTACGGAATGCTTTTTCGAAAGTCTAACAGTTACACCCTGTCTACACCGGACGTGAGTGTGGTCAAAAGCAAAGGAACCCATTATAATCAATGATGCTGTCTTCACTGGAAACATCCATTGCGGCGTGTCGCGGTGTGCCGACAGTAAATGGGTGTCCCATTCCATTTTGAACTGCCACTACTACTGCCAACAACACAAATGAACGGTTTAGAATGTTCGTGTCGATGCGTCCAGTGTAGACAGCCTCAAGCCGTTGCATTGCGTCAATGGATGCACATGGTGTAGACAGGGTGTTTGTTTTTGCTGGAAAAAAATGCTGTTCCATTGTGGATAAGAGGTGTAAAATCAAGATGCAAAATCAAGATGTTGTCAAACGAAAATTTGTTTGTGAAGACATGGCCTTAAATTGGTGACACGTAGTACTGAAGATTTAACCACACTATTTATCAATGGAATACACTTTCCACATATTATTTAAGAGAAAACAAGAGTGTCTTTACAGTAAACATAAAGCAAATCTGTAAAAGAAATCTAGCTATGTTTGTATGCAGAGGCCGTGGATAATTCTTATGTTATTTGCTAGTATTTTTCAGTGTAACATGCTCTGTAAAAGTACACTTACGTGTCCGTCAGAGAGTAGTGCACTGCACATGCTCTGGCGTGTTGCATGGTGGTGCTTGGGTCATTTCTCAATACCCCTCATCATTTCTTGTCACCTTTTTACTATCCTGTCTGAATCAAGGCAAAAAGCCCATAATACAAATAATAATATAGGCGAACATCTGCTTTTTATGTAATTACAGAGTGTGACACAATAATCTGTCAGCATAAAAAAGCAGTTAGTCTTGTATTCAGGCCACAGTAGCCACTGCATCACATTCATCAGTGTATTCTTCGCTTGGTGTGTTGGTTTCTTCCTGGTTCTTGTTCCAGCAAGACAAGGCGGACAGGAAAAGACAAGCTCCTCCCAGCAGAACAAAGCTTCCACTGAAGTAGAAAGCCAGGTCATAAGAGTGCATCCAGTCATAAATCCATCCTGCAGTGAAAAAAAAAGGATTACATATCTCATTGTGCAGTATTTACCTATTCAAAGACAGATGAACTTGCAGGATCTTCATTCTGTATAAAGGTTGTGCGTCATTCAAAATTAAATTGAGAATGTCTTTTAAATTCCAGTTCAATCGTGAATTTGAATTAAGGTAGAAAACAGGATGCAGAATTGTAATTGTAATTTGAAATAGAGGTAGAAGTAAAATGGAATGAAATTCAAAGAAAAATTCATTTCAACTGCTGTAAGTGAAGTTTTTAATAATCAGTGTGGAGTAAATTACTCAAAAATAGTAATCCACTACAAATGACTTAAAATTGTAATCAGAAGTAATCACATTACAAATTTCATTAAAATTATTTTGCCTTTTAGTTATCATACCTTCAATAAAGTTAGAATAACTGCCCTGGATTGATCTGGGGGGGGGTGATTTTCCCCCTTTTTTGCCCAATTTGGAATGCCCAATTCCCAATGTGCTTTTAAGTCCTTGTGGTTGTGTAGTGATTCACCTCAATCTGGGTGGCGGAGGATGAATCCCAGCTGCCTCTGCATCTGAGACCATCAACCTGCGCATCTTATCGCATGGCTTGTTGAGCATGTTGCCATGGAGACATAGCATGTGTAGAGGCTTCATGCCATCCATGCTCAACTCACCATGTGCCCCATCAAGAACGAACCACATTATAGCGACCATGAGGAGGTTACCCCATGTGACTATACCCTCCCTAGCAACCAGGCCAAGGCTGGAGTCACTCATGCATGCCCTGGGATTTGAACTAGCAAACTCCAGGGGTGGTAGCCAGCATCTTTTACCACTGAGCTACCCAGGCCCCCCTGGATTGATCTTGTTGAGATAACTCAATT
Organism: Myxocyprinus asiaticus; assembly: GCF_019703515.2. Lineage (NCBI taxonomy): Eukaryota > Metazoa > Chordata > Actinopteri > Cypriniformes > Catostomidae > Myxocyprinus > Myxocyprinus asiaticus. The sequence continues at coordinate 8,980,200 of NC_059375.1, read as the reverse complement.
ATCCAAATTATTGAACTTAGAAAAACTATTCAGCTGAAATAAAAATATATAAGTAAAGAGAACTAATCACTTCACACTCATGTATTCAGATTCCCAAAATACACTGTGGCATGAATAAATTATGCAAATTGAAGTGTTACTGTCTTTTTTTTTTACTGTTTGTTGCTTTTTTATTGTTTGTTGTGTTTGTTGTCACTTTCAGTTATTTGTCATGCGGCAATAATTCAAAGCTCATCTTTTTACTCGATGTGTTTGATGATTGTCTCCATCATTGTGATTTGCATGTAAAATGTTGAGGGCCATGCTTGTCTCTTTGATAGGGGGATCATACGTTGGTCTATGATCATCTACTGGCAATTTATCATCAAACAGCAGTTTAATATTTTACCTCTGACAATGGGATACCTCTAACTACTTCTATACTCAATTTGAACTGAAGTAAAATTAAGTTGAATGAACTAAGAAAGTCAAGCATACTTAAAAATACATTAAGCTCATTTAACAAGTTTAAATGTATGTTTTGTTTAAATAACATTCCCTTAAGTTGACACAACTAAAAGTTTTGAGGCAGCACGAACACTTACATTTTCAAGTTAAAACAACAAGATTTTTTTTATAGTTCAAGTTACTTTCTAAACAATTTTTAAATATTTTGTTTTTTCACCCAACAAATTCAAAATATTGTCTATATTTCCTCTTGTTCATGATCACTGTCCCTTCAGCTTTCACAGAAACAGACATACATATAAAAAAAATGTTTGTGTTAAATGTATTCTAAATAAATAAATAATTTTAGAAATATGTGTAACTCAAGTTATATACTTAAAAGATTTAACTAAATTGAAAGCCAGTAACTGTAATTTCAGTACAAGAATTTAAAATGTAATGCATTACACTATTATAATTTTTTTTTATTAGATTACAGTATATGTAAGCGTAAATGTAGTTCTAGCAGGAAGATCTCCAGGATTCATTCAAACAGGCATTTCATCCAATCAAAATACAGCTTCCGCTTTAGAAGCCCGCTCAGCTGTTTCTCATTGTTGGCATACTTACATTGTTTTCACCTCCCTCCACCCCATTACCACCAATTTAGGTCCTGTCCTGGGCAGGAGTAAGCTCCGCTCCCCTGCCGTCATTGCTTGCCGGCAAAATCCGACCATTCAAGCAAGTATCCATAGGATGGGGCTTACCCCAAATGATACAAGTATTTCTAGGATTGTATTAATCCCAATAATCCAAAGACTTTTCTGATATAACTAATTACTTTGTAATCAGATTACACACAACACTGTTAAAAAATTAATTTCATTTTACAGTATAACCCATAAAAATGTTATCATACAACATATGGGGTATTTCCAAAGACATTAGATGACATTAATAATCAATGTATGAAATACCAGTGTTTAATTTATACAATTTACATTATAATAAAACAATTATAATAACTTTCATTTCATGGACCAAGGTGGAAGAACACTTCCCAGAGTGCTCTATAATTGAACCCCAAAGTCTTCAAGCCATGGATGTCAATATGTTTTTTTTTTTTAAAGGTAATCTGAATTTATGGACTAAATATCTGGACAATGTGTGGACATTTGTGATTCTTTAAGTTAAAATCTGTTTTGATATTTGTTATTAATTGCTTTGACAGTATTGAACATAGTTTAAAGAAACATTTCTAATCAGTTGATACAAAAACTACAATAAAAATGTATTAGTTAACATTAATTATTTAATACTTAGTCTATATACAGTATAGTCAAAATTAATGATGGATTTATTTGTTTTGTAAAGGTTAGCATACCTTGTGTTGGACTAATGAAATCCCTCTGTTGTGTGACTGTGTAGAATTTCTTTTAATTGCCATTCAGTAAATTCCTCTTCCCTGTGGCGTTTCCAGACTTTATTTTACTGGGATGGCCCATGAAGGGCATAGACTCATTCAAGGGTGGCATGAAGTGTAACTCAATGTCCCTGATAATAATAATAATGATAATAATAATAAGAAGAAGCAGAAGAAGAAGATATGTAAATTTTCAGGAATTTCAATAGTCTAATGTTATTTAGTTAAATATTTGATTGTTATTAAATGTTAATACTGCAAAACAGAGAAGACTCCAAATAGCATGTATTTAAAAAATAAAAAAAAAACAAAAAAAAACAAATTCAGTATAATTTTTGTGTGGTGTATGTAGTGTCTGCATAAATGTTATAGACCCTGCTAATATTGTAACTGTCTCTTTAAGAACAACGCATCACGTAACATCAGAGACTATTTAGCGAAGATGGGCCACTTCTATTAATATGAGAAATTGGAATGCCCAACCAAGGAGCTCTAAGCGCTCAATGGTCAATGGATGTAGAAAGGAAGTCCCACCTTACAGGTAAAAGAGCCAATTACCTTTTAGATACAGACACCGCTTGTCAGTCATTTTGAGAACGCGCATGTGCATTATCTATACAAGCCGGGAAAATTGCTGATTTGTAATATGCTCTTTGATCGTAATTTTGACAAACCGTTTTGGAGATTTCGGTATTTCCCCATTCAAATAGATAGGAGCTGCACTGTCATGACTAGAAATAGCTTCCCGGGAGCATTATAAATATGGCTGCCAGTGGCCTGACTTGCTAGAAAGACTTTGGTAACACTGAACACACGGTAGTTCTGTGCATTTTTGTAGATTTTGAAGAGATGAAGCTACTGTGGTGTGACATACTACTATCAAGTAGGCTACTGTTTTATTTTGAAACAATAAAGAAGATATTGAAGATATTTATTAATCTTATCATAGGCTTACATAAAGAATGTGCATGGGTTTCAGTTTTGTGTACTCAATATCCCTAAATATATTTGTACTGATTTGATTAATTAAACGTTGCTTTAAAAAATTTTTTTTACTTAATTTACTTAATTTGATATTAAAACTGTTTTCCTGATTTCCAAAAAACAAAAAAGCAATTTTGATTATTTTCTTAAGAGACATACTAGGCTAGATGAATTATGACTGACTGCATTACATTATGAAAGCAAATAAATATAGTCTATATGAAGAAGCAAATTTCTGCAAATAAAAAAATTAATAGGCCAATTAATTTAGTTAATTCCCAAACATTCTGACAAAGAACCTGCCAAAGTTTACAAGGTTTGTGGCATAGTTTCTCTTTAAGATAGTTAAAAACTTTGTTTGAGACAGATTGTTGTAAGTAAACAAGATATTCCCGCATGTTTGACAAACTACTTATGATGCACGCTGATGTTATACACACCCCAAAGCATTACGTAATAAATTGAAGTGTGATTGTTTTAACGTCATATCTGAATGAAGGGTTCTTAGCCAGAATAAGATGATGAAATATGCAGAAGATTACAGCATTATAGTTTTTGTAAAGTTGACAGGGCAGAAAAGGGATAGAAGAGAGAATGGGACTGTTCACTTCATGCACTAGTGACGGGACAGATGATCATAGTGCTTGTTGTCATTTGCTGCTTGCTGTAATTTCTTGACACTGTTTTCCGCTCCGATTAAAGTCAACAAGGTTCTATCTGGTTTTACTGAAGGCCCACGTTTATTTTGGGAACTGAAAAATCATAGTTTCGAGTTTGGGGTGGCACCTGGGGTGGCCAACCAAATTCTAGGGGTGGCAAGGGCCACCCCAGACCACCCATTTGGACATGCCCCTGCCTTTTCCTGTCATTCCAAATCAAATTCCAATTCATCCAGCCTTTTGGGGGTAGCCAATTCAAATCAAATTCCAACTCATGAATTATATAGGAGCCAATTTTTGAAATTCTGTATTTTTGCCACAAGACATACTCTTGAGATGATACATTTTACCCAACCTTGGTATGTACTAATTTATTTGTGAATTAAGTTCATTTTAAAAGCATGCCTAGCATCTGAACCAAAATTTCATGGATTGACATGATATTATGAGGACAATTTATAAAACCTTACCTGCGACTGGTGGTCCAAGCATTATACTAAATCCACAGAAGAACATCAATATCCCATATGCCTCTGTCAGACGATCCATTCCTATAACCTTAGTGGTCATGTATGGTATGACGGACCAGTTCCCGGAAAAAAATCCCAGCACTGCTGAGATGACCTGTAGTCCAGCATAGTTCTTGGTAATGGGGATCATGAGAAGAGCCACCCCGGTTCCCAGCAGAGTGAAGGCGTAGAGAAAGATGCTGTTCATCCAGCGGATGTCCATCATGATGCCCAGCAGAAGCTTCCCCACTCCAGCCGCAATGGACATGATTGAGACCAGAGGGATGGTGCTGATACCATCAATCAGACCCTCGCCTTGGGCCAGATCCTCCAGGAAGAGAAGCGGTGTATACGCTCCCAGGCAGTAGAGAAACAAAGATATGCACATGGCTGAGAAGACCCTGTTTTGCAGCAGTTCTCCTGTCGAGTGCAAGTATTCAGAATACACTTTCTGTTTTTTCTTCAAGAGCTGCATCAACACTACATGGAGGCTCTTCTCGTAAGCTGGAGCCGTTTTTGTTTCTCCTGTGATCAGCACGTTGGTGACAGACTGATTTTTCTTGATGGGGTCCTCCACAACAGGGGCCTTTTCCAGAACCTTGTCCTCTGCCTTTTCGGCCAGTGCTGCTCTCTGTTTGAGGTAGTAGGCAGGAAGATGCAACGGTCTCATGAGTCCAGCACATGGGATGATGTTTAGTGCAAAACAACCAATAAGCAAAAGGCAGCCGTCAAGTCCAAAGAGTGCAATGAACTCGTTCTGTGCAGTGGCGTAAAGAAAACCTCCAATACTTGTACCTGGAAAATGTGCAACAGTGAATTTCCTTTTTTTTGTGTGTGTTGCTGTTATTTGTTTAGATCAGTGGTTCTCAACTGGTGTGCCTGTTGATTTAATTTGTTAATTTTGTGCCATTAATATATGAAAAATAACAGGTTGAAGAAAAAAAAAAAACAGCCGGCGGAGTTGGATGAAAGTGCTCTTTCTGACGCACATGCAATGGGGGGTGGATGGTAACCTCAGGTTGTAATCACTTTACATTCCGAAAGGAAATGGGGACGAACTTGTTAATACATGGCTGCATTCTCCATGGTGTGAAACTGACCCTCTTCTATAAGCCTCACTGCTGTCAATTACTGTTGCTGACTCCATCAAGCTTTCCTACTGGCAACTGTACATCCGCAAACACGGAGAGAAGCGATCAAGAGTAAATTACCAAAGGAATTATTAAAAAACACATTTGTCAGTAGTGGATTTCTATCAGGTAGGCTATATAGTTCCCAACAACATTTCCAATATCCATCGGAAAGCTAAATCCAAAACAAATACGTAATGGAGGGGTTTGCTTCAGAATCAAAGCAAACACTTCTATTAAACTAGAAAGAAGCCTCATTTTTTGCTTGGATCAAAAAAAGACGTAGAGTAGATAAAACAGATCAAATATTATATTTAGGGCTGTCAATCAATAATTGTTTTTAATTGAATTAATTGCATGGTGTACCGATTAATTAATAAAGTTAATCAAATTAATCACATATAAAATATTTGCTGAGAAAGCTACTCAAATAACAATAATTCAATATATACTGATGAAATAATTATAATTAGTTATATTTAAATAATTACAAATATATATATTACAATAATACATTGATAAGACAATATATTGTTTATTTGCATATTACTGAATATACTGTAAGCCAGTCATTGGCCTACAGTTCACAGCAATCCATTTTGCAATTGAATTTGTCAGTCAGTCTGGATTTATTATAAGGGCTTATCTAAGGACCGTCAATGTACACCTGTGTCAGACAGATGCTTTTGGAGTGTCATAAACATACTATTTTTAGGTCGCTGTGTCAAGTTAAATGTAGTTTAATACTTAGAAAAACACTTGAGATCCCTAAGTTTGGATTTGCGCTCCATCAAGCTGTATTTTGAACGCAAGAACGTGTCCTCATATTCAGGGGCGGGTTTACGATTTCTGAGGCCCCAAGCAACTGACCAACCTGTGGCCCCATTTCGAACATTTTTACTTAAACAATTGCATAACATTTATTTTAAATCATCATTTTAAATTCATCCTATCAGCCATCGTTGCCAAGTAAATTCAAAACGTTTAATGAAATAGAAATCTAGTTAAAGATAATGAATACATGTTTTCCAGTTTTTCCACAATACAGTGATAAAAAAAAGCAATATTTACCTACATTAATTTGACAAAACTTTTTTTCTTCTTTTTTAATGTACAGGGTATGCAAAACCTACTGCTTCACTCAATAACATTTCAGAATTCAGTTGTTATTTATTATTATTATAACCCAACAATTATTTATTAATGTCCAGATTGTCATTATAATATGATACAGTATTATTATTATTATTTTGAGGATTTGTTGTATACAATAGTAATATACTGTAAATCTGTCTTATTTACTTTAATTTCACCTTATATTCTAATGCTGCAGTGTATTGTTCACCATGTTGCAGAAGGCTGTATTTTTTGTAAGCATCGTAGGCAACATTCGTAGCAGTATTGTAACAGTAAACAAGGCATGGCGGCCCCTCAACTCAAGTTCTTTTTAGATTGACACAGTGTCTAAAAATGTGCCGGTCCTGCGTGAGACACTGAAGAAACAGTGAGATGCGGTGCAGGAGTCAAGGACGTTCGTCCAGCACATTTACATAGGAAAACAATGGAGCAGACGCATGCAAAAATGCGTTCGGTGTGAACAGCCCCTCATCCGTTCGCACATATCTGTGAGTGAGAGTGTGTGGACAAAACAAGTTCGGAAGGCCTGCATATTTTTTCATAAATTAAAAACCCGAACCCAAGGTCCTACTTGAAAAACTGACCCGAGCACGGCGGACCTCTTATGTGAACCGCTCTGAGAGCACTGACAACAGCGTATTCACGCGTGTACCCAGAAAATGTTACTCCTCTAGTGGTTATTGGAGCTTTCCTAACAGGGCGGGGGGCCCCCGATGTCCAGGGCCCCATGCAATTGCGTGGTTTGCGTGGTGGTTAAAACCGCTACTGCTCATATTGTGCTGTCTGCTGAAGGGTTGGTCCATTCTCTGTATAAGCTGTGCGCAGTGTTGCCAGATTCGTTTGACAATTTCCAGCCCAATGACTGCTCAAAACCCATCCGAATGCATTAAAAAAAATGCCCAAATAGTGTATATGAAAATGAAATGCACATTAACCATAATGCTACAGCATTGCCTTTACAATCTTGACAACACAATTAAGTGACGCAAAGATAAAGTTTCCAAAAACCTTCCCATTTACCCTTTTTTCTTTATTCACAAATATAAACAAACACACATGCAAAGAAAAGGAACAAATATGCTGCCCTGGGATTACAAGAAGCCAAATAATGTAAGTATGCCATTGTGCTATGTTTTTGCCATTCAATAGGCCTATTTTTGAATTAAAGGTTATATATAATCTGTCCTAATGTTTTTCGCTGTAATGGCTCATTCCAAATTCCAAGAAAACTGTAAATCTTTGTAGTCATTTAAGTAAGGTGAATTTGCTTATACATAGAACAAAGTTCCAAGACAGCTGTCATCGTGGACGTAACAGCTGATTTTCAATCATTTTCAAAAATTCCCAAATTTTGACCACCCACCCAAGCACATTTATCCCGCACAAATCTATTGAAAGTAGCCCAATTGGGCTAGAACCCGCCCAATCTGGCAACAGTGGCTTATGCGTTGCCTAAACAGCTGAAGTTTCGCTTACTGCCCCCTAGAGAAAACAGGTGGTACTTCTTGCTTAAATTGCTCAGGAATCTCCTTTATTATGGTCTGGGGGCATTTATTGCGTTAATTTTTTTAACAGGTTATTTTTTTATATAATTAATCGCACAGAATTAACGTGTTAAATCGACAGCCCTAATTATTTTGTATTATTTATTTATTTATTAATCAAGTTTTTCCCCCATCAAAATGTGTATGCTATATTGTCATATATATTGCAATTGACAAAAAGGATTATCGCTATATACCCCACCCCTAACACATGGTTTTATCATTTATAAACCCTTTTTTGTTGATTTTCAAGAAAGAAAGAAAAAATATATCGTGATATATACTGTTACTGTGTTATAAAATTACTTATACCGTGATATACAGTTTTGGTTATATCGCCCACCCCTGCCATTGATACACAAATTCTGTAATAAGCAATTCTCTTACCATCAAGGGGGCCTTTATCAGTGAAAATTGATAAATGTGATTAATTCAATTAACTGATTGGCACATCGTCCAATTAATTAGATTTAAAGAAAATTACGAATGACAGCCCGAGTTGCAACCCAAAAATTTATATTTTCTGATCATGCACAGCGGGAAAAAAACAACATTAAATGCAAATAATAAAACCCAACTAAACGTATAATTGTGCATAATGATGGCAAAATAAATAGAGAGAAGAAAACACTTCCCACATTTGATGTTGTTGAGGTCAACTGTTCTGCATACAATCAAACAAAAAGCAGTATTTTGGCACAAAGTTAACTGTTACTTGGTAGAAGTTAGCCAAATTCGGCAGATAATATAAAAAAAAATTTTTAGGGCATTTTACTTTTAGTCTGATAAACAATTTTGGTGCTGTGTTGGGTCACCACTTGACGTCCAATGTAAAGTCTGGATCCTGAAGCAAAACCAGTTGAGAATCACTGGTTTACATAATTATAAGTGAATTGTGTGTATTAAAATACTGTATTTTCTACCTGTTGTAACAATGCCAAGAGCAAGACCACGTCTCTTGTCGAAATACTGACAGGTGATGGTTACAGTAGCAGCATATACAAGTCCACAGCCTAGTCCTGTGTGGTACAAGTGCAAGGAAATAAGGAAAACTTCCATCATTTGTAATTCTTTTTATTTTGTTTTATTTTTTAAAGAATATTAAGGCTAGTGATTGACTGCTATATGGCCCAGGCTGATTAATCGGCTGATATTTGACCATTTTGAGATTATCTGCCAATAAAGTGCACATTTTCTGTTTTCATGTGTTTTATTTAATGTTGAGTAAATATTGTCAAAAAAAAAAAAAAGTGCTCATTTCATTTCAGTCTCATTTGCAATGATTAAATAGTTTTATGTCTATTATACAGTAAATCAGAAAATATTAGCCATTGAAAATCCCATTTTGGTCGACCACTATTTCAGACATTGATGGCATATGACCCAAATAAACAAGGAAACTCTGAAACATAGAATACTCACCAACAACTATCCCATAGGAGAATATGAGAAACTGAACATTGGGTGCAAAAGCACTAAGCATAAGCCCACCAGAGACCATAACCCCGCTGAAGATGGTCACAGGTCTGGCCCCAAAGTTCACAACACAGGCACTGCAGATGGGACCTGTGCCACACGGAGGAAAGCATTATATTGTTAGAGACAACATCGTAAGAATGGAAAACTCTTCTATAGTGCAATGAGCCAACAAATAAATACAAGCAATATTTGCTTTAAATGATTTGCTGTAGGCCGAGGAATTTTGATTAACTTATGAAAGGGAAAAGCACATGACATCAACAACAACTGTGACCCACTGGCACAAACAGAAAATCATTGTCCAAAATTGATTTGACACACTCTTTCATAATGGTAAACTACTGTAGTTTCATCATGGAAAACAACTAGGCCAAGTCTTACAGTATGATTATAAAAAGGCATTTAGAGCAAGTGTAAACTTCAGTCTAGATTCACTAGACTTGATAATGTTTCCCAGTGGCAAATTGAGGGATGCAGATTTCCTCAATCTCAAAGCTTTGTAGTTTATTTTTTGTTATTTAGTTTAGTTCATTGTTATATTTTGATTATGGTTTATTTATTAGAATTATTAATATATGGAGTTGATAAGTACACTGCCTGGCCAAAAAAAAAGTTGCATACTCTAATATTTAATTGGACCGCCTTTAGCTTTGATTACGGTTGCACATTCATCGTGGCATTGTTTCGACAACCTTATGCAGCGTCACAACATATATTTCCGTCCAGAGTTGCATAAATGTTTGGCCGAGATCTTGTTTTGATGATGGGAGAGTTGAACCACTCCGTCAAGTCTTCTCCAGCACATCCCAAAGACTTTCAATGGGGTTAATGTCAGGACTCTGTGGTGGCTAATTCATGTGTGAAAATGATTCCTCATGCTACCTGAACCACTCTTTCACAATTTGAGCCAGATGAATCTTGGCATTGTCATCCTGGAATATGCCTGTGCCATCAGCTAAGAAAAAATCCATTGATGGGATAACCGGGTCATTCAGTACATTCAGGTAGTCAGCTGACTATTGCTGCATAACGTTGCTGAGCCTAGACCTGACTAATTGAAGCAACCCCAGATCATAACACTGCCTCCAGATGCTTGAACAGTGGGCACTATGCATGATGGGTGCATCTCTTCATGCGCTGCCCTTCTTACCCCGACATGCCCATCGCTTTAGAATAGGGTAAATCTGGACTCATCAGACCACGTGACTTTTTTCCATTACTCCACAGTCCAATCTTTATGCTCCCGAGCAAACTGAAGTAGTTTTTCCCGATTAGCCTCACTAACAAGTGGCTTTCTTGTGGCCACACAGCTTTTTAGTCCCAGTCTTGTAAGTTCTCATCGCATTGTGCATGTGGAAATACTCTTACTTCACTACTGAACATAGCCATGAGTTCTACTGTTAATTTTCTATGATGTGACTTCATCAAGCATTTTAGTGATCACCGATCACGATCGTTCAAGATTTATTTCCGACCACATTTCTTCCACGAAGCCGATGGTTCACCACTATCCTTCCAGGTTTTAATAATGCATTGGACAGTTCTTAACCCAATTCCAGTGATTTCATCTTTCATCTCCTGTTGTTTTCTTTGCTTGATGCAGGCCAATAATTTGCCCCTTCTTAAACACAGTAACATCTTTTCCACGACCACGGGATACGTCTTCTGACATGGTTGTTTAAGAAATGAGAAGCTACACACTGCATCAGTTAGGGTTAAAAGGATTGTTGCCAGCTGAAACATATTAATCACTGCAATAATGATCCAATCATAGGCTCTTAAGTATCTGCTTATTTACAGTAAATCCAAATGGCAACTTTTTTTTTTTTTTTTTTTGGCCAGGCAGTGTATTTTCATAGCAATGTATTTTTCTATTATATTGTATTATATTTTTTGACACATCGTTGACCAAAGCAACTCACAAAATAGTATACACAGAAAATTGTTAAAACAAATAGAAGGGTAAGACATCGATCAGAAACACTGAAGCCTTGAGAGATTAAAATAAAAATAAAAACTTAATGTAGTGAATATAACTTGAAATGAAAAGGATTGTGTCTGTATGAGGGTCCATTATATGACCAGTGAATGATATTGCATTAGATCTATTATCTGGGTTTAAAATACTAATCTATGGACAAAACTTTTGCAATGGAGAGGATATACTGTATGTAAGCACAGTAAAGTCATATCAGTGGTGATAGCTTACTGGCAATGAGTCCAACTCCAGACACAAGAGAGCCAACCCATGCTGTCATGCCTTTGCTGTCCTGGAAGGTGTTGAGCCATTCAGGGTAAAGCACACCCACAGACTGGGGCGAGCCGTAGGCCAGGAGCTGGCCCATGAAAGAGGCAATCACAATGGTCCAACCCCATCCACCGTCTGGGGCTTTCTTTGTGTTCCCAGTGCTCATTCTGGCACCGAGTCCCTGTAATGAAAAACACATTTTAGTTCATGCAAAATGAAAATTCGGTCATCATTTGTGATGCTCACCCTCATGTCGTTCCAAACCTGTACTACTGGACACCTGTATGATAAATATCACAAACACAGATATTTTGCACAATGGACTACTTTTATGATACTTTTAGGGTGTCTTTTTAGCTGATTGACAGCCTCAGTGTTTCATGGAAGAAAGAACGTAATATGAGTTTGGAACCACATGAACTCTTTATTTAAACGCTTTATTTTGTTACAACATGCAATAAAATGAGAACCTGTCCTCATTTGTTTGAGTTACAGACAGTTAAAAAAAAACATGATTCACTCCCATAATCACTAAGCAAGTTAATCATTTCCCTATAACTCTGAAAGTTTGGGAACAACACCTACAATACACGGCAGGGTGTGCAGAATGCGCGTAACCACATCTGTGCATAAAGTAACAGCAGACAGATGTGAGCGGAGGCGCGCACGGACGCGCGCAAGCGGAGAGCGCACCGCAGCAACCGCGCGCGCTCCAGAACCCCACTGATTAACTTGTTACCGTTTCATTTTAATAATATCTTGTTCTTTCATTTCACACAACTCTCTAATCTAATATTTCGAGCTGGTGTAAATCTTATCAATTAAATAAAAAGACAGAAATCACAAAAGGTTTCGAAGAATACCGAGGCGCGTGTTTAATTTACAACTAAACATCTGTCTGTGAAGATAAATATTCCACTATATTCCAGAATATGCTACTAAAACATATCATATGAAAGTAATTCTCTTACCTCACCAACCGGAAAATGAAGTAGATTTCCGTGGTAAATTCAGTTCTTAATATTCGGACAACGCGGCGTTATGATTGTAAACGTCCTAACATTATGTGTAAATATGACACAAACACTGTGATCTATATGAATGATATTGGATGTGTTGGAGTGAAACATCCCGGTGTGCTCTTCATCACTGTGCTTCTCTGTCCCTGCACGAGCGCCAGCTTTTGTTGCCAGGCGTTGAAACCGGTTTGAAGCTGTTCTTGCTGGCCAAGCTTCATATTTCGATGCTGTAGCTTCCTTTCTTATTCAGGGACAATAAACACAGCCTTATTACAATGTCAATCCGACATCACTTATGTGGCATTAACACATAAACGACGACCTTTCGCCACTGGTATATATATATATATATATATATAAATCTGTCAAAAATGTCTCTTTTAAGGTGGCATGTCTGCGAAAGTTCGCATTCGTCTTATCATATGGTTGAATTGTGGCTAAGATAAACTTGGATAATACAGAGTGTAGTCTTATTTTAAATTGATTTTAGCGTTTACCGTTTATGTCTGTATATTGTGTTATATGCCACCAGTAGCGATGTTGAAAATAGGTTGATGTATGTCTGCTGTATGTAAACTAAACAGACTGACATGTCTTTGGACTTCGTTTATGGCATTCGCTTTATCTGAATTGCCTTCGGTCTAAATTATATTCATGTTAATTATGTTGTAAACACATGCCACGTGCATTCTCTGTATGCGTGTGCGAGCTCCTGAAGTTCCAGTCCAAACCGGTTGATACAGCAGCGAAATGTGTTGATGTGGGGCGCAGTTTCATCTTTCTTCCGCTTTCACATCTTTACGGAAAACATTCTACACAAATTGTAGCATATTATTTTCCCCCTGAAGTCCACAATCTTTGACATATGGTTTAGTGCACCCAAACAGACATTATTTAGGTTTACATTACCATTTTCTACCCTCCATACTCTATGGCAAGCAGAACTGACTTTTAATCATGTGCAGGATATGACATTTACATTTAGTCATTTAGCAGACGCTTTGTGACTGACAAATGAGGAACATAACAAGCAATTTGTCATAAAAAAGTCAACAATATCTGCAGTAAATACACCGATAAGCCACAACATTAAAACCACCTGCCTAATATTGTGTAGGTCCCCCTCGTGCCGCCAAAACAGCGCCAACCCGCATCTCAGAATAGCATTCTGAGGTGCTATTCTTCTCATCACAATTGTACAGAGCGGTCATCTAAGTTACAACTGAGATTCACTGACGAGCCAAAACATAATGACCACCTGCCTAATATGCTGTTGGTCCTCCACAAGCCGCCAAAACAGTGCCGACCCGCCGAGGCATGGACTCTACAAGACCCCTGAAGGTGTCCTGTGGTATCTTGCACCAAGACATTAGCAGCAGATCCTTCAAGTCCTGTCAGTTGCGAGGTGGAGTCGCCGTGGATCGGACTTGTTGGTCCAGTACATTCCGCAGATGCTCAATCGGATTGAGATCTGGGGAAATTGGAGGCCAGGGCAACACCTTGACTCTTCATCATGTTCCTCAAACCATTCCTGAACAATGTGTGCAGTGTGGCAGGGCATATTATCCTGCTGAAAGAGGCCACTGCCATCAGGGAATACGATTGCCATGAAGGGGTGTACCTGGTGTGCAACGATGTTTAGGTAGGTGGCACGTGTCAAATTGACGTCCACACGAATGGCCAGAGCATCACACTCCCTCCACCGGCTTGTCGTCTTCCCATAGTGCATCCTGGTGCTATCACTTAGACATAGACAGTGCACACGTACTCGGCCGTCCACGTGATGTAAAAGAAAACGGGACTCATCAGACCAGGGGACCATCTTCCACTGCTCAAAGGTCCAGCTCCGACACTCGCATGCCCATTGTTGGTGTTTTTGATGGTGGACAGGGGTCATCATGGGCACTCTGACCGGTCTGTGGCTACGCAGCCCTATACACAGCAGGGTATGATACACATTTCTACCATAACCACCATTAAAATTTTCTGTGACTTGTGCCACAGTAGACCTTCTGTTGGTTCGGACCAGGCGGGATAGCCTTCGTTGCCCTCGCACATTGATGAGCTTTGGGTGCCCAACACCCTGTTGCCGGTTTGCGGTTTGTCCCTCCTCAGACCACTGTTGGTAGGTTCTCACCACTGCTGACCGAGAGCACCCCACAAAGCCTTGCCGTTTCAGAGATGCTCTGACCCAGTCATCTGGCCATAACAATTTGGCCCTTGTCAAAGTCACTCTGGTCTTTACTCCTGCCCATTTCTCCTGCATTCAACACGTTGACTACGAGAACTGATTGTTCGCTTACCATCTAATCTACCCAGACCTTGACATGTGGCCTTGTTTGGAGATGATCAACAATATTCGCTTCACCTGTGAGTGGTCATAATGTTTTGGCTCATCGGTGTAGATGTCTGCAACTGCATTTGAACCAGAGTGAATGACTGATCATTGTGAAATCTTACTAGTGAAAATGCAATTATAGATATAAAAAAATTACAGCTTCATAGTTGAAATTTCTCTTTTGGTGAACGGGTATTTCCGTCATTTCTTATATCAAGAATTATCATTTTTACTAGAAAAAAACAAATTACTGATATCAAAAATTAGCATTTAACTAGTAAAAAATTAATTATAAATATCTATAACTCATTACCTGCACATAATTTAAAGTTAAAAAAGGCTTGTGATAGTCCATGGTTCCAAATCCATAAATTAGTAAGTACAATATTTTGCAGAATGTTCTGGCTGTTTTCCATATGAAAGTGAAAGGGAACTGAGAGCTTTCAAGCTCTAAAACTGACAGAAAGCACCATTTTAGTCTAATTAAAGTAGTCCATACGACTGGTGTGCTATATTCCAAGTCTTCTGAAGCCATCCAGTAGCTTCGATGATCAGTCAAGAGACACACTGGAACCAAGAATTTCAGCAAATAACTTCAATTTCAGTCACAGGCCTGAAACCCTATTGAGCACTTTATATTTATTGGTAACAGCCTAATTATTCTGATTAGGAATCTCTTTAATAATGAAGTATTTGATATAAAAGACACTATATCTTTATATGGTTAGAAAATAAATGCCCCTGGAAAACAAGCCCTGCAATAGAAAAGTACATTTTAATCATTATTACGGAGCCTCTAATGAGCATAAAT
Organism: Myxocyprinus asiaticus; assembly: GCF_019703515.2. Taxonomy (NCBI): domain Eukaryota; kingdom Metazoa; phylum Chordata; class Actinopteri; order Cypriniformes; family Catostomidae; genus Myxocyprinus; species Myxocyprinus asiaticus. Next base: position 8,964,493 of record NC_059375.1, on the reverse strand, counting down.
TGTGTTCCTACAATAACCAAGCTATCCTAGTGCAACTTCCAGCTCTTTACTATCTGTTACATGATCAAACTGAAATGTAATTAAAATGTACTTCACATTTGAATCATCTATATCACAATGCAAACTCTAGAGATTCAGCCAAAGGGAGGGATACTTCTGAATACATTTCTCACAGGAGCACACCAAGATCTTGTACACAGAGGAGAAAGCAAAATGGACAACACCTTGATTGTTGGAAAGATAAGAAATCACAAGACCAATAGCTGCCAGAAAGTTTTCTCTTACATTCAAGCCATTTAGTAGACACTTTGATCCAAAACGACTTATAAGCGCTTTAGCTTCATACAATAAATAAACCTGCTATTAATGGCTAAAAAGACAGTGTAGGGCAGGGGTGTCCAAACTACGGCCCGCGGGCCATCTGCGGCCACCAAATGCTCTGATGCGGCGCGCGAAAGATTTGGATTTAGAACATAATTTGGCCTGCAATTGAGAAATAATATGAAACTTGTATTCTGAACACTGGGTGTCGCTATCACATACAGCCACATTTCACAGCACGTGTCTCCACTAGTGTGTTTTCTTCAAATGCCACAAGCTTCATCAATTGGAAGAGTTCAGGAGTTTGGAATCCTCCAGATTTCAACAGATAAAGCGGCACACAAAAAGAATGATGCGTTTGTTAGGACTGGTATCGGTTTAGATACTTTGCTCATGTACTCGTCCTCGATAAAATGTCCCGATACCACGCATCATACTAGAGCTGCCGTTGTGCAGCGCGAGTGGCCGCACAGAGTTTATTGAGCATGCAAAGAGACGCGCGAGCTGAGCACACTCTCCTAATGTCTTCTGCAGCGACGGGAAGTTTATTAATATATATATATTTACATTTATATATATGTATTATAGGCCTATTGGTTCCTTTTGATGTTTCATTGAAACGTGTTTTTGCGTCCGCTCGCGCTGTTTTTCAATCGTTTTCCATGTAAACATTCGCTAGATGGATGTCTTTTGACAAATGCGTCACGTTTCACTGTGTTTTTAGCATCTCTCACGGGAGCGCTGCATTTTTAGACGCTGTGTCAAGTTAAAAAGAACTTCTTCAACTGATAAAAACATGTCTCGAGACACCTGCGTTCTGCTCTATTCGTTGTGGTGCATTTTGCTTTTTTAGCGCGAAAACGCGTCTGTCTGAATGGTTACTGGAAGAAATGCTTTAGCCAATAGTTACATGAATGCTACTCATATTCGAGAAAATAAATAAATGCTTATTTCAAAGTCATCATAATTGAACGCTTTGGTGTTGTTTTTTGCATAACAACAACAACAACAAAGATCTCACGGGGGAGCATGCCCCCCGGACCTCTTAGATATAAGGTTTATTAGGAAGATTTAGAGGTCTGCAACCCGACCCGGGCCCGAAGGGACCCAAGAACCCCACAGGTTTCGAGTCGGGTTCAGGTTTGTAATTAATGAAAGAATAAACAGGCTTACTGATCTTGTTTCGCGCTCTCATTCACGGACACGCGTTAACGGATGAGTTAGGGGCCGTTCACACCGAATGTGTTTTTGCACACGTCTATTCTGTTTTCCCATTGTTTAAAACACTTGCTGGACGAATATCTTTGACATTTGCACTGCGTCTCGCTTTTTCTTCAGTGTCTTGCGCATGACCGGCACATTTTAAACACCATGTCAAGTTAAAAAGAACTTCACATTTTCAAAAACGCATGTTGAAACACCTGCCCTCTGTTTCATTATTTGTGCTGCATCTAGATTGTTTTTTTTAGCGCAGTTCGCATGGGGACGTGCTTGACAGCGCAGTTGTCACAAAGATTCAACAAGCTGAACAAGTTCAGGCTGCATTGTTTCATATTATTCCAGATTGTTCTGCACCAGGTGAAGTTTCAGCAAATAAACTGTAAGGCAATGCTGTCCCCCCTTCTGCTCTAGTGTACTAAGGGGCTGCCGTGTCTTGTTAAAACTGTGTCTGTTTTCTGTTTCAGTACTGTTAAGAATGTTGTCTATATGCTTACATAAAATACAACTATACTAGGAGAAGACACTAGGAGAAGAAATTAGATAGTAAGCGATTTCGGTCTTAAAATCTGACGGTATATTTCGGGCCGGGTAGGGTCACACAGTCTCGATTCGGATCGGGTTTCATTTTAAGGCCTGTGCAGACCTCTAGGCAGATTTCTGTGCATATCCTCAGATTAAATCCTGCAGGTGCTAAAATGTAACATATATTTTGATTATTGTTATGTGTCACAGTCAAAACTGCTTGTGCTTTGCAGTGACACTGAATGGATGACAAACAATAAAAATGCAAAATCCAAGGGCATTGAAAGTAACAAGTTGTGGCATGGGGGGCATGGTCATGTGTCTATCTGCGGGAAAGGTAAAGTGGTAAGGCTCGTCACCTGGGTTGTAATTACTCTAACACCTGTCTCTCATTATAGTGATGGCAGAGGGAAACCTGATAAGGCACGCCAGAGCATCAGAGGGGGAGAGAGGGTGGCCGAAGGAAGTGATGTGTGCGTGTCTGACAGCACCATATTAAGAGACTGCATTTATATTTGATTCGGCTACTGAGAACCTATTTTTGTTTGTGTGTGTGTGCAATAAAGACACATCTCAACTGTTCACTGCCTCCTGACTGATTTATCACAGTGGTGCCGAAACCCGGCTTTGGAGGAGAACACCGTTATGGAGTCCTCACCTCTGGGCGAAGTTTTCAAGACCCTCGCCAGCATCCAACAAAATCAGCATAAATTCCTAATGGAGGTACGCCTGGAGCAGGAACAGCATTTCCAAGTCCTGCTCCAGGCACAAGCGGAGGACCGGCAGGTGCTCCAGAGCCTGAATGCCAGAGAGGGGGCTGGCGCTGTGACCTCCCCGGAGCCCACCCCACCCGTGGCCCTGATGAAGATGGGGTCGTATAATGACCCGGAGGCCTTCTTCGATATATTTGAGAAGACTGCAGAGGTGTGGAAGTGGCCTCCCGACCAGTGGACGGCCTGCTTATTGCCCTTACTCTCCGTGGAGGTGAGGCTAGTGGCACAACAACTTTCCGCCGCCAGCCTCCTTAACTACCACCATCTGAAGTAGGCCATCCAGCAACGGGTTGGTCATAGCCCTGAGCAGAGTCGTCAGCTCTTTAGATCACCTGAGCTTTGGGAAGCACGGCCGCCCGTTCGCTTTTTCCCAAAAAAGTTGGTTGCTGGCGGAGGGAACGTGCGGTGCCATGGACGTTGTCGATCTGGTGGTACTGGAGCAGTTCGTCTCCCAGCTTCCTCAAGGAATGTCCAAGTGGGTCCAGTGCCACCGCCCGGCATCGCTGGAAGAGGCCGTCCAGCTGGCAGAGGACTATATGGCGGCGTTTCCAGGAGGCAGCGAAGCAGTGATTTTTTCTTCTCCCTCTTCTCTCTCTCCACCCCCTGTGTCTCACACTCCCCCCCTCCCATTCCCCACAGTCTCGCACAGTTCCGGTTCACAGGAAGTGGGGAGGAGCCCCACCCAAACCCCATCCCCGGTCCAGGGGACTCCTCCCCTTGTATGTCCCTCCTACTCCCCCGTCTCCCTCCGCTCTCCCCCCCAGGTTGGCGAGACTGCTCCCATGTGTGTGGAAGGAAAGCCTGGGCCGGTTTGTTGGAGCTGTGGGGAAGCCAAGCACTGCCAGGATTGATGTCCGGTGATAGAGGTGGGGACACTGATCCGGATCCCCAACGCTCCGCAGGCTGCCCGATCGGGCAGGGGCATATCGGATACCGGTAAGAGTAAAAGGGGATACACATCAAGCTTTGGTGGATTCGTGTTGTTCCCAAACCTCTATCCACCAATGCTTGGTGCAAGGCGGGGCATTGGGTAAGAATAAACAGGTGAAGTTGAGGTGTGTGCATGGTGACATTCATAAGTATCCGGTGGTTACCACTGAGATACAATTCAGGGGAAAAAGGCATAGAGTCGAAGCCACGGTTAATTCCCGCCTCACCCATCAACTAATTCTGGGAACCAATTGGCCTGGTTTTAAAAATGTATTGAGGGTAATGTGTGTGGATGGGTCCTGCAAAGTAGTGTCGCGCTGTGTGACGTGCGACGCTATGGCTGGAGAGGTGGTGCCAGGGCCGTCGACGTCTGCCCCGCATCATGATGACGCAGACAAGGGAATTCCCGTACTCAGGGGCTTTCCAGGGATTTCCCCCTGGAGCAGTTGTGTGATGAGTCCCTCAAGCATGCATTTGACCAGGTGAAAGTAATTGATGGTCAATAGCTCCAGCTTAATGTTGCACTCACAAATCCATACGTTTCTATTATTAAAGAGCAGTTGTATCGAGTGACACAGGACACTCAGACCAAAGAAAATACAACTCAGCTATTAGTACCAAAGAGCCGTGGGGAAACACTCTTCCAGGCAGCTAACTATAACCCAATGGCTGGCCTCTAAGGTCACGAAAAGACTTTGAACCGTATAATGGCCCATTTCTTTTGGCCGGGCATTCACGGCGATGTACACAAATGGTGTGTGGCGTGCCGTGAATGTCAGTTGGTGAATCCACCGGCCACCCCAAAAGCACCATTGCGCTCTCTGCCATTGATCAAGGTCCCCTTTGAGAGAACTGGCATGGACCTCGTCAAGCCATTAGAGCAGACTGCACGTGGCCATCGCTTTGTATTAGTTCTGGTGGACTATGCAACGCGATATCCGGAAACAGTGCCTCTACGCAACATCTCAGCACGTAGTGTTACGGAGGCACTCTTCAAAATTATCTCCTGAGTGGGGATTCCAAAGGAAATCCTCACTGACCAAGGCACAACATTCATGTCATGTATACAACGCGAACTGTACGAATTATTAGGCATTAAATCGATTCACACCAGTGTTTATCACCCGCAAACCAACGGGTTGGTCAAATGATTTAATAAGACCTTGAAAAACGATTCGTATGTTACACAAAGACGCTAAAAATTGGGATAAGTGGCTCAAACCCCGGTTGTTTGCAGTATGAGAGGTCCCGCAAGCCTCCACAGGGTTTTCCCCATTCGAGCTACTGTATGGACGTCAGCAGCGCGGCATGCTCGATGTCATATGGGAAGCCTGGGAGGAAGGGCCTTCGAATAGCAAAAACCAAATTCAATACGTTCTTGACCTTAGAGCAAAACTCCACACTTTGGGGCAGGTAACACAGGAGAATTTGTTCCAAGCGCAAGAACGTCAACGCCGACTGTACGACAGGGGCACTCGACTACGCGAATGCACACAGGGAGATAAAGTGCTCGTATTGCTGCCCACTTCGAGCTCCAAATTACTCACCAAGTGGCAAGGGCCCTTTGAGATCACACGACTAGTTGGAGATCTCAATTACGAGGTTAGGCGAATGGATGGGGAGGGGCACATCAAATCTACCACCTCAACCTCCTCAAACCATGGAGGGAGGCGGTGCTGGTAGCCTTGGTGATGGTAGTTCCAGAGAGGTCAGAGCTCGGGCCAGAGGTGACACCCAAGACCACCTCTCACCATCGCAGCTTACAGACATTGCCCGGTTACAAGCAGAATTTGCGGACGTGTTTTCAGCCCTTCCTGGTCGCACAAACCTTGTAGAGCACCATATTGAGACCACCCCGGGGGTGGTGGTTCGTAGCCACCCCTATTGTCTTCCTGAACACAAGAAAAAGATTGTTCAGGAAGAATTAGAGGCAATGCTTGAAATGGGTGTAATACAAGAGTCGCACAGCGATTGGGCCAACCTTGTAGTTCCGGTACCGAAGAGCGACGGCTCGATCCGGTTCTGTGTTGACTACCGGAAAGTGAAAGCGGAGTCCAAATTTGACGCTTATCCAATGCCATGAATTGACAAGTTACTCGATCGGTTGGGCGCGACTCAATTTTACTCAACGCTGGACTTTCGAGATCCCTTTAACTCCAATATCCAGAGAATCCAGAGAGTGGGCAGGCCGGATGTTGCCCTGGCCTGAATTGGCGGTGGGGTTATGTGGCTTGGGGGATGTAGTCATGTGTCTGCAGGAGAAGGAAAGTGGTAAGTCTCCTCACCTGGATTGTAATTAACACCTCTCATTATAGCGATGGCGGAGGGAGACCTGATAAGGCACGTCAGAGGGGGAGAGAGAGTGGTCGAAGGAAAGTGGTGTGTGCATGACTGGCAGCACCATATTAAAAGACTGCATTTATATTTGAGTCGGCTACTGAGAGCTTATTTTTATTTATGTGTGTGCGTGCAATAAAGACGCACCTCAACTGTTCGCTGTCTCCTGACTCCTCCATTGCCCACGAGCTTAGATTTATCACACAAGTTCTTACCCAGGATAATATTTGTTACATTTTAGCATTGCCAGGAATTAACATTTCCATAAAGGGGCAAATAATTGCCCTATAAATATATATATTTCATTCTAAATATTCAAAATATTATTTTATTCAAAACATACTATATGTGATGCTACTCTTAAAGTAGAATTTTAAGAACAATATTTCAGATGGTATAAATTAATAAATAAAAGCATAAACCAAGGCATTGTTTGCCCACACATCTTGAACTTCAGTGCATTTGTCACTTTTGGGGGCATTTTTTCTCCGAGCCCCCCCTTAATTTCTGACCCTGCATTCCTGTTCTATTACAAGCATTCTTGGTAAGAGAAATATCCTTTATAAACACAAAATGTGATTAAAACTTACGTATTAAGCATACAATATAAAGATGCAATAGCGGCATCTAATTTTTTATTATTATTATTATTACTACAACCATGCAGCCTGCAACACCTTATTTCTTTTTACATCTGGACCAAAGTTGAAAAAGTTTGGACACCCCTGGTGTAGGGTCATCATAATTCCCCCCATTGATTTGAGGTTTTCAGCTCTCCATTAGTTTTAATAACCATACAATTACATAATGCAGTATGTTTATCTTACTTTACAATGATGCAACACACCTGCTTTATAACAGCCCAGCATTAATATCTGTATTGTGACAAACAAATCACAGTAATTGAACCCTGTATAAAGCCTTTAATAATCTGATGTTGGGATATAAACTAGACAATTGTTACATTTAGCAATACCACAGTGAGTTAAGGCTCAAAGGTGTTCCATCCGTTAATGATAGCAGTAAAATGAGCAAACATTACATTCATTTGTCAACAGTCTATAAAAAAAGGTATACAGAAAACAGGACATGCTCTGGTAAAGCTGAAATCTGCTGTGACAAACACTCACTGCGCACTTTATTAGGAACACCTTTATACCTATTCATGCTATTATCTAATCAGCAAATCGTGTGTCAGCAGTGCATAAAATCATGCAGATATGAGTCAGAAGCTTCAGTTGTTCATTTCAACCATCGGAATGGGGGAAAAATGTGATCTCAGTGATTTTTGACTGTGGCAGGACTGTTGGTGCCAGACAGGCTGGTTTAAGTATTTCTGTAACTGCTGATCTCCTGGGATTTTCATGTACAACAGTCTCTAGAATTTCTTCAGAATGGTGCCAAAAACATAAACATCCAGTGAGTGGCAGTTCAGCGGACAGAAACATCTTGTTGATGAGAGAGGTCAACGGAGAGCTGACAGAAAGGCTAACTCAGATTGTAGTGAGCAGAATAACATCTCACAATGCACAACAGGTCAAGCCTTGAGGTGGATGGGCTACAACAACAGAAGACCATGTCGGGCACTTTATTAGGACCATAGTGTTCCTAATAAAGTGCTCAGTGAGTGTATATAATGGTAAAACATAGTATTAATTTTTTTCTATACAATGAAATTAATATTTACAGTAACAAAAGCAAAGGTAAACCAAAATGAAACATTAAACATTCTAGGTTCTCAGAAGAACACTCTAGAAAATTGTGCTTTCAAAAATACATAGTAAAGAAACGATAGAAACAAACAGTCACATAAGCCTTTACAGAAACAACCTGAAGTTAATATGACAACCCCTGATGTCATGCTGCACAGTGCAACAAGCACAGTGATGTTTAAGGACGGGGTTGTTATGACCACAAAGGGCAATATGTACACTTACAGCATCCATCTGGCAACAGCTAACCCACCCCAAAGAAACTGTCTTCACCACATTGGAACAGCCTGGGTCCCTGTAAATGAATTTCTGGTTTGCTCTGATCTCCAGTAAATCTGCAATCAATTAATTATCATAATATAGAGTAAGTACTTCCTCATGTTCCCTTGTTCGACATGTTTAGCTGCATCAACTCATATTTATTTGTTAACTTGGAGCCTATTCGCACAGGGAGATAAAGTGAGACTATTTACACATGCTCCAACTCACTTCACGAAAAAAAAAATAAAAAAAAAATCACAAATGGTACTTACTAAACACTGTTTAGCCAAAACAATGTAATACTTCATTAGAAAAATAAAATAAAAATACACCCTCTGCATACATCAGTCTCTTTGTAATCCACACAATTTCATTTAACATTTAAAGTGTTTTGCTGAAATTAAAAAAAGGCCACTTTAGGAGCAATTAGGAGGATTGAAGTCTGGCAGATACCAGCAATGCAGTACATATGCAGCAGCCGCAAAAGACAAAGTCATTTTACCTTAAAGTGAGCTGATGTTCTCACCTGAATCTTACAACACTTGTCAAGCAAAGTCTGGGTCAAAAAAAAAAAAAAAAAAAAAAAAAAATTAACTATATTTTACTTAAAGAAAAGCATCCCCCTATGCTCCATATCCTACTATAATGCAGAAAAAATATTTTATATTTCAAATTGTATAGTACATTTCCTGTACTGAATTAATTGTATGGAGATTATATATATATATATATATATATATATATATATATATATATATATATATATATATATAAAAAGCATTTGACCAGACAGAATTTTGGGGGGTATATGGGCATAGTCATCACAAAAATAATGTCATAGTGCAAAAATCCTAATGGTCCTACAAATAGGCTTTTTTTATTTTTATTTATGCAAAATATAATTTTTTTTTTTTATTTTGGGGTGAAATAATGCCCAGACATTTCTTTATTAAATTCATCCGTTAATGCAAAGTATTTTCACCAGAAATTCTGTGCATGTTAATATATTTTGCTGTCTTGCTTTCTGAATACAATTTGCAAGGCAAGGTAACAGGTAACTTTGAAATGCATATTGCTGTATAAGCAGGCTGTCTGATTAGAAAGATTCCTTTTTGCTTTCGGAGACACTTGCTTATCAATTATTTAACCGAGAATGTCAGAGCGTCATCAGGCAAACTTCTGCCAACTCCAGAGTTGCTTCTTATCTATAAAAGGCTATTAGCTGCTTTGACCACAATCCCATCTAGAACACTGAAGCCCTCCTGCAGCTTTCTGGAATGTCCTACTGGTCCACTCTGGTTGACACTTTTAAAGTGTCCATATGTATGGAAAATATATGATCCCAGCAAATGTACTAGAGTTTTGGACATAGATTGTACGCTTGACACACTGATGTCAATGCAATATGAAGTTGCTGAAATTTTAAAGCTATAGTTCTCAAAAATGAAAATGTTGTCATTATTTACTCACTCTCCTGTTGTTCAAGACCTGTATGATTTTTTTTTTTCCTCCATAGAGCACAAAAGGAGATCTTAGGCAGAATGTTAGGGACTGACAGCCTCAGTAACCTGTCAGTTTCATTGTATAAGAACGCATCAGCATCAACATTCTTCAAAATTTCATTTTTTGTGTTCCAGGGAAGAAAGTTAGGGGCTGTTCAGACTGTACACATTCTTCTGCAAAAAAAAAAAAAAAAAAAATCTGGACACGAATGGAACAGAATGCAGATGTCTTGTTCTTATAACCAGATATGGTGTCTTAAACATGGCACTCCAGTGTGAGCCACTGCTCTACCCTGACATCTTTGACCTTTTTTTCTGTGGTCCCCAACCCTGGTCCTGGAGTACCCCGAACACTGCACATTTTGGATGTCTTCCTTATCTAACACACCTGATTCATCAGTTCATAAGTAGAGGTTCAGAATTGGGTGTCAAATAAGAGTGTGGTGGGGGGTACCCCAGAACCAGGGTTGGGAACCACTGCTCTAGAGCATATTTACATAGAATTATTATTATTTTTTTAAATGGGGTAGATAGATGCAAAAAAGTGTTTGCTGTGAACAACCACTATGTCATACAGATTTGCAATGACAGAGTGAGTAAATAATGACAGAATTTTTATTTGAATGAAACAGCCTTTTAAGTCTCTTTTTCATGTCAAAACAATGCTATATCCTAAAGAGGAACGGTTACTCCCTTCTCCTGCCTCAAAAGCAACCCTCTACGCTGTGTACGCCATCACCCCAATCACCATTTTAAATGAACGCAATCAATGCATCCAAACACAAAACTTTATGAACACAACACAGATTAATAGTGAAGCCTTTGCAATCTCAGAGCGAGTCGATGCAGATGTTAAGCCTTTGGCTTTTGGGGTGTCGGATGTCGGGGGGGGGGTTGTTAAATCAGCTCTTTTTTGAGTCCTCTCTGATGGCTCATTGATCAGTGGCTGCGAGGACTACTGCGGCCGTTGTTGTTGCGACGGAGCTGCTTGGGATAATGCTGGATGCACAGGGGGTGGAAGGGGAGGTGGTGGCTGCACACCAGCATGTGTGTTGGGGGAAGGTGGGGGTGTAGGACGCTTGAATTTGTCCGGACTATTGCTTCTTCTTGGGGAGGGTCTCTGTGGGAGAAAGAGAGGACATATAAATACCATCTACAGACTGTTATAAGATGTCCCACATCTAGTGTTTCAAACAGGTGAAGATTGAAATTGACCATGTTTACATGCACATTCCTTTCTGATTAAGGTTCATATTCTGGTTACGCCTTTATTCTGAAAAAGACTTTACATGCTTCACAGCTATTACAATATACCTGTGTACATGTAATCAGCATATTATGTTATTCTTTTCTGGAAATACAGGAGATTTATCACTCTTGCCATTTAGAAGGGATGGGACAATATATAGAATTTCGATACATCACGAACCCCAAAAAAACAACAAACCAAATAAAGTCAAAACTCAATATTTCATCATTTGCAACACTGTTTTCCGTCCATGTAATCATCAATAAAATGACCCATCAAACATCACAATAAATGGTGCGTGTTCATCACAGCTAGCGTTTAATCTTCACTTGGTCTTCAGGAGCTGCTCTGAATGGTCCGAGGAGCGGGTTGGTGACTGCCTCAGTTCATTTGGAGTGCTCACATAATACATTGTTACACCAGAAAATAAGACCCAACATTCATGGAACATGTTGATGATTGGCATTTCTATATTCGCTTAAAAATCCCTCATATGGATAGTAAAATGTTATTAGAAATAGAAGTGCTCAATCACAGTTCTCTCAGATGATCACTGTTATATCATATGATTGTTATCAGGTGATATAATTGCGACAGGCCTAAAATTAGGCTAGTTTTAAAATGCCAAAGGCCTCGCCATTGAAAGAAGACGAGAGCAGGTGGCTGCAGTCTGGAGAGGAGTGAAATAAGTGCTTTTAAGTCGGATAGTTCTCACTTCTCGTAGTGGATGAGCCACCTATGAATTCAAATGCAGATATTGTGTGATTTCCGTTTATGTGCTTTATTGCTGATGAAGTGGATGTAATTTAAATTGTGTTGCATGGAAATGAAAATTAATATGATGAACAAGTGACCCTGTTACCTGTTATTTAGTTTCCCCCAAAGCCGTGACTTTTCCATCCATTTTTAGTTTAAGACACATATTTTAGATATTTAAAAAATATGATAATCACATATCCCATACAGAGATCTCACTGGTAAAGTGTTGGGAATATTCAAAAATAATTTATACACAAACATAATAGATTTTAAAAAAATAAATAAAATAATTAACATTTTAAAAGAGAACATCACAGTTGTCATCAGCAAGTCATTTCCCATCGTGCTTGCAGTTTGCACAGCTGGGAGAAGCAACTGTGCCATCTGGCTCTAAACACTGAGGCCACCTTGCTCTCGCGAGAGTATTTTTGCCATGGCATCACAGCAAGTTGGACAGATTTCTAACCAGCATGCCACTGCTGGTGATCACCAGTGATTGTTCTCAGCAGAACTTGCTCATCTCAAACAAGCATATTTTTAATTTACTGTTTTATGGTAGGTATACTACTTTAACATTACCAAAGTTTACTTGCATTGTCTGAGGCATATCATTTTAATATAAAAATAATTTATGGTCTATTGAACTCATTTTAGCCATATCATGGGTTTCACATCTTAAATGTATTATATTGTAATTTTGTTGTAAAATAATTACAGGCAATTTCACTTATACCCTCATTGACACAAATTAAATAAGTATACTGCAATATAATACAAGCAAACGAAATGGCTTTGCCATTTTTAAGCAAAGCTGCAGCAAACTCAGTCATTTTGGACCGCAAGAATCAAGAAAAAGTGCAGCGAAATCCCAGTGGAACTGAAAATCATAGACACTTGGTCGATTAACAGTAGTGGTAGTTCATCTTGTTCCAAAATAACAAAAACAGCCTTGTGGATTTTTTTTTTTACATTTTAGGTGCATTCTGTAAAATGTTATGTTAAATATCACGTACATCTCATATGCTTCAATTATATTGTATTATGTAGGCTATAGGTTATGTATCGGTATTATATCAGCCCCTGGCCACTCTGATTTCTAGATATCACCATTTGCCATTAAAAAACTACTGTCAGCTGAAAAAACATCAAATGAGCCAAAATACACAAAAAAACAAGTAAGGGGTGGAATGTGTAGAACTTTGTTAACAATGGACATTTAAAGTCAAACTTTTGCAGGTGCAGATTCTATTTGATATCAGTGTCACCTTTAGTTAAATATTTGCTTATCCGGTCAGGACACGGCTTTTAAAAATTCAGGATGTTCAAAGAACTTAAAGTTTAAGATGATTCTGCAGAAAATCCTTCTGCATAACTTTGCTGTGCATTCAAAAGACACAGAAACTAGAGCACAGGTTGAGTCTATAATAAATCTCAGGGTAAGTGGGGGTGGGGGGATTGCAGACAGGCATGATGCAGCAGACCAGGAAGAACTCACTGTGATTCCATGTGAAGCTCCTACATGGACGTGCAGGCCGGGCGTGTTGTAGTAGGACATGCCCGCTCGGGTCAGTGTGGTGGGCGGGGTGAAGCCCACTGTGTGACTGGCATATGACAACCCTGCAGAAGCACACATCACAGTGAGAAAGACTTTAGCAAATGCACTCATTTAATTTCTACAAAAGGAATTAGTGTAATTCTTAAAGTTATTCCATACCAACTTGCATACCAGAACCATATGATTTTCATGACTTTTGGTTTGTGTTAACAGTTCCCGAACATGCAATTTTCCCGATGCGATCCAGAATCTTTACATTCCTCACTATTCACATGCCTTTTTACTAGTACTCATACTTGTACTCAAACTATTGGAAAAAGTCATAATGAGAAACTGTAAACAGAAAACCCAAAGGTGAAAAGTTATTATCCAATGCACTGTTCTTTAAAGTAATTAAGCCTTTTGATGTTGCCAAGTTAACAATTTGATTTACTAAAAAATTTGTTAATAAAAGTAGAAGAGGAGGATCAATAGTGCTTTTTCACACTACGCTTAACCCTGGGTACATGTCTTTAAAATCCATGGGCAAAGGCCATTTTTAACCCTGGGTAACGCAATGTTCACAACTGAAATTTGAAAAATGGGTTAGCACCTCTTTTAACCTTGGATTATAACCTCCAGAGAAGGGTAAGCAGGAAACTGTGGTGCCAAAGACATGCAGTGTGAAATGATGCAGTGATATAACGTTACAGTGAGTTGTTGAGCAACAAACAACCAATAATAAACTAAACCATGCTTAACTCATTACATTTTCATGCGATTTGTAGTTTTGTGCAGTTGCAGATAATTTCACGCGCTGTATGTAGTTTCACCATTCAAAAAGTTGAATGGTGATGCTAAACACGTTATGTAGAGAGACAGTATTATTTGATTTTGTATGTTTTAGTTAACTTAAAAAACCCAGAACTGACTTGCATGCCAACATGTTCACCTATGGATTAGCAGTTATTAAAACAGTTTGCGTGCTCATCGTAAACTGTATTCATCCAATCAATATTACTGAACTCATCAATATGCAAATCAGATTGTTAACCCAGTGTTTACATGCAAATGTGTTTACATCCAGATTGTTGGAGAGTGATTGCGGTAATGCACTGAAAGCGTGTGTACCTGGTGAGATGGGTCTGCTGGAGCTCGGTGATGGGCTGTAGGGTATGGGACTGGATACGGTTCGTGAACGCAGGCCTTGAGCAGACATCTCATTAAAATACCTGCACAAAAACAGGTGAGTTAAAGATAGGACATTGAGAATCAACACAGTACACTGCACACACTGACCTATGTACAGTAATAACCACATAAATGTCTGCTGGCATACTGGAACAAAATGGCTGAGAGGATCTGATAAGTTTAGGACCTCTGATTGAGCAACAACTTTTCTCAGAATTTTAACTTTCTATTGTGTTGTCCTATGTAACTGACTGCATGCAAAAAGAAAGGGCAATGTACTGTACTGTAAATCGTTTGATTGATGCGGTTCCTTTATGTATCAGTCGACCAGATTGGTGAAACAGACTGAAAAGAAGACTATAGTGATCAGTCTGAATCATGGACTGAACTGGTCAGGCAACTAGGGGTGTAACAATCCATCGATCTGGATCCTATAGCTTTCCTATGCAGCTAAGTGCATTCACTTCTAATATCTGACCAAATGTTCAGTTTCAGGCTGCAGATGATGTTTAGACCACTCAATATGTTTGGCAGACAGAAGACAATGATAATCAGTACATAGATAATGAATTTTATAATAAAATTCTATTTTAACATGATTGGCAGTAGGGCTGCCTCCTAATAGTCGACCAAACGTTAGTCGATGAGAAGAGTCTTGGTCGACCAAGTTTTGATTGGTCGGTTGGTTGCAGAAAAAAAAAAAAAAAAACTCCACAGGAAGTGGCAAAGTCACGCAGTCAGTGACGGACAGACATGATCATTTACATGGCTGGCTCATGCAGTAATTATGTCGGGTAGGAAACCCAAAGTGTGGGATCATTTCGAGAGGGTAAAGGATGACCCAAGAAGGTGACATGCAAACTCTGCAGGCAAACGTTCGCCTATCGTTCATCAACCTCAAACATGGCTTATCATTTGAAACATGTAAGTAGCCTAACGTTAGCCACTTAGCATGGCCGCTCGCTCTAACGTTAGATAACCTAGATAAATATGCGCTATTAGGATTATCCAAGTGTTCGTGGGGAAGCTAAATTAGTACCTCGCTTACTGCATGTTTAACTTCATGTGCATTTTTCTTTATAAATTAACAAAATGTTTAGACAGTCTCCTTGCTGGTTTTTCCGACACATTCAAAACTTACGGCTTAAACTAACGACTACTACTCGACTAGGAAAATCTTTGGTCGGGGGCAGCCCTAACTGGCAGTGATTTGATGATGCTGGCCATCACTTTTAATCAGAATTCTGTATTCATTTTTCTAGAAAATCAGCTGTAATATCTATAATGTCTCAAAACATGAACACTTCTGGACTCAAACTAATTGATGAAAAAAATCTTTCTATAGCTTGGTATTTTTTTTTTTTTTTTTTCAATTTGGAATGCCCACTTCCCACTACTTAGTAGGTCCTCGTGGTGGCACGGTTACTCACCTCAATCCGGGTGGCGGAGGACAAGTCTCAGTTGCCTCGGTTTCTGAGACAGTCAATCCGCGCATTTTATCACGTGGCTTGCTGTGCATGACACCATGGAGACTCACAGCATGTGGAGGCATTTCTTAATTTCACTTAGTCACACTGTCCATATATGAGGACATACATTTTTAGGAAAACTATTTGCTCAAGAGAAAAAAAATAAACAATATTTTATATATATATATATATATATATATATATATATATATATATATATATATATATACATACACACACACACACACACATACATACATACATACACACAATTTTTTTTTTGCTTGTTCATTAGGTGCTACTAGTTAAAAATACAAAAATGAAATGGAAAAATGCACACAGAATTCATGCTCGGGTCTCAGGAGGTTAAGATGTCCCTTTATTTTGACACTGACACTCTAATGCCAGCCACCTCTGTACGCATTTCCGTCGATGTAGCAACTTTCATTTTCATCTTGTTTGATAAGCACTAAATATATGCTTCTCATGTGGGACATGGATGTGCGTGGAGTGATTGCAGTGTGAAGTTGTGCCCTTCTCTATCAGTTGCACGAGCGCCAAATGGGCTTCCCTCGAAATGCGAGCTCCGGGGACAGAATAGCGCATAGTGGCTCACTAGCGCAATTAAATTGGGCTTCACTCGATAGGCGTTCTCACACCTAGTTCGTTTGAGCACTCCAAGTGCTCTCAGAGCGGTATAATGTGTACAGGTGCGTCTCAATAAATTAGAATGTCGTGGAAAAGTTCATTTATTTCAGTAATTCAACTCAAATTGTGAAACTCGTGTATTAAATAAATTCAATGCACACAGACTGAAGTAGTTTAAGTCTTTGGTTCTTTTAATTGTGATGATTTTGGCTCACATTTAACAAAAACCCACCAATTCACTATCTCAAAAAATTAGAATACATCATAAGACCAATAAAAAAAAACATTTTTAGTGAATTGTTGGCCTTCTGGAAAGTATGTTAATTTACTGTATATGTACTCAATACTTGGTAGGGGCTCCTTTTGCTTTAATTACTGCCTCAATTCGGCGTGGCATGGAGGTGATCAGTTTGTGGCACTGCTGAGGTGGTATGGAAGCCCAGGTTTCTTTCACAGTGGCCTTCAGCTCATCTGCATTTTTTGGTCTCTTGTTTCTCATTTTCCTCTTGACAATACCCCATAGATTCTCTATGGGGTTCAGGTCTGGTGAGTTTGCTGGCCAGTCAAGCACACCAACACCATGGTCATTTAACCAACTTTTGGTGCTTTTGGCAGTGTGGGCAGGTGCCAAATCCTGCTGGAAAATGAAATCAGCATCTTTAAAAAGCTGGTCAGCAGAAGGAAGCATGAAGTGCTCCAAAATTTCTTGGTAAACGGGTGCAGTGACTTTGGTTTTCAAAAAACACAATGGACCAACACCAGCAGATGACATTGCACCCCAAATCATCACAGACTGTGGAAACTTAACACTGGACTTCAAGCAACTTGGGTTATGAGCTTCTCCACCCTTCCTCCAGACTCTAGGACCAAATGAAATACAAAACTTGCTCTCATCTGAAAAAAGGACTTTGGACCACTGGGCAACAGTCCAGTTCTTCTTCTCCTTAGCCCAGGTAAGACGCCTCTGACGTTGTCTGTGGTTCAGGAGTGGCTTAACAAGAGGAATACAACAACTGTAGCCAAATTCCTTGACACGTCTGTGTGTGGTGGCTCTTGATGCCTTGACCCCAGCCTCAGTCCATTCCTTGTGAAGTTCACCCAAATTCTTAAATCGATTTTGCTTGACAATCCTCATAAGGCTGCGGTTCTCTCGGTTGGTTGTGCATCTTTTTCTTCCACACTTTTTCCTTCCACTCAACTTTCTGTTAACATGCTTGGATACAGCACTCTGTGAACAGCCAGCTTCTTTGGCAATGAATGTTTGTGGCTTACCCTCCTTGTGAAGGGTGTCAATGATTGTCTTCTGCACAACTGTCAGATCAGCAGTCTTCCCCATGATTGTGCAGCCTAGTGAACCAAACTGAGAGACCATTTTGAAGGCTCAGGAAACCTTTGCAGGTATTTTGAGTTGATTAGCTGATTGGCATGTCACCATATTCTAATTTTTTGAGATAGTGAATTGGTGGGTTTTTGTTAAATGTGAGCCAAAATCATCACAATTAAAAGAACCAAAGACTTAAACTACTTCAGTCTGTGTGCATTGAATTTATTTAATACACGAGTTTCACAATTTGAGTTGAATTACTGAAATAAATGAACTTTTCCACGACATTCTAATTTATTGAGATGCACCTGTATATGTGAACAACCCAAGTGGTCTCAGGCCCCCCTAAAAGAACCCAAAAGTGAACCGTACTCAGATCACCTCAGGAGGTGGTCCGAGTATGGTTCATTTGTGGGTCCTTTTGTGGTTTGATTGATTTGAGTGATTTGAAAGCGAAGAGGTACCAGTCCGCTTTGCATTTTATGACATAAGTATCTTGTGGCTTGCCATACATAGCTGCATTACATACTTCAGATTCCAGTCATAATTTACTGTCCACATGTGAATTTAAAGTGAATATAGATATACCATGATTACCATGAAGTGTTGTCATGTCTTATATTTAGTTATTGTTGTATTATTTGAGCACCTGAAATGAATGGACAGGCAGCATTCAGAGCAGAGCAGTACATTAAAATGAACCACTTTAAAGTGCTCTGATGGACCTACCATCTACGGAGGTTCGTGCCAAACTCCCACGAAAATACAAGTGAGGATTTTTATAGTTTCACTTTAATTTTATTTGCACAATTGCAAATGATCTTGGCTCATACACACAATGTAAATGACACGCAGGAGGAGACGCTTGCTTGCTCCATTACTCTCGAGATGATACAGTTAAAGTCAGAAGTTTACATACACCTTAGCCAAATACATTTAAACTCAGTTTTTCACAATTCCTGACATTTAATCATAGAAAACATTCCCTGTCTTAGGTCAGTTAGGATCACTATTTTAAGAATGTTAAATGTCAGAATAATAGAAGAGAGAATGATTTATTTCAGCTTTTATTTCTTTCATCACATTCCCAGTGGGTCAGAAGTTTACATACACTTTGTTAGTATTTGGAGCATTGCCTTTAAATTGTTTATCTTGGGTCAAATGTTTTGGGTAGCCTTCCACAAACTTCTCACAACAAATTGCTGGAATTTTGGCCCATTCCTCCAGACAGAACTGGGTTAACCGAGTCAGGTTTGTAGGCCTCCTTGCTCGCACACACTTTTTCAGTTCTGCCCACAAACGTTCTATCGGATTGAGGTCAGGGCTTTGTGATGGCCACTCCAATACCTTGACTTTGTTGTTCTTAAGCCATTTTGCCACAACTTGAGGTATGCTTGGGGTCATTATCCATTTGGAAGACCCATTTGCCTGACTGAGCTTTTAACTTCCTGGCTGATGTCTTGAGATGTTGCTTCAATATATCCACATCATTTTCCTTCCTCATGATGCAATCTATTTTGTGAAGTGCACCAGTCCCTCCTGCAGCAACGCACCACCACAACATGATGCTGCCACCCCAATGCTTCACGGTTGGGATGGTGTTCTTCGGTTTGCAAGCCTCACCCTTTTTCTTTCAAACATAAGGATGGTCATTATAGCCAAACAGCTCAATTTTTTTTCATCAGACCAGAGGACATTTCTCCAAAAGGTAAGATCTTGGTCCCCATGTGCACCTGCAAACTGTAGTCTGGCTTTTTTAATGGCGGTTTTGGAGCAGTGGCTTCTTCCTTGCTGAGCAGCATTTCAGGTTATTTTGATATAGGACTCGTTTTACTGTGTATATAGATACTTGTCTACCTGTTTCCTCCAGAATCTTCACAAGGTCCTTTGCTGTTATTCTGGGATTGATTTGCACTTTTCGCGCCAAACTACGTTTATCTCTAGGAGACAGAATGCGTCTCCTTGCTGAGCAGTATGATGGCTGCTTGGTCCTATGGCGTTTATACTTGAGTACTATTGTTTGTACAGATGAACGTGGTACCTTCAGGCATTTGGAAATTGCTCCCAGGATGAACCAGACTTGTGGAGGTCCAGATTTTTTTTTTCTCTGAGGTCTTGGCTGATTTCTTTTGATTTTCCCATGATGTCAAGCAAATAGGCACCGAGTTTGAAGGTAGACCTTAAAATACATCCACAGGTACACCTCCAATTAGCCTATCAGAAGCTAAGATAGGCTTGACATCATTTTCTGGAAATTTCCAAGCTGCTTAAAGGAACAGTTAACAGTGTATGTAAACTTCTGACCCACTGGAATTGTGATATAGTCAATTAAAAGTGAAACAATCTGTCTGTAAACAATTGTTGGAAATATTACTCATGTCATGCACAAAGTAGATGTCCTAAACGACTTGCCAGAACTATAGTTTGCTAATATGAAGTCTATGGAGTGGTTAAAATTTTTTATTTTAATGACTTAAACCTAAGTGTATGTAAACTTATGACTTCAACTGTAAATAAAGAAACATATTCCTTCATGCGAAATAAGGGCTTGTACATAAATTATGTAACATAAAATATTAATTTTTGTAATTCTATCCCTGTGCAATAATTTAATGAAAAATTCAATATTCTTTAAAGCCTTAAAAGTAATCATTTAGCCCTCTTTTATTATATGATTTCAAGTTAAACATCAATAAATTACTAAAGGTGTAGGCATATGTAATAAGCATATGTGAACCTTAAGTAGTATGACAATTTGTATGACAATTGCTTATAATAGTCGCAATTATTTATGAAAAATTATTGTCAGCCAAATTTCATAATCGTGACAGCCCTTGCTGCAATGGGGTCTGAGCTGTAGTGTGAACAACAAGGGGTCTGAGACCACAATAATGTGAAGAGGACCAAAAAAGAAACTGGGTCCTCTTAAGTCCACTTACACATTGTGAACACCAAAAGCACTGAGGTCATTTGCGGCTGGTTCCCTTTCTGGTTCACTTTAACCGAACTGGGTTTGGTTCACTTAAAACGTACTATATGTGAAACCACACTTAAAGCGCTATAGAGCAATTCAACCATGTCAAAAGGCTAGATAGCCCCGACATTCTGGTCAAAACTGATGAGGGAAAGAGAAAACACCTGCCCTGCACCAACATCAATTACAAGACTATTCACATCTACACATCAACACTAGGGATGGGCATTTTGGACATTTTGTCTACTCGAGTAGTCGGACTAAGTACTCATCGAGTACTCGAGGGGCAATGACATGCACATAACTGTATATATATTAACATGTCTGACAAACGTCTTTGGCTGCTGCATTACATCTTGTTGTTCCAGTGTATCGTCTATTCATTATTATAGGCCGTTATAAAATAATCTGTTACAAAATGTACAAAAGATTGCATAATCAAAATATAATGCATCGTATTTTGTCATTATGTGAAGATTCACTGCCCAAGTAAGCACGCACCAGTTTTTTAGTGACTGTCTGAACAGTCCATTTTCAAATCGCGGTTGGCTTAACAGGAGATGCCATAACCATCGCATCTTTAATATACATGTTAAGTTGAAGTTCAGTTTTGAAGACGCTGCATTCTGTTCCATTTAGCTGCGCTCTGTCTAGCTGTTTGAAACACTCACAGCGTGTTGAGTCCACTGCCACACGCCTGGTGTGGGGGGGGTGTGTGGGCGTGCGTGCGTCTCCCCAAGCGTTCGCTCCTGTGGGGAAAGCCGCGGTGCTCCGTATTGTTGTTGCCATGTTGATTCATGAAGCGTTCCATTCAACTCTGAGAGTCGGAATTTCTACCTTTCAACTGGGGAAAGTGCAACGGAATGACACTTTATGTCAGACTTCTAACTTGGAAACTCGTGCGGAAATTTTCAACTCCCATTTCGTCGAGATGCAGGTGTGTTACGTCACACAAATATTTCTTCAACCAGGGCAAGGAGGTTTACAGTCAGTGACATACATTCACTTTTTTTTATAATATCCATTAACGAGTCAAAGTTCTTACATTAAAGGATAATAAAATGTGTTTAGCAAATGTTTTGCGGAGACAGGTGTTCAAAACACGGTTAATTACACAGAGACATCTCTGAAAATCAATGTACCCCTCAACGTCACAACAATCTCAAAATTAAAAATAAACTCCCCCTTTAAAACACTTGTTTAGTTGTCAGGTAATTGTCACTGAATTTCAAATTAAGTGAAAAGTCACATCATGCATGATCTCCATCGATCATTGTTTTCATGATCGATCATTGCTGCCACGTCCGAGTACTCGTGCCCATCCCTAATCAACACCCTTACCCTAACATTTATAACAGTTAACTGTAAAAGTATTTTTCAATACAACTGTGAAAGTTGTAGCTAAGAAAAAACACGGATAGCACATTCTTTCCTGTCGGAAACAAGTCGTTGGTTTGTAAGTATTTTGGATTGAAAGACTTGCTTGACTGTTGTAGAGTTGACAAACTGTAAATGTAGTGTTTACCTCAGATTTTGAAAGTACTGAAATTTGACTCTATATATACTTTTCCCGACAAAATGCATTTATTTTCTTCTTAGGAAAGAAAACAAAAACAATATGTAACAATAATTCTTACTAACATTTTCCAAACAAAGCCTTTCACAGTATAAAGATAGAAATGCACTAAAATAGCACCAATTCAAGTAACATTAAACGTTTTCCAAAGTCTAAGCGAGAGGTTGACAAATTGAAAGAACTAGTCTCCCCATAGGTTGCGTATTCATTGCAATGCGTATTAAATCTCAAACTCTAAACCTCCGTAATATTATTAGGCCAGAAGACTGTGGCCACTTTGCTACAGCAATTGTCAAGTGGTGGTTTAAACTCCTAATGAAAAGTGCAGCACACATCTTTTTTTGCTTTTAGCGTTGGCACTGCCCACTTAATGATAATATACTTCATCTGTATTGGTGTTTTGGTGAGAGTCAAGACTTGACATTCTTTTGTGGTAATTAAATTTTGCACAACAGAGGCTGCAAAGTACTTTATTTCTTTCACAAGTCCCATCTGGGTTTGTTTTGTACAACTGACAGAGGTCCTTTCCCCATCACTTGATAACTGACGCAGAATCACTGTGTGTTTGTTTTTGATGTGTACGTCAGTGTAATACTGTCCCCGGACAGATCGTTTAGAACCCACATGGTGTGGAATAAAATGTCAGAATCTAATGTAAAACTGGTAAATGTGATAATTGTGTTCAAGAAAAATTACCGCATTAAACATTTTAAATTAAATCGCATGCGTTAATGCATTAATTTTGACAGCTCAATTAAAAATTCAGCTTTGTAAAAAGGGTTTGTGCAACCCTGCAGAAAAAAAAAAAAAATTATGTAGAAAAAACACTGGTGCAGCTACATATTGTTTATATGGTGAAAAGATGTGCAAAACTACATATTTTCAGAATCTACTAGTTGGTGGGTTGTCTGAATGATAAACCAACTAAATCGACCTTAAAGAAATCCTGTATAATTAGGTTTCAGGTTCACCCGACCCTGATTGAAGGCGTAATGTAATAAAACAGAATACAGGGGTCTTGAGACTATTTTTACTATTTTTAACTTGACTCAACATTTGTGGTGGGCTTAAAAAAAAAAAAAAAAACTGTTGTGCCGGTGCTTTAAAGTGGATGAATTAAAAGACGAGAGGGTTTTACAGTGCAAACTATGGAACAGGGACAGCACAGCATGTTGTCAGCATGCTAAAAACAACATGTAAAAATACAAAAGAAAAAAAAACAAAATGAAAATTCTTTAGATAAACTAGTCATACGATTGTTGCATAACTAGTCGGCCAGCATGATTCACCCCTAGTCTGGGGAAATGATGAAATGGAGCAGTAGGTGTTTCATGTGATGGTAGCATGTGCCATTCAGGTTTGTGTGTACCTCTCGTCATCCATCTCCAGGCTGGACTCACTCTCAGACAGCTGCCGGCACAGGGCCTCTCTGCGCTCTACTTCCCTCTGAAGCTTCCTCTGCAGCCGGATGTTCTCCTCACGCATATGCCGCTCTTCTTCTATGTACTGAGCCCTATTCTCTGTATCTGTAGACACACAATAATCTTAATGAGCACAGTTACCTTTATGGTTAAATCATTTGGTAACAGTACATTGGCTCACTTGCATGGTCATTAGTCGACCAATTAAAGGGGTCATGAAATGGAGTCAAATTTTCCTTGATATTTAGACATATAAGTGTTAACTGTAAATTTCAGAACTCAAAACTTCCTCCCCAGTATAAAAAGAGCATTTATAGTTGCCACCCTGCTAAAATGTCTCGTTTTGAAATCTGTCTGTTGCACATTTGTATTTATACATCCCACAACATGCGTTATCACCTTGGCCCCGCCCACTGGTGTGCAGTTCAAGTCAAGAGAGCAGGCCTTGTGTGGCTAAATAATCCTGAACACCAAAGGGGACAAATCTGGACTATTTTGAATTATTTTGTATATGAAAATAAACTACACAGACTCTTTGACCACTGCCATGTATCTCGCCGCTTTTAAAAGATGCAGTGTTAAGTTACAACTCTAAAAGGGAGAAGCAATTCTCTTTTATTCAGCTGCTGCCTCTTGTTGTTTTGAGCACAAACACGTAATGGACACATTCTTTCGCCCATCTGCGCTATTTTTAATTGTTGGTGTATGTAAACATAGACTAGATGGACGTCTTTGACCGTT
Organism: Myxocyprinus asiaticus; assembly: GCF_019703515.2. Classification (NCBI taxonomy): domain Eukaryota; kingdom Metazoa; phylum Chordata; class Actinopteri; order Cypriniformes; family Catostomidae; genus Myxocyprinus; species Myxocyprinus asiaticus. Next base: position 8,940,028 of record NC_059375.1, on the reverse strand, counting down.
TCAATGTGTTTCCGGCAATGTGCACCTTAGTGCACCTACAGTATGCGTGTGTGTCATTTCACTGTGCTTTGGACTATGATGTGTGTGTTTATTTATTTTATTTTTTTTCAGCTCATGTCAGTGTGGATTGCTTGTGATAATACGAATTAAAAGCTTTGCAAATGAACTGTTATTGAAGAATGGGACAGTTAAAAACACTTGGACATGATCCAAAATGTAAGCAAACCGTTTCATTTATGAATATTTCAAATGTCATGACAGTTTGATAGTTTATGGTGCCGAGTGATAACAGTTGTGCTTGAGATGAACGGTTTAATATATCTGGATGCAATGTGTTGGGTTATGTCCAAACCCTGCAAATATGTTTTATAATGTTGAGGGGCTTGTTCATTCTCTTCCGATTGAGTATGCTGAATTTGAGGGGCTGCATGATGTTAGCCAATCATAACATTGGGCGTTTACATTGAAGTTTTAAGGAGGCGCTTAGGCCAAAACAGAGCATTTCAGACAAAGGGCCAAAAACAGGGTTGAAAATGATCAAATATTACTTAGTTGTGACTCTTTTGGTGCAAAAAAACTATCATTGGACCTCAGGGAAGATAATACAATTTAAAAAAAATAAATAAAATCATCGCACTCCATGACCCCTTTAAGGACAGTATGACTAAATGCATGTGACAAACACAACACACATGAATGTTTGGTTAATGTATATCAGTCTTGAACAGACTGCCGGTTCATATTTCCAAGGTACTGTAAATATCGGCGTTTTAGTTTTTTGGAAATAAGAAAAACACATTACAAAGATCTGGGAGAAGGTTGGAGTGAAGATCACAGTGAAGATCACACGAACTCATGACTGTGAAATTATTTCAGTCATTATGCGAGGAGTTGTTTGAACATGCCTGCTTGTGTGAATTAATATCTGCTATTTACATTATAGGCACTGTCCCAAATGACACCCTCAGTTCTTGCGGTTCTTCTCTGTACTACAGGACTATCTTGTTCCTATACGTTTCTTCTAGGGCTGCAACTAATGATTAATTTGACAATTGATTAATCTTTGATTATTTCTTAGATTCATCTGAGAAATAATGATATGTCCTGTATTTTATTAAAATGTTTTTTGTATTTATTTTTTTTTTATCCCCTTTTCTCCCAATTTGGAATGCCCAATTCCCACTACTTAGTAGGTCCACGTGGTGGCGTGGTTACTCACCTCAATCCGGATGGCAGAGGACAAGTCTCAGTTGCCTCCGCTTCTGAGACTGTCAATCCACGCATCTTATCACGTGGCTCGCTGTGCATGACACCGCGGAGACTCACAGCACAGAGGCTCACGCTACTCTCCGCGATCCACGTACAACTTACCACGCGCCCCACTGAGAGCAAGAACCCCTAATCGCGACCACGAGGAGGTTACTCCATGTGACTCTACCCTCCCTAGCAACCTGGCCAATTTGGCTGCTTAGGAGACCTGGCTGGAGACACTCGGCATGCCCTGGATTCGAACTTGCGACTCCAGGGGTGGTAGTCAGCGGCAATACTCGCTGAGCTACCTAGGCCCCTAAAATGTTATTTTTTAATAAACAGAAAGGATAAAGGGTGTAAGGATTTGGTTTGGTTTACTGTACTGAACGATTCTATACTCTCACAAAACTTTGAACAAAGCCTGAATAGTAATGTTAGATTTGTATTATTATTACTTTCAGGACATATGCAAAATAGTTCCTTTCCTTAACTTGTAAAACTTAAAGTACTGTTTATTAAAGAGTAAAATGATCCATCAGGGATGGAGTGGGACAAAAACAAAAATCAGCCCAGCAGGGGCCAATGGTTACACCAGAATAGAAATATTAATAATTCTGCCCAGCTGAAAAATACATAATTATGTTAGATACATATGTTTGTCACTGATTACATCAAGTATTTTAAATTAATATTGTCACTGATTACTATTATTTCTAAAGTATTCTTTTCAAAAATAAATTTTTAAGGGTAGTGCATGCGTATCCAGTAAAATAATATTTGCTATAGTATACATTTACTGGTGAAATCAGACATTACATTTGGCACTATCAAATTAGGACACTTAGCATTATTAATAATTATATTCAGTTATACACCAATCAGCCACAAAATTAAAACCACCTGAGTTACCATAGCCTTTCTGTCAGTTCGAACCTGTCTGGCCATTCTCTGTTGAACTCTCTCATCAACAAGGTGTTTCCGTCCGCAGAACTGCCCCTCACCAGATATTTTTTGTTTTTGGATGTGGGTTGGCGCTGTTTTGGTGGCACGAGGGGGACCTACACAATATTAGGCAGGTGGTTTTAATGTTGTGGCTGATCAGCGTATACAGTTTAACATAGTACAATCATCTGCAAACGCAGTGCAGATTCACTCGTGCTGAAAAGTCTCATCCTGGTGCTCATTGTATTACATTCAGTTACATGATGAGAAATGATCTAAAACACTTCAAAAAAACGACACACAATCTCCATTGCGATCGGTTTGATTAATGCGGATGCACACGCTCGCATGTGGTAAAAACAAACAGTTTTGCGAAATACCCAGAAATACGTGCCTGATTTTGAATTCATAACTTTTATACATTATTAAACATAGAAAATGCTTACTATAATCTTCTTTGAAGTGTTTACAAAGAGCTCTTGTGCGCTGGACATCTTTTCCACTTCAATTTGTCTCCATTTTTCAAACGAGTTTCATCATGCAACACATTTTCACTGGGCTGTAAAGTGACATCACTGGCGGAGCTTCTATGTGCTGGCTGAATATATCCAACTAATCGATAATGAAATTCGTTGTCGATGATTTTCATTATCGATAATTATCGATTAGTTGTTGCAGCCCTAGTTTCTTCCCATACCCGCTTGCTCCCACAAAAATATAGGGGCAAGTGGAGCAAGCTCTGCCATTAAGACAGAGGTTATACCAGGGCCGGATCTAAGGGGGGGTGCTCCAATTAATCGCTATGCCCCGCAAGCGCAAATGAAGCAAACAGTCGAATTGTACTGCACTTACCCTAACGCTAACCAAATGTGCTGGTATGGAAAATGTTGACAGAAAACACACACACAACCTTCTGCAAGAAATGTAATCTCTTTAATGCTTAAGGTTAAGTCCTTTTATGTGCTGCTGTTATAGCAATCAATGTGTTGAATCAACAAAACCTTTCAGATGTTAAAGCCTCTGCATTGAGTCTTCCTGGGATTTTATCTGAGTGATGAAGTCATTGTTGTTTCTTTACATACTGCCCTCTAACTGCCATGGAAACAATCAAACAAAAACAAAAAAATTCAACTGGCTACAATGAGTGAAAACGGGATTCCTGGTTTGTATGCGGTAGATAGTTTTACAGTACACCTGCATCTTCAAGTTATTAAATGGTATTCGCAAGCCTCTTTATTCCATAATACGACACATTCTTGTGCAAAACAGAATATTCAATGAGAAAAGAATGTCTAATGGGGCTTGACTTTTCCAATGGGGATTGATTGGATTGTGAAATACTGAAATAAAGTCAGACCTGAATGAGAGTTTGGAGTTAACTATGGATGACTATTCCCCTCCTGAAACACCAACACCACCCACTTTTGAAGCAGCTCTTTTGACAGACGTGGAGGGAGGTCAAGTTCACCCTCAAGAGAATCTCTACATATATCAATTGTAACTCTTTTTCAAATCTATCATTATTTCCCATTACGGTCTTAATAGTTATTGCATTTATGTTAAACAGCATTAAAATACAGCAAGATTTGACAAAATGTAAGAAATACCTACAACTGTAGCCTTAAACAATGCCTAAACAGCTATTTGTCAATTGGCTACATTGATGAAGTGATTTAAAATGAAAAGGAAAGTAGTTTCAGAGACAGATCAAGTTACTACATTTTCATGAAAGATTCTAAAGACATTTATTTCCTTTGGAATAACATGTGCTGATGAATCAAGCACAATAAGACCAGAAATGTGTTTTGAGAACATGGGATCAATGTTGATTTTTCAACAAAGAACTAATCTAGTGTAGCACAGCCACTCACGCTGTAGCTCTGCGGTGCGCAGGTTTTTCTTCAGTTTCTCCACCTCACTCTTGAGGAATCTAATGTGTCGCATCATGTTCTCAGGTGATTCGATCTCCATGGAGATGTCCCTGGGGGATGGTGGGGCAGAGACAGGCTGGTCAAGCTTCTCCTGTAGAATTCTGCTGGGGAGGAACAAAACAGATTCGTAAAGATCCTTTGGATTAACATTTTTAAAGATGAATGGGAAAAAATGCATGTCATTATAAACATTCAGTTTCTGCAACCACTAAATTAAAGGGATAGTTCACCTAAAAACCAAAATTGTCATCATGTTCCAAGCCCCTATGACTTTCTAACATCTAAAAATATGTGTTCCTCAGAAGAAAGTCATACGGACATTTTTAGGTGAACTATTAGTTTAAAGGCCCCAATATACTTCATTCGAAATTGAAGAACGAACGGGCTTGACATCATTTAAAACTAAATCTGACCAATAAGAAGGTGTTTTTGCGTTCGTTTCGTGGTTCAAGCAGCTCGCCTGGGGAAACTTTTAGGAAAACATCTAACCGGCTGCTAAACACCTTCTTACTGACATTGGTCCATGTCATTGGTAGGTGTGACCTGAAGCTCCACCTAATAATTTGTTTTTCAGTCAGTATTTAACACAAACACACAGGCGCGAAGGCCATATCATGCAACTTTTTTTGTTTAATTAGTCTACAAATGTAATCAAATCTACTCAAATACTCGAGTGCCAATTCACTCATGTGCCATTTGCAGCAAAAGCCATTCACACATCTGCTTAAAGTTATGCCACCATCTTTTGTCTGTATTCTGAACAATAACTTTTATACACCCAAATTTGCAGTAGTATTAGTGTCATCATAAATTACAGAGTGTAATCGGTGCATATTATGGCCGCATTAGCACAGAAGCGTCATGAATTTAGAGTCTAAACAATACAAATTAAACATTTTCTACTGCATATCAGTTCAAAACATCAGCGAGTGGTTAAAACAGCTTCTTTTACTGACCTCATGTGAATTATACTTATAGAATGAGGCATAAAGTCATTGATAACACATTTTTAAGGTTTTACATGTAGCATCCTAATATTTAAATGCTCCTCTATACACCTCCCACAGCGGTGTGGTGGGTGTCCAAATGTTCGCAAATAATATACAGTTGCTCAACTATTTAGAACTTCTTTTTACCCCTCAACGAAGAAGATCTTCTCCAGAAGTATATCAGGGCCTTACGTCTGGCAAGAGAATATACAGACATTACAGATCTATTAAACGCTGACATTAGCAGGTTTTCAGTAGATGTTTTAGGGCACTTTAAATATTCAAAGTGGTCAGATCCAAAAACTTTCTTGGTTACAAGGCAGTGTTTATATTTCTGTGTTACCCAACGAAGCAGCTACTGAGAACAGAACAGCACTGGCCTTTTTTCCGCCTCCAGTTTGTCCATGCGCTTCCATAGCCGATTCACTAGAGCTTCTTGTTCTTGCTCTAAAGTGTTTTCCAAGTCGATCTTTTCACGACTGAGCTAAAAGAACACAATTGTTTAAGTAAAAGCAAATCTGAATCTGTTGAATGGAACTCATTGAACAAGAGTTGTTACTGTTGTTTTTAAAAATTACCTGTTCTAATGTGAGCTGTTTGGAGATTGTGTCATTCTCCAGCTTCTTGATCTTCTTCATCAGTTTGTTCACTTGAAACTCCTGCTCCTGTTCCAAGTGCTGCTCCAGTTCGGCTTTCTCGTGTTGTAACTAAAAAAAAAAAACCCACATATTTACAACCCCTGGAAATGGCCTATGCCATAGCAAAGCTGCTCATGCTTCATATTTTGTATTATGGAAGAAATTAAACTTTTCTGGTTTTGATTCCACTTGAAGGGATAGTTCACCCCAAAATAAAAATTCAGTCATTGTTTGCTCACCCTTGTTGTTCTAATCCCATATGACAAAGGGAGAAATAAAAAAATAAAAAAAGTTGTGCTCAGTGATGTCATACAGTGGCAGTTTATGGTGACCACCACTTCACACTTCAAAAAGGATGCAAAAGTATAATTTAGAAGTCTAATAAATTATTGAATGTGACTCATGCCTTGTTCTGAAGGCATACGATTAGGTATGGGGAGAAACTGAAATCTAATTGATTATTTTGTAAAAGTCTTCACCAACCATAGCGGTCCTGTGTGCGTTCATGAGAGTGCACAAGAAAAACAGAATATACAGCCACACAATAGTAAAAGCTCCGCCACAGCGATAGTAACAACAGAACACAACATAGCTGCACACAAACCAGACCAGACCTTAAAAAAACATGTTTGAAAAGTTTGAAGTCAAAGAGGAAATGCATTTCTATGCCCAGCCTTTGTTTGAACTGGAGTATGCAGTTTTATCATTCAAAGAGATTTAATTCACAAACCTTACAAAACTTGAGCAAATTCAGCATTTCTTCATGTGGAGCGCTCATAAATCTTTCTCTGAAGTGCACATTCTATCACTCTGGATCAAAACTGTGTTCCCCTGACTCAAGAATGTTGCATGATGGTCAGTCCTTGACACTCCATGCAGGCGATCCGGGCAGTGTTAACTGAAAGCTGTGAGGAGATTGCTGCACATTGGATCCGCACAAGCACGAGAGAGCAACTTCAAAGTAAAAGCACTTGACGTGCGCTAGAAGTAAAATTTGATTGCTAATGCGCATGCCATCTATGGTTGCTGGACTACTATTGTTATTTCCTTCTTCCTAATACATTAATTTCTTTGTGCAAACAAATGACTAAAATTCCATGACTAAACTGAAACCAGAAGAAAGTGCTATCCACCATTTAAAACATCTTTAATTTTTTTTTAAATTTTTTTTTTTTATATATATTTTAAATTACATTTTATTTATTTTTTTAATTCTGAATAAATATAGTGCTAAATAAAAGTAAACATTTTAGCAATTTTATGTATACGTTATTTACTCAGGGTTTTCCTGCATTGACAGTTTTGTTTCGGCAGCAATAAATTTAGCTTGAGCGGCCGCCGAAACAAAATTAATGATATTCATTCATTTGGAGAAATATTTATGGAGTTAATGGAGAAAAATAACCTTGGGGGAATCCAGGCTCACTGTGGGGGCCAGTTCCCCTCTGGCTAAACAGCATGAATATAATGCCAATATTGGTTCTTTATGTGTAGTTCAAGTCATGGTTTAAAATGAGAAAACTAAGTAAGTGTTAGTGGCCAATGTTTAAACAAAAAGATTTTATATGAAAAAAAAAACAAAAGAAAAAAACAAATACACTTCTAATCTGAAACGCGCATTTATGCAGCGCGACTGAAACCTGGTTTTCGTGCGAGTGTAGAGTGACTCGCTTACTTGCGCAAGGGATCCGCTCTGCTCGAGGTTTTTCCAAATACACCCTTACTAAAAAAAATATCATGATTTTATAGCAGTAACAGTAGGCTAACTGTGGTATTTTGACAAATTTTACAGTTTCAAATAAAATATGCTAATCTGTTAAGACTTTTTTTTATTACAACAGTGGCAGTTGTAGTTAGTTTATAAGTGTTTAGGCTACTACTTTTTATAAGCTAAATATTTTTCAGCAAAACACATTTTTATAAATAAATTCAACAAGTTATAATATTCTGACTTTCCTTATGAGTAGAACACTTTACTGAGTTAGGACTGTGCTAGTGAAAATGTTTGTTTCCTTGTTTTCCTTTCATTAGCCTCCTAATAATCCAAGCAGCCTGATCTTTAGGAATATCTGAAGGCAAACAAGGCCAGTTTATTTCCTAATTTCAAACATCCTTCAAACAGAACATATTAAAGACAGAAGAAAAACTTTGTCCATAATTTTTCAATAAGTCTTGGAGGTCCAGACTTTAAACCCCTCTATGTACTTGCCCTTATATTTACAGTGCAACGCCATAAGCATAGGTAAGAACATGGAGGGCTCCTCATCTCCATGGTTAGGTCAATGTAGCTAGTCTTTCTAAAAATAAATAATTATATAAGATGATTATTAAATACATTTTTGTTTGATTTCACATTGCACCTTAAAGTAAAAAAATCTGCGCTGTATTCAAAAGGTTCCATTTACTTAGATGGTGGAAAATAACTATTTATATCTGATGTAAATATGAAATGCAATTAAGTAGTTATGTTATATATGAATTAAATGCAATTACGTAATAAACTTCGAGCACGTGGATGACCGTTTACATCAGTCTAGGGCTGTCACGATTATGACATTTGGCTAATGATTAATTGTCAAACAAATAATTGCGATTATGACTATTAATAGTCTGTTTAGGGCCGTGACAATTAATTGTCATATAAATTGTCTTTTTTTTTTTAAGGTGTACTTATTTTCTGAATGTGTGCTTCATACACCTTAAGAAGTCATTTTTACATATTTAACTTCAAATATATAAATCAAAAAATAAAATAGGAATAAACTATGATCTCCTTTTAAGGCTTTAAAAACTTATGAAAAATAATGTTTTACATTTGAAAAATAATGTTTTAAATTTCAAAATATGTCTAAATACTTAAAAAAAAAAAAAAAAAAAAATATGTCTCTTTTTGGTCAACTTTAGTTTTGGTCAATTTTACATTTAAACTTTTTTTTTTTTTTTTTTTTTTTACTCATTTTATCATTTTTTAAATGAATATAAATTGTATATATATATTTTATTATATTTATATTATATTATGCAACAGTAAAATATTTCTTTCCTAATTTCTTCACTTTCACACATTATTTTAATGCTCTGATTAAACCCACGAGCCCTTATTTGTCATGAAGCAAAACCTTTGAGATTTCGTTTCATAATTTTATCACTCCACAGAAATAGAGTAAGTGTGCATTTCCTCCTCTTTGACACTGCGTGTCAAAAACACAGCGTGTATGAACAAGGAACATTTGCCATTTCACGTTCGTTTAAAGTGAAACCGGAGCGCTTTGCGTTCACAATCAATCAAAGTTTATACTTGTTCATTTATATTTCCACGGGAGTTTGGCGTGAGCCTCTGCTGACTGTGTGCGCATCAGAGTGCTTCACGCGCTCTTCAGGACAGGAGCTTGTTGACCTCCGCGGTGCGGCTCAGTGACATGACTAAAAGACAAACAAATGCGCCGTTCATCTTCACTTAAAAATTCCCTTATTTGGGAATTAAAATGTGATTGGAATTTGAATGCCCAAAAATCGCAGTTGTCTCAAATAACCGAGGTTAGATCAAATAACCGCGACCAGACGGTTATTTAATAATTACGACAGGCCTACGTCAGCCATTACCGAAGACCATTTTTGACCCAGGAAAACCCTTACTACATTAAATTGTGTGATATATCTGCAATATAAAGGCCTATCGGCCACCCTGCTCTCTGGATGTTGGCATCGGCCATTAAAAAAAAACGCATATTGGTTGACCACTAGTAATTTTATCTATAAGAACTAGTTCTTGATTCCCAAACCTAGTACTGTAGAGTACTTGTTGAATCTAAGTGCTTACTTCGACAGCATTTCTAACAAAAAAGCAACCTATGAGTCAACATTTTTCCATCTGCGATACTGTTCAAATCACATACTCCCTTCTCTTCCACTGCATCTTATGTTCCTCAAGAAGTTGAGAATATACAGAAAACCACTGACACCCTAAGCCAGAAGAACTTCCTTAAAAACTGCACAGCTAGAACAGTTCCCTAAAAAAGCTTGAATCACTGTCTTAAAGTTGGATGAAGCTCAAGAGCATGGAGGAACTGGAACGTGCTTTTTGAGGAAGCTTGGTCCAGGGTAGGTGGGGTCAGAGAGGGTTATGTGCCAAGCGATGAGGTGGCATCCAAAAACTGGCAAGTGGATTTGGTTGTGTGCCAGATCACTGGGTTTATTTTTTAACGATCCCAGAGAGGATGGTCACGGCAGTTGATAGAGCAGACCCTGAACAACATTTCCTACACTCCCCCTCAGTGACTGAGCACTGCACACAAAGGTGGGAACCATCTTCTTCAAAGCCTTAGAACACTCCCACATTTGCTGTGGAATGGGTGTTCTTGAACATTGCAATAATGAAATGTAAACAAAAAGTGGCAACGGTGAGTAAAGTTTCCAGTCGTATTTTCATTTGAGCAAGGTTTGGTACGGTACGATTACAAACAGTTAGCACATTTAACTACCCGTACTCAGGACAAAACACTGTGTATCCCACCACAGAGGAAAAATATAACCGAACTGTGTCAACGAGCCCAGATCGATACGGAACTGCACGGTTACGCAACGAGATCCGGTACGCCTTATGATGGAAAAGCAACAAATGTCAGTGGCCATCCGTACCAGAGTACAATAGAGAACAAATCCAAGACCCATACAAAAAGACGGCCAAGTACTTACTTGCATAAGTTTTCGTGAGAGTTCATTGGTGAGGAATTCCTCTTCCTTCTCATAGTGGACTGCTAGTGTTACTTTCTCTTTCTGCAGGGCCTGAATCTTCTTGAACAGGGTGTTACTGATGAACTCCTCTTCTTGTTCTGCCCTTGCTTGCTGAAAAGATAGAAAAAAAAAAGTTAGGCCAAGCACACACTACTTGACAGAATGTTGTCACATTGCGCACATTTAAAGACTCACAGGCCACATCCACACTGATACATTTTCGTTTGAAAACACAATAATTTAGCTACTTTTTGGCCTTCCATCCACACTTAGACATTATTTTTATCCAACGAAAACTGTGCTTTTGAAAAAGCTCTCCCAAACATACATTTTTAAACGTTTTCTTTGCATTGTAGTGTGGACTGCAAAAACGGTGATATTAAAAAATGATGACGTATTTGTTTTCATGCGACCAAGTCATGTGATCAATTCAAGCCCAAACAATCAAAACGGCGGTCCATTTTGTAGTGCTGTTGTTGTGCACTTTTATAGCGTTGTTAAAGATAAATTTTACTTTGTACAGCCTTAACACTGCATTCCTTCAAAGACGATGGGAAGTTTACTCGGAATTGCTGTCTGGCGGCGGAACACAAGGACAACTGTGTTTCAGACCGAATGTGGAAATGGCTATGCTTCTTATATTGTTTTTTTCTTGCATGTGCAGAAAGATAAGCATTATCAGATGTTTCAGTGTGGACGAGTAACTTTTGGAAAACATTTGAAAACGGCAGTGTGGACCCAGAGCATTTCGAAAAAGAAAATGTTGTTTTCTCATTTATCCAGATTAATGTAGACATAGCCACAGTTTCATGTTTTCTGCCATAACTTGTGTTGGTGCACACTTTACACAACTAATCGCAGACTAGGTGCATCCATTACAAAGATTCAGGGTTGCCCTTAGATGACCAACTTCTCAACTAATTACAAGCATGTAAGAAAGTGGCCTCTCTGACTAATTAATGCAGAGGGGCAAAATAGAAGCATACAGTTTGTTTTTTGATTCAAATGCAACAACCTAAAGAGAGGCCTGAGGCTGATGTTGTATTGTACCATACACCGATCAGCTACAACATTAAAATCACCTGCCTAATATTGTCTAGGTCCCCCTCGTACCGCCAAAACAGCGCCAACCCTTATCTCAGAATAGCATTCGGAGATGCTATTCTTCTCACCACAATTATACAGAGCGGTTATCTGAGTTACCATAGACTTTGTCAGTTCGAACCAGTCTGGCCATTCTCTGTTGACCTCTCATCAACAAGGCGTTTCCAACTGCAGAACTGCCCCTCACTGGATGTTTTTTTTTGGTTTTGGCACCATTCAGAGTAAATTCTAGAGACTGTTGCGTGTGAAAATCCCAGGAGATCAGCAGATACAGAAATACTCAAACCAGCCCATCTGCCACCAACAATCATCCATGCGATTATCTAATCAGCCAATCGTATGGCAGCAGTGCAGTGCATAAAATCATGCAGATATGGGTCAGGAGCTTCAGTTAATGTTCACATCAACCTTCAGAATGGGGAAAAAATGTGATCTCAGTGATTTGGACCGTGGCATGATTGTTGGTGCCAGATGGGCTGGTTTGAGTATTTCTGTAACTGCTGATCTCCTGGGATTTTCACACGCAACAGTCTCTAGAATTTACTCTGAATGGTGCCAAAAACAAAAAAATATCCAGTGAGGGGCAGTTCTGCGGATGGAAATGCTTTGTTGATGAGAGAGGTTAACAGAGAATGGCCAGACTGGTTCGAACTGACAAAGTCTACGGTAACTCATAACCGCTCTGTGCAATTGTGGTGAGAAGAATATAATCTCAGAATGCTATTCTGAGATGCGGGTTGGCGCTGTTTTGGTGGCACGAGGGAGACCTAACCAATATTAGGCAGGTGGTTTTAATGTTGTGGCTGATTGGTGTAGAACTTGTCTGTCTGCACACTAGTCTCTGAAAGCATGAAGAAGGATAAATCAAAGGTTTGCTCTTGGTTATAATTTATCCAGACAAACCAATTTCACCTGTAGCTGTCTGCATTACCTTCAAAGCAAAGATAAGCCAGGGATCTAGCACATCCAGTTAAAAGAATACCACCAATTTGTGGTCTCACCTGAAAGTGAGCCACAAAGATCTCTATACAGAGGTTGAGGAACAGCGAGAGGCACAAAGAAGACCCCTACCACCAGCAGCAACAGTGCAGGACAGACTGCCACAGATGTTTGACAACTTAACTAAAGGGGCCCTTCAGATCCAAGAGCTAAGAATCTGGACAAGTTGGTGATGGAGATGATTGTCACAGATATACAACCATACTCCATTGTTTCATGTGTTGATTTTAAGAAGCTTATAGCTGTTGCAGAGCCCAGGTACACCTTAAAATCAGAGAAGTTTTACCGTACAGAGAAGCTGCTTGAAGTGCATGGCAAAGTGGTGTAAAAAAATCAAACAGCTTCTCTGTTGAAAATGGAGACATTGCATTCACAACAGACTGATGGTCAGGGACCACCGAGGCGCTGATGAGCTTGACCGCTCATTTTATCAACAAAGAGTGGAAAAGAGTGCAAATCGTCCTTTATGTAAAGGCGATGTCAGGATCCCACACTGGTGAATATGTAGGCAGCCTGTTTTTAGAGATGCTGGAGGAGTGGGCCATCGACAGCAACCGCGTACTGCTGGTACTACGTCACAGCGGTGCCAACATGGTAAAAGTGATGAAGATAGTGGACATGCCAGGCCTCAGCTGTAGCACCCACATGCTCCAACTGGTAATACAGGATGGCCTTGCATCACAGAGGGCTATTCTGGATGTCACTGCCAAGCTGAAGACGTGTGCCACTCACTTTGGTCACTCTATCTCTGCCAAGCAGATACTTAAAACAATCCAGGAGGAAGTTGGCCTCCCTGGTCATGCCATCCTTCAGGCCACCCCAACAAGATGGAATTCGACATTAAACATGCTCAAAAGAATGCAGGAGCAGAAACGAGTGCTCACACTTTACTCTGCGGAGTACGGGCATTTTACATGCCCAACTGGTGATGAATGGGACATAGTGGGCAAAGTCATTGACACTTTGACTCCAATAGAATAGATCACTCTAGAAGGGGAATCCAAACCCTCAGAAAGACAATGCTGGAGAGCCTGAAGAGGAGATTTGCAGCCATGGAGGAAAGAAGAGAAGTGGTTTTGGCCTGCATATTGGATCCTCGCTACAAGCAGAGCCCTCTGTCAGGCACAACAATAAGCATGGCCAAAACCTGGCTCCAGGAAGAGGCAGAAAAAGTAAGCAGCAGCACCGAAGCAAGCAGCAGCACTGCAGCCACCAGCAGGGAAGAGAATACCACAGGGGAGGAGCAGTCTCAGAGTCTGTTTGACAGCCTATATGATGAAATGCTGTGGAGCCAACAGGCACAGCCACCTGGAGGTCTGCTTTGGATTGGAAAACAGGTTTGTAAAAACACTTTGAGCTTTTTTTCTAGAATAAACATCAATGTTTTATATCCAGAAAAGTAATCTTATTTTTATTATCATCAGGTGACCCTCTGCAATGGTGGAAGCAGAACAGTGGCCGCTATCTGAAGCTGTGTCTATTGGCCATGCGGTTCCTGACTCCTCCACCCTCCTCTGTCCCCAGTGAGAGGATTCTTAGCACGATAGGAAACATTTATGAGGAAAAGAGGAGCTCCCTGGCAGGTGTAAATGCAGAGAAGCTGTGCTTCTTGTTTTACAACCTGCCCCTAATTGACTGGTAGTATTAAAATAGTCAGCATTTGTCTGACACGAAACAGTACTACTGATGTTTATTTAGCTATGTATTTTATTTTTATTTGAATTCTTTATAGAAATGGTCAGCAATTGACTGATGCTAAACATACAGTACTGATGTTTTAGTTATTTATTGTATTTTTATTTATTCTTTATTTTCTCAGTGTTCATTTCTAGAATTTGTTGACAATGTATAATGTCAAATATTCTTTGATAAAAATATTTAAGAAAGCAGCCTTCTGAGTACCTTTTTATAGTCATATCAGTGCCAGACAGAAAAGGTCTGTTTTCATTCAAGCTCAAAAATGAACTATATCGGCCACCATATCGGTAATCAGTGAATTTCCCCCCTCTAAAATCGGTATCGGTCTCAAAAATCACATATCAGTCGGGCTCTAGTTCACAATACACTCTAAAACCTACATGCATGACATATAAGGAAGTGAAGGTATATAATTTCTAAATATGAAGCGATTCTAAACAGAGAATCTGCAGACCGTATGCCAGAGAGAATGGGAACTGCAAGATGAGGAAAGACTCCACATGCACCATATGTCCAAAAGTATGGCTGCATTATTTTATGAATAAACTTCATATAATGATTAAATCTAAACTGACTTATATATTATGGCCAACACTGCTAAGAGGCCATATGACTAATGTGCAATAAACCACAGCTACATGGCTATATTATGTATTATATTATGGGATTTCAATTGGATGAATCGATTCATGAATCGTATCCTTTATATAACTTCTGTCAGCTACAAGTGAAGTTAAATAAGAGGTTCATATAAACGAAATATCACAGTTTTTTCCCTCAAAATGAGGCTGATATGTCCAGAGAAAGTTTACTATCATAAATAAACTGTTACTAGGAACATTTAACTGACAGTTTCCTAGACTCAAAACACAACAGTAGCTTTAACATATTTACTGAAAGGGGACTAATACGTGCACCTATAGTGAATTAAACTGAAAAACAAAACAACAGACATAACGGGAAATAGGGGACAGTAAAGACATTATCATTAGCACGTTAGCACTCAATAAGCTAAATGAATCACAACAGCCAAATTGTGTTCCATAACATAGTGAACTGCACCTAAATGACCACTATCTCATTTTTATCAGTGTTAACTTCCATATACATTTGCAAATTTAGTATTTAATAGTGAAACAGTTAATGAATGACTCACTATGGTGACACTGGCTTTGCGCAAGTCTCTATTCTCCTCCTGTAGCGCTTTACACTTCAGTTTAAACGTCTCGAGCTCGATCTTTAAGACCTTGTTCTCCTGTTGTAAGGAGGCCAGGCGGTTCGTCAACTCCTCCAGACGGAAGGGAGAGATGAGGATGGAGGAGGAGGAGGAGGAGGAGGATAAGGAGCACTGATGTGTGGCTCCGTCCGTGTCGCTCTCACTCGCACTATCCGCCATCATTGAGCTTCAGCGTGTAACCAGGCCAGAGTCAGATGGCAATATTGCTGGAGGACAGGAGCAGCTACAGCGACCCCTGCTGATCCGATTCATTTTAGCGAATCGAATCATTCAAACGGTTCATCCTGGTAAGAGGCGGGGCTTAGTTGACGTACGGTGGGTTTCAATAATGATTCTGCAGTTTTAACCATTCAGTGCGTGTCTTCAATTAAATGGCAATTAAAGTTTCGCGGGATCTTTATTCAGTTGTAAGTTACTGTTCGAAGCTTCAAACCGCAACTAAGGCAGCACGTCATGTCATGTAGTCGCTCGCAGTTATTTTTGGCAACGCTGGCCAGGATCCACCAATCACAGTCGTTTGTGATTACTGGTAAAGGATAATATATATATATATATATATATATATATAAAATCATGAAATGTGAAACCTTAAAAAAATATGTTAATTGTGAATATTATATGTGTTATAGGGCTAGATTATTGACTGGGGCAGGGGCCTCCAAAGATGCGCAGCCCTATAGGAGACTTAACTGTATGTCTCTGCAGAACAAAAAAGGTTTTTTTTTCCCAATCAGTGGGCGTTTTCAAACCATCTGAGATTCCCTAATTTCATTGGATAGTTTAGAAACGCCCATCCTAGTTTGGAAACGCCCACTGATTACCACATTGAGATTAAGTATTTTCACTGTATAGTTTAGAAACACCCATCCCGGTTCGAAAACACCCATTATTGTTTTGCAGAGACCTATACTTGGCCAATACTGCAAGAGGAAGCTTAGCACCAGTCCAGGACCCCCTATGGAAAAAGCGTGAACTGACCACTGACCATGATGAGGTCCCGAGGACTTCTTCGTGCTTACAGGCATGTGTCCAGGTGACCTTTGCAAGACCTCGCCCTGTTTTTGGTACATTTGGCAGTGAAAATATTGTTATTAAAATGCAGATAAGAACGTTTTATGATTCTTGTCAGATAGGAAAGTTATATGAATGGGCTAAACAACTGAAATATATGCAGGGAGCACGTTCCTCTAAAGATGGACCTATTTCTTTTTGTTATTAACAATTTTGATTGATTCCATTCACAAAATAAATAAACATAACATAAAATACAGAATGAAATTATATACATTAAGCCCCTCCCCCCACCACAAACCTGCACTACAATGGTCATAGATAATTAGAACTTAAAAAAAAAAAAAAAAAATTACAAAAAAGTATACTTTCAAAAAACAATAAGAATGCACATACAGTTGCAATCGAAATTATTCAACCCCCCCAAGACAGTAAGGAGTTACAAAGGTAAGCTTTTCTGATGACCCATAATTTTTAAACTTTACATCTATATCAGTTGAGTGACACATTCAAAGTCATAGTGTGAATATATAACCTAATATTTCTAAATAGCAGGATTTTTTTAGAAATACAGCCATGTCATAATTATTCAACCCCTATTGCATGTAGCTGTTTCTTAAATATGTAAGGCTACACAAGTAATTGTTTTAAAACAAAATTAAGTCATCAATCTGCAATGGCACTTATTTAAGTTTTAAAATGTAAATTTAGCGTTGTAAGCAAAAATGTATTTTATGCCAAAAATGCAATTAAAAATAAGCTGTTATTTCATTACACAAGAAAGGTCATGGCTAAAAGTACATTTCCAAGGCAATTCAATTTCCAATAGACAAAGTTGGCAGCACCATTCATAATTTTTTTTAAATATGGTACAACAGCAACCTTCTTGGGGTGTGGAAGAAAGCAAAAATTCACCAAGGGAAATGTTGACTTGAATATTCAAGAAATAATTAGGAAAGACCTGTGGAGTCCTGGAAGAAGATTTTATAGACATATGACACTAAACTGAAAATGAGTTTTAGACCCATGGGTCAGCAGTACATCTGGAGTAAGATGACAAGGTGATGACAAGAACGACATCATCCCCACAGTCAAGCATGGAGGTGGGTCAGTCCTGTTATGGGGGTGTTTTGCGGCTGCAGAAAACGACTATCCTGACTATGTGACTGACACCATGGATTCTTTCAGGTATCAGGCCATTTTGGCATGAAAAATGTGATGCCTTCAGTGTGTAAATTGAAGCTCGGTGATCACTGGACTTTCCAGCAAGACAATAACACCAAGGATACATCCAAGTTTTCCAAAATCTGGTTCAGGGATAGGTCGTGGAATGTCCTTAAATGGCCCTTTCAGTCCATCATTAAAATCCCATTGCAAACCTTTGCTGGAATTTCAAGGAAGCAGTGGCAGCACAGAAACCAAAGAATGTCAATGAGCTGGAAGCTTTTGCTCATGAGAAATGTGTAAAAATTCTAATAGAGAGGTGTCCGAAGCCTGAGAACACTTACCTGAAACATTTATTTGCTGTTATTAAGGATAAAGGATGCTCCACAAATGATTGACTGGGGGTTGAATATTTTTGACATGACATTTGTGGAGAGAATGAGTGATTTTTTATTTTAACATTTGGGTAAAGTGAACTCTTTGTTTTCAAAATCACTCAAATGTGTATTAAAAAACTTACTTTGTTTACTGAGGTTTTAGTTGATGTGTTTTAATTCACATCACCAGAATGTATTGCTGGTCAGGGGGGTTGAATAATTTAGATTGCAACTGTATACATTTAAAACTACAAATCCCTCTCCACTACCCCTCCCCAAGAACCCTCCAAAAAAAGCCAGATATCTACCCCACTTCCTGTTAAACAAATCCCATTTTTCCAGCCTTCTATATATTACCGCCTCGAATGCCACCACCCCACCCACACATAAAGCTCTGAACCCTCAACCAAAATTCTTGGATCTTAACACACCACCAAAAAACATGGGTTGTGTCCCCATCTTCTGATTGGCATCACCAGCAGGTGGGTGTGTCTTTAAGACCAAGCCTATACACTCTAGAGGGGGTCCAATAGAATCGATGTAAAATCTTAAATTGCATCAGGCGCACCCTTGCATCTCTAGATGTAGACTTGACATTTTTTAGAATCCTAGCCCACATTCTCTCCTCCAATATCAAGTTTAAATCTTTCTCCCATAATCTCTTGAGAGAAGTTGAAGCTCCGTCCCCCAGACTCTGAATTAACAGGGAGTAATACACTGATGCCTCATGACATTTTCCAAAAGCAGTAGTCACCACTCCCAGAGTATCTGCCGCTTTAGGGGGGTGTATG
This sequence comes from Myxocyprinus asiaticus, assembly GCF_019703515.2. Taxonomy (NCBI): domain Eukaryota; kingdom Metazoa; phylum Chordata; class Actinopteri; order Cypriniformes; family Catostomidae; genus Myxocyprinus; species Myxocyprinus asiaticus. The sequence continues at coordinate 8,921,162 of NC_059375.1, read as the reverse complement.
CTACTCCCAAAAATAGTACAGAGCAGGTGGCGCAGCTGTAAATACCTAAGGAACTGAGATCTGGGAATCTTAAAATGTTGAACCATATTTTCAAAGGATCTCAACACTCTACTCTTATATAGGTCACCGAGCGTATTAACCTCCCTCACAATCCACTCCGACCAGCAGAAAGGGGACTTATTAATATAATTTTGGGTTCAGCCATATGCTCGAGGCAACATTTAAATAAATGTCCAATTAAACACTCTGGACACTTTTGTCCATACCAAGTGTAAATGCGAGAAAACGGGGTGTAACTTAACTTCTCCGGTTAGTTTAATAGAAAGGCTTTGCAATGGCGAAATAGAGGCAAGAACTTCCTGTTCAATACAAAACCAGGGAGGGGCTCTCTCAGGTGGAAGTGACCAGTGAGCCAAATATCTGAGACCGAATGCATAATAATATAGCAAAATCTTGGGTAGGCCTAGCCCACCTTTGTCAATCAGCCTGTGTAATTTATTGAAATGTAATCTGGGACGTTTACCATTCCAAATGAAGGACTTCACTATGCTAACAATTTTCTTGAAATAAGAGAGGGGGACGTCTACAGGGAGAGATTGTAGCAGGTAGTTGAATTTTGGAATACAATTCATTTTAATAACATTAACCTTCCCAATCATAGATCTGCCCACATCGCTCGAAATCGTTTTTATTAAGGGGTCAAAATGAACTCAAACTAAATCACACAAATTTGCTGGAAATAAAATGCCCAAATACTAAATGCCCTGTTTGGGCCACTGGAAGACACCCAGCTGAAAAGCTGTTACTGGCCAGTAAGCTGTCAGAGCCAAAGCTTCGGATTTAGACCAATTGACTCTGTATCCTGAGAAATTAGAAAAGGAATTCATAATTCTGTGGAGGCAAGGCATAGATCTAGTGGGGTCGGAGACGAATAATAAAATATAATCTGTGTAAAGCAAAAGCTTATGTGCCATACCTCTTGCCAGCACCCCTGGAAAATCATCTTCCTTTCTTATCGCAGCTGCTAATGGTTCCAGGGCAAGACAGAACAATAATGGGGAAAGAGGGCAACCCTGCCAGGTGCCCCTATCCAGAGTAAAATAATCTGAAATTAATCCATTTGTTTGTACCACCGCTACCGGGTGTATATAAAGTAACTTAATCCATCAAATAAATATACTCCCGAACCTGTATATTTCCAAAATCTTAAAAAGATAATCCCATTCTACCATATCAAACGCCTTTTCGGCATCAAGTGAGATGCCAGTGACCAGAGTCTGATCATTTTTGACAATATTTTAATGTCTAATTGGATCAGGGAAATTGGACGGTAACTCTTATATTCGCTTGGATCTTTGTCCTTTTTAAGAATCAGACTGATCCGGGCTTGTGTCATGGTTGGCGGAAGCTTTCCATTCTTTAATGATTATGTATAAACTTCTAACAAAAGTGGAGCCAGTTCTGTAGCATAAGATCTACAAAATTCAGCGGCAAAGCCGACTGTCCCCAGAGACTTGCCTGTAGGCAAGGCCTTAATTTCCTCGCCAAGCTCCTCCATGGTTATCTAAGAATCAAGATAATTTTTTTGCTCAGTTCCACTGATGAAGATATTAAGTTTCTAATATCTTCATCAGTAGACTAAGATGTGGAACTATAGAGATCAAGATAGAATACTTTAAAAGCATTATTAATATCAATGGCTGAGGTAAATGTTTCACCACCAGCAGATTTCACTGAGGGAATGGTAGAAAAAGACTCTCTCTACTTTGTATATCTAGCCAAAAGCTTCCCTGTTTTATCCCCTGATTCAAAGTATGACTGTCTTGCCCTGAATAGCCAAAACTCCACCTTTCGTGACAAAATAGTATTATATCTGTATTTCAAGCGGGTCAATTCTCTGAGGCCATCAGACGACATTCGGCGCTTGAGCTCTGCTTCTGCACTTTTAATATTCCCTTCCAACTCCACGAGTTCTCGTGCTTTGGATTTTTTGGTGAATGAGGCATAATGTATGATCCGACCCCTAAGAACCGCCTTAAGTGCCTCCCAAGCCATGCCCACAGAGGATACTGAGGACCAGTTAGTCTCCATATAAACACTGATTTCAGCCTTTAACATTTGTTGGAATTCAGGATTTTGCAAAAGGGACACATTAAAGTGCCAGCTGTATGATTTCTTTTTCTCTGTATGTGGCAACACCTCTAAACTCACCAGGGCGTGATCTGAGACTAAGATGTTTCCAACTGAGCAATCAACAACAGATGAAATGAGGGACTTATATATATATATTTCTAGAATAAATCTTATGGACTGATGAAAAAAATGTGTAGTACCTACCAGATGAGTTCAAAATTCTCCAAATATCTGTAAGACCAAGATTTTTACACATCCTTTGAAGTGTCAGTGTTGCTCTAGGGGGCTTACACACTTTTGCTTCACTATGATCAAGGACTGAGTACATCAATAGATTAAAGTCTCCTCCCAATATTATATCATGAGGGGTGCCAGTGGCTTGCAACATCCCTTCAGGATCTATATAAAAGCCCTGATCATCAGCGTTAGGTGCGTAAATATTAGCCAAAATAAGACTGTGCCCCTGAATTTGTGCTAAAACAATAATGACTCTTCCTAATTTATCTTTAATCTGTTTGAGACATTTGAATTTTAGATGCTTACTTAACATGTAATGACTCCCCTGCTCTTACTTGAGTCAGCACTAAATAAAACATGTCCACCCCATATCTTCCCAAAATTTTCAGCTTCCTGCGGGGAAACTATATCATATTTCTTATGCTTAAGAAGAGAAATAACCTTCCTTCTTTTTATGGGATGCCCCAATCCATTCACATTCCACATGGAGAGAGACAGACATATTAACATTTGACATTTTGACATATTAGAAAAAATAGATTGTGTGTCAAAAATGAAATTATAAAAACCACTGTCACGAATACCGCCTCTGTAGTTCCTCCCATTCACCACCAGAGGGCTCCATCACCTGAGTATTGACTTTAACTCTCTGAACTCCATTTCCCATAATCCCCGTACCAGGCACTGATTACCTGTTCACCTGTCCCTCATTTATTCAGCTATTTAAGTCTCACACTCACTCTCTGTCATTGCAAAGTCTTGTTTTGCCCTGGCTGACATTTCTGAGCATTCTCTGAAGTTTATTGTATTTCCTGTGTATGATCCTGGACTGTTTACCCTGTTTTGACCCGTTGCTGCCTGCCTACTATTACTGCCTTGTTTACCTGGATATAACCTGTGATTGTCTGCCGTCTGCCCTGACCTCTTCCCTGTTTATTGATTACCTCTCTGGATTACCTTGGATATTACTGTTGCTGGTGATTGATCTCTGCCTGTCTGTATTACTATGTTTATTGTTATTAAAGCTGCACATGGATCTCAACTCCATTGACTCATCATTACAACCACATTCCAACATTAGTGCAACAATCAAACCCCAAACTTCTGCCGAACCAAATAAACGGATTAAAGAAAAATGTGTGCATTAACCCCGCGCATGACAGCGCCAACTGGCATCCATCCCTCTAAAATCAAACAGTACATGTACATGTATGCCTACGAGAGTTCAAGTCCGGTGTTTCTATACAAATTTTAGAAACCGGATGTGAGCCGGCCGATTCGGCTGCTACATGAGTGCAACAAATGACCTAATCACTCCAATGACTTGCAAGAAATACTCCACAAAACAAACTCCAACCAATAGGAGGCATAAGCACAAAGAACATGCAGATTCATCCACAACACTGTCACGAAGGAGTGTTACTACACAAAACAAACTACAGCCGCTAGGCAGAACCAGCACAAAAAGAAAAAAAAAAGTCACTCAGTTTCCTCTGACATTCAAGTGAATGTTCATTGAGTCGGTCCACTTGGCTGCAATGTGAGTACCACAAAATAACTTACTCCATTGACTTTAAGAAGGATATCGCTTGCTGGGGACATGTAAATGTTTTACGGCCATCCTTAGCATCTATTCTCAATTTGGCCGGGAACATCAGTGCAAAAGAGACCTTCCGTTGATGTAAGAGTTTTTTGCATTCCTTGAATCGATCATGATTCTCTCTTGTCAAGAGAAGTCTGGGAAAAAGAAAATGCTGTGGTTCTTCCAAGAAAGCCTTCCTTTACTCCTTGCATCGCGTAACACGAGACCTTTATCGGATGATCTCAGAAATTTGGCCAGAATTGATTGGGGTCTGTCTCCCTCAGTGGATCGCCGAGTTGGAACCCTGTGAGCTCTCTCGATTTCCAGCTTATGGCCTGTTATGTCGAGCAGACTCGGACAGAGCCCATCCAGGAATTTTGGCCGGAGAAGTAAGGGAAATTCGGCAAGAATTGTTGAACATGTCGGCAATGCTGACGAAGGTCATTGCTGACTTGGAGGATCTTGCTGTAATACGTCGATCGATCACTGCCATGAAGACAGAATTCACTGAGGTGGTTACAAGAGTGGGGGATGTCGAGAAACTGATCGATTATCTGGAGTCATCGGAGAGGGAATTATCTGCTAATCCGCTAGTGAATCTCACCAGTTTATGACATAAAAAGTATTAAAATTAGCAAAGTGCGCAGAGCTTGCCGTTCACACGTCCGAACCTCGCATGGCGTCACCTGACTTCCAGAAAGTCCTATTTCTTAAGGAAGTTTGACTAAATATTTCACCCTAAAATTTCTTCCAGGATAACCTTGTACGTGGCTTGATTCATGTGTCTCTCACAAAGATGAATCTGCCTGATTCCAGCCTTGCTGAAGCACCCCCAGAACATCACCGATCCGCCACAAAATTTCACAGTGAGTGCGAGACACTGTGGCTTGAAGGCCTCTCCAGGTCTCCGTCTAACCATTAGGCAACCAGGTGGAGGATTGGTGATGATCTGGGGGTGCTTCAGCAAGACTGGAATTGGGCATTCATCTTTGTGAGAGATGCATGAATCAAGCCACCTACAAGGTTATCCTGGAAGAAAACTTGCTTCCTTCTGCTCTTACAATGTTCCCCAACTCCGAGGATTGGTTTTTCCAGCAGGACAATGCTTCATGCCACACAGCCAGGTCAATCAAGGTGTGGATGGAGGACCACCGGATCAAGACCCTGTCATGACCAGCCCAATCTCCAGACCTGAACCCCATTGAAATCCTCTGGAATGTGATTAAGAGGAAGATGGATAGCCACAAGCCATCAAACAAAGCCAAGCTGCTTGAATTTTTGCGCCAGGAGTGGCATAAAGTCACCCAACAGCAATGCGAAAGACTGGTGGAGAGCATGCCAAGACGCATGAAAACTGTGATTGAAAATCAGGGTTATTCCACCAAATATTGATTTCGGAACTCTTCCTAAGTTAAAACATTAGCATTATTAGCAAATAAATGCTCTAAATTATATTTTTATTTGGAATTTGAGAGAAATGTTGTCAGTACTTTATAGAATAAAACAAAACTGTTCATTTTACTCAAACACATACCTATAAATAGTCAATTCAGAGCGACTGATAATTTTGCAGTGGTCTCTTAATTTTTTCCAGAGCTGTATGTAAACTCAGCAAAAAAAGAAACGTCCTCTCACTTTCAACTGCTTTTATTTTCAGCAAACGTAACATGTGTAAATATTTGTATGAACATAAAAAGATTCAACAACTAAGACATAAACTGAACAAGTTTCACAGACATGTGACTAACAGAAATGGAATAATGTGTCCCTGAACAAAGGAGGGGTCAAATTCAAAAGTAACAGTCAGTATCTGGTGTGGCCACCAGCTGCATTAAGTACTGCAGTGCATCTCCACCTCATGGACTGCACCAGATTTGCCAGTTCTTGCTGTGAAATGTTACCCCACTCTTCCACCAAGGGACTTGCATGTTCCCGGACATTTCTGGGGGGAATGGCCCTAGCCCTCACCGTCCGATCCAACAGGTCCCAGACGTGCTCAATAAGATTGAGATCGGGGCTCTTTGCTGGCCATGGCAGAACACTGACATTCCTGTCTTGCAGGAAATTACGCACAGAATGAGCAGTATGGCTGCTGGCATTGTCATGCTGGAGTCATTTCAGGATGAGCCTGCAGGAAGGGTATCACATGAGGGAGGAGGATGTCTTCCATGTAACGCACAGCATTGAGATTGCCTGCAATGACAACAAGC